>NC_080564.1:26144560-26454560 GCF_030253575.1 Rhododendron vialii
CACTAAAGAGTGTTGAGTGTTACCCAAATTAAAGGCACACAATGCGCCAGTACTTAGCACTAAAGTAGAACCAAAAAATGGAAAAAATTTCAGTATCGGGTGGGTACCACGTGGTGTCCGCTCGGTGCATTCGAGCCGTTCATTGTGTTTTTAGACGGCTCAGACTTGGAGAGAGAAAAAGAAGAAAGAAAGTGTTGGGGTGAGAGAGAGAGAGGGGGGGTTTCAATCCGAGCCATCCAAAAGTCTATTGGACGGTCCGGACGTGCCAAGCGGATACCACGTGGGTACCTGGGACCGAAAAATTTCTCCAAAAAAATATTGTGACAAACTACTTTTTGAGAACTGGAAAATAGTACGTAATTAATAGAGGGGATTGATTTTCACACTCCTCTTTTATCATTTTTTTTTTTGTTTCTATTGATGTGAAATTACATGATTACCCTTGTCATGTGTGAATGAAAAAATGTGAGAAGGGTAATTTTGTATTTACATAAATAAAGACAAAAAGTGAAATGCACCTTGACAAAAAAGAAGTGTGAAATTCAATATCCAAACTAAAAGGTCATAGGCCAATTAATCCAGAGAAATCCTATTTGCACCGATCAAAATGTATATATACATTAAAAATAGAGTGTCTAGATCAAGCACTCTACACACATTGGATGCCGTTGATTCTCGCGTAGGGCCCCTCGGTTTTTTTTTTTTTAAATTTTTGGACGGCTCGGATCGGCCGTCCGGTGGCCGGAGACAGCCGCGCGAGGCGGTCGGAAGCGTTTCCCTACATTTTGATCGGTGCAAATAGCACCAATCATCATTAATCCATCTTACGAATTTGTTAAATCCTAAAAAAATTTCAAGTTTTCTAAGGTTTGGTCCACCCGTGCTTTAAGCAGTGCAGGTGCCGGCTGCTATGATGCGCAGCGACGTAGTTGGCTCTACCAACCCAATTCATTCAAGTCAAAACGATGTCATTTATAGAGGGACAACATTAGAGCCAAGTCATAATCCGGATGTGTCTATGAAAAATTAGTTCAATTCGATATGTATAAGTGTTCGATCTAATTTTTCATTTTTTCATTCAAATTTTGAATCCCAAAATCTGAAGTAAAACCTGCGTGCCCACGTGTCCATCGATATGCTATTGGTCAGTACCAATAGTAGGGTTCTGTGCTTGCTATGGCAATGTGTACAAGAACTAGGAATTATTAGAGTGAGGGAATCTGAATTTGGCCACTTGCACATAAGTTTGCAATAATGTCGCGGGAGAACACTCACTTTGCAACCACCGATCATACAGAGTCGCATAGATGTAGGCCTGTCAATGGGCCGGATTCAATCCGGATCCGGATCCGATAAAACTCAAATCCGAAAGTGGTAATCCGGATCTGAATCCGAAAATCCGAATCCGATCCGGAAACTTTTTTTACTTCAAAAATTTTAGCAAAAAAAAAATATTTTTTTCAAAAAAATACAATTTTTTTTTTCAAAAAAAAATTATTTTACGAAAAAAAAAATTAAAAAATTAAAAAAATAAAATAAAAATAAAAATACAACTTCTTAAACTTTTTTTTTTTCAAAATAAAAATTTTACTATTTTTTTTAAAAAAAATAAAGTTCGGATTCGGATTGATAACGGATTTAATCCGATCTGATCCGGATCCGTATTGAATTACCGGATTCGGATTATCGAATCGATGTTATCGGATTCGGATCCGGATTGGATCGGATTTTTCGGATCAGATTCGGTCTATTGACAGGCTTACATAGATGGATGTGTTGTTGGTGTTGTGTCTATAGCATTATCGCACATGTTGACTTGTATGCTAATAAACAGAAAAATAAGAGAAATGCTAGGTGCAAAAAAAATGGGTAAAGAAAATATTCTTAAAGTGTACATGAACGGCTCAGATGCACTGCACAGTGAATTCAAGCTGTTCATGTACGCTTTAAGGATGTTTTCTTTGCTAATTTTCTTGGTCCCTAGCACTCCTTGAAAAATAAAAGCAAAGCATGTTGGCTTTCAAATTCAAACACAAAATCCTAAATAGAACAGCTCATCCATTTTGGGCTGGAGCACATGTTGGAATTACTGGAGTACTCTAAAGATTCTTTACTCACTTTTGTCCGGTCCGATCTCCCTGGTTAAGAACAACACGGGTGTGTACAAACCTCTTTTATGTCCAGTTTTGAGTCTCAAAAAATTATCGGAATCGTTCATTTTGTTTAAAATATTTTGTTTACGGCTCCTATGAAAAAATAAGCTCAATCTAATATCGGTTAAGGCACCTACACAACGTTCAATTTTGTCCCAGAATTCAAGCCTGAATTCTAGAGCAAAGTTTAGATGTTTCATAAACGTTTTTTTCTATATCGGACTGAGCATATTTTTTGCAAGAACCATAAATAAAATATTTTTTAAAAAATAAGCAATTTCGATCATTTTTTTTAAACCCAAAATGGGCCAAAAAATGGATTTGTACCCACTGGAATCTGTACCATTAGACTTTCTGGTTAAGAAATCAGTCCAAATACTGTAGTTGATGTCTGTACCCAAGTATTAGTCTGGTTGGTTGGTAACTCTGCTCCACACGCAATTGATCAGGGTTCAATGATTGGACTCAAACTGTGCAAAATCCCTAATCTCGGCGTAGATGACCTGCACTTCTACCGAACCTAGGAGGAGATTAGTCAAGACACGCGTACACTAATCCGATACGGAAAAAAGAAAAAGAAATGTTGATGTCTCTCACAAGTCTCATCAACACTTCTGGTAGGATCAGTGGGGCCAGATCTGGGAAGAAAGAGTAAGGCTACAGTTCCCGACCGGAAACTCCCGACCGAAATCCCGACACCGCGCCGGGCCCACTCCGGCCACCGGACGGCTGATCGAAGCCAACCAAAAATTCTAAAAACAAAAACCGATTGGGTCTGCTCAAGAATCAACGGCATCCGATGTGTGTAGGTGGCCGATCCAAACACTCCATTTTTTTGTATACACACAATACAAAAAAATAGAGTGTTTGGATCGGCCATCTACACACATCGGATGCCATTGATTCTCGCGTAGACCCACTCGGGTTTTTTTTTTAGAATTTTTGGTCGGCTTTGATTAGCCGTCCGGTGGCCGGAGTGGGCCCGGTGCGGCGTCGGAATTTCGGTCGGGAGTTTCCCGTCGGGAAGCTCAGACTTTCTGGGGAAGAAATGGTAATGGGTCCATTGGCTTGATTATTATTATACACATTATGTATGGATGTGTGTACGAATGTATATCACCCTATATATGAATTTCTAAACATTGACTTTATAGATATCATATTTTTACAGGTATGACATTAAACAAATTAATTTTAAGTTTCCTCCTAAAAGAAAAGGCAATACATCATAATATTTCATCTGTCCCAAAATGTTGTGTTTGTTTCCTTTCTTTATTTTTTTTGTCATTCGTTAAATCTAATTTACTCTACCCTAGGGGATTTGAAAAGGGCAATGGGTGCCTGTTTCTTTGTTTGGATGTGTCAAATATGAATCTTGTTTTCAATTAATTTTTTTAAACAAAGATTTTGAAATCGAAAAAAATATTATAGATAATTTTTTGTGAGGTTTCAAAAAGAAACAGACACAACAAATTGGGACGGAGGAAGTATATGTTAAGGGGGATTTCAACGAAGTACTTATTTTAAATCTTTTCTGTATTTTGTTTCTTCAATTGGTAGGAAAATTAGGAGATCCAATCTCTAACTTTTCTATTAGGATCAATTTTTTGTCATAATTTGTCTTGCAAACAATACAAGATTTTGCAAAAATCTTAATTTTGCACTTGCCTTCCTAAACAATTAGATAATTATGACTTTGACTTTAATCGAAATTTAATACATCAAATAAAACACATAAATAAAATTTCCTTTACTCCATTTCAATTATATTTTTGTTGTGCTAATTTCAAGACAAGTGAACGAAAGTAGTTCTCTTTTGTTTTTTGAAAACTACTATTATATGTTAACATAGCCTATTATTTAAAGTTTTAGGTCAATTCTATAACAATATTCGGACACGCACCGTACACTTCTGATTAAAAAATAACAATTTAAAGTCGCAATTGTCCCTCTTTTTACCCTTTGAAGCGACTCTTATAAAACTAAAAATTAAAAATAATTAGGACACTATATTTATTTTTCGATCCAAATGACTCTAAATTAAACGCAAAAGCTTCAATATTTTATATTTGTCAGGGTTCAATTTTTGATTCGATCACATGGCCAGAGTGTTTACTGTTTAGACTTGGCCATATAATATAATTAACTTATATGTTACTGTATTATTTTAATTTGCAAGGATAATATATTTATTTTTTGGACAATTGTGTTTGTTCTTTTTTGTGAGTGAGTATTTCTTTTACTCTTCCTCTGATAGCGACTGCTTTGGGAATTGATTCCAATTTTTTATCCTCTCTCCCAACCTTCTTGTGTTCTACACCTGTCCAAATCCTTTTCTCCTAAATACCGAATTACCCCTCCACCCACGAAATTTTTCAATGCCAGGTGCGTACCACGTGGTGTCCACTCGGAGCATCCGAGCCTTCCATTACGTTTTTAGACGGCTCGAATTTGAAGAGAAAAAGAAAGAGAAAGAGAGAGAGAGAGTGTTGAGGTGGGAGGAGATAGAGAGTTTCAATCCGAACTATCCAAAAGTACGTTGGACGGCCCGGATTTACGGAGCGGGTACTACACGTCGGATATACCCACCCAGCACTAAAAAATTTCTCACCCATTTTTTATATCCACACTCACTTTTTTATTTTTTAGTGTTGAAATTATATGTATTTTTTTGCTCTAAAAAAAAAAAGAAAGAGTAGTGGATATAAATAAAAAAAAGTGTGTGAAAATCAATTCTCTTTACACCTCTTTTAAAATTACTATTCAATTGAAAGAGGGAAATTTGTGACCGCACTCCAACAAAATATAGAAAAACTTTTACATGTTACTCTCTTTATCCCTAAATAAGTGTCCGACAAACAAAACTAAGCCTTCAAAAAGATGCATTTGTTTCATTAAAAAAATTTTTTTTTTTTCACAAATCAATAAATAACAATGAGTTCTATTAGATTGTGAAAAAAAATTAATTTTTTTAATAAAAAATATGTATTTTTTGTAAAGCCTAATTTTACGCGCCGAACACTTATTTAGGGACGAAGGGAGTATTATTTATTTATTTATCATCAACTACTCTTTTGATCAATACCATCACCTACTCATTTACTCAATAGCCATGTTATCGCTATTTTCTGATTTTACACATTTCACTTTATATATATATATATATATATATATATATAGAGAGAGAGAGAGAGAGAGAGAGAGAGAGAGAGAGAGAGAGAGAGAGAGAGAGAGAGAGAGAGAGAGAGAGAGTCCCCTTTTCCTAAGGACCACCTTAACTTAATAAAATAAGGACCTTCCTTTCCCGATAGAATTTCGATGATCCAAGCCACTCAATGTGTTCAGAATGTGATTTTGAGGGTACTCGCGAGAAATCAGCCAAAAAAATGATCGGAAAGGCTTCATCCGAGAAATTTTTGTTTGTTTTCAATTTTTTTGCTGATTCATCGCAAGTACTCTTAAAATCGCGTTCTGAACACATTGAGCGGCTCGAATTATCGAAACTCGAACGGAAAATGGGAGGAATGAAGAGGTGCTTATTTTAACTGAAATAAGGATCTCCTTATTTGAAAATGACTATATATATATATATATAAGAAAATTTTAACATCAGCCCAATGGACTGACAATAGTGATTGTGTAAATGTGTATTAAATGATATAAAAAATACACAGAAATACGTGTTTTCCTTGTCTTCTAGTGGGCTTATCGTCAGCTCAGTGGGCTGACAATAGCAAGACCGATATATATATATATATATATATATATATACACGCACGCACACACGCACACACGCACACACACATACACATAGTCCGGATCTAACGAGGGATCCCGCACGGCCTTACCATGCAGGACTCCCCTTTTCCGAGCAAATTGCGACGATCCGAACCGCTCAAAGTGATCAGAACGTGATTTTAAGGGTACTCGCTAGAAATTAACAAAAAAAATGATCGGGAAGAACTTGATCCGAACAGTTTTTTATTGAACGGTTCAGTAAAAAACTGCTCGGATCAAGCCCTTTCCGATCCTTTTTTTGCTGATTTCTCACGGGTACCCTTAAAATCACGTTTTGATCACTTTGAGCGGCTCAGATTGTTGCAATTCGCTCGGGAAAGGGGAGTCATCCCTCATTAGATATATTCTGTATGTGTATATATATACACACACACACACACACTAGTGCTTACCCGTACCTACGGCACTACGCACTTCGGTTGGAATTGTCTGTATCTACGGCACTTGCTAGCTAATGGCTCAAACATTAGTGTGAAGTATGTGATCCTCTTCTTAGTGACACGAAAATTTAAGAGTGACAACATATGCAGAAATCAATTCAATCTCAATCTGAAGAATTTATTCAGCCCTTGCATTATTGAATACTCCACAATCAATCTCAATAATTTTTGTATCATTCAGCCAAAAATAAATAAACTAAGTCGAACTCATGTGTGCTAAAATTTGATTGCAATATAAGATGCAAAATCACATGTCTTAGGCCATCTAACATAACTTCTTTCTTAAGATAGGAAACCTATGTAAATCAATATAGTGTACTTTAAGGAAATGAGAAACTGAAGTTTGTATTCTTTGTAATTTAATCCCAATAATTTACCCATCTTTACCATAAAAATCAAATTAGGTTTCCTTCATTTTGAAAAAAAAAAAGGTTTTCCTTTATCTCCACCATTCGTGTCTCAATCAATAGGCTCAGTATAATTGTTTTTCATTATTGAATAGTTAGCCCCATGATTTTAAGCCTCAAGATTGCACACTATTTACAAAACATGCCATTAGCTTGTATGTGAAGGGTAGAAAAATCTAGACCATTGGATTTGTTTGTATAAGTAGATAAAATGAGAAATCTAAACTGTTGAAAGAGAATATTCTTTAGGAATATTCCTAAAGACCCTTCTGTTTTATAAAAAACATGCCATTAGCTTGTATGTGAAGGGTAGAAAAATCTAGACCATTGGATTTGTTTGTATAAGTAGATAAAATGAGAAATCTAAACCGTTGAAAGAGAATATTCTTTAGGAATATTTCTAAAGACGCTCCTGTTTTATAAGATAGATCTATATAATAAAATAGAAGGGTACTAAGGAATATTCCTAAAGAATATTCATTTTCAATGGTTCAGATTTCTCCCTCACACAAGTTTTATATACCCATACAAACAAATCCAACGGTCCATATACCAATAGCATCTTCGTAAATAACTTACATTGTTTGGACAAATTACAACTTTTCACAATAAGCTGACATCGCATTAATGAAGCCATATCAAGCGGCAGATTTTCAGATTAAAAAAAAAATGGTAGATTTTTTTTCCGCTCCAAACAGCAGATTGACACCCACTACGATTCACTCTGGTTCTTCATCTCGGTAACTTAATTCATTGTTCTCTCAGCATTGTGGTTGATTTGGGTTTTTTTTTTTTAACTGTATTTTAGGGTTTTGTTGATTTGGTTTCGTTTGGTTGGATCGTAATTGCAAGGAGGGAGTTGGTTGGTTGATCGGGGCAAGACTCATTTATTACTTGCAGTATACAATCCCACCAGGCAAGAAATTTTTTTCCCACTGGCCAACCAAGAAACAATGATTATTGTGTTCCATTGGCCAAAACTTTTTTTTGATATTCAATCCCATATATTCAGCTTATTGTGTTCTTTTGTCATAATCATCCTGAATTGTTGTCCCTTTATGATCTTTTTTTAAACTTTATTATTTATATACCTTCAACACACGTGTAGACATACTCTCCTCCATAAGGTAGGCGGTAAGGTTCGAAACGGGTTAAATTGTTAAACGGTATTAGAAAATTTTTTACCTGGTATTTACTGGAATTCCATAAGCAAATTGATAGTTTTTTATAGCTAACTTAAATGTATAGTTGCGGGAGTGCCATAAGCATGGGTAATTCTCTTTTGTGCCACTAAGAAAATGATCACATACTACACACTAATGTTCGAGTCATTAGCTAGCAAGTACCGTAGGCACAGACAATTTCAACAGAAGTGTGTAGTTCCGTAGGCACGGGCAAGCACTAGTATATAAATATCAAAAAAATCACTTTGTTTCTTTCGAAACCTATTTTACTTAAATACATTTCGAGAAAAAAAAAATATAGAATTGAATTGCCACTTGTTTCACATAAGAGCTTCTAATACTTAGCTCACCCAAAATCAAATTTGCAAAATTACTTTCAATTGGATTCTACGTATATAATCTGATACGGAGTAGTAGAAAAGAAAAGAAAAGAAAAACTACGGGTATACTTCCAAGTTTCCAACCATCATCTTGGAGCAATGCTCCACACCTCTCACAATATCTCACATGTCCATTTGTCTCATAAAATACCAACATAAAAATTGACGGTGTTGTAATTTTCACGCATCGTAACACGCTTAAAATGCCCACATGATCTTGTTCCATGAACCTTTCATAATTTCTCTATCTTCTCATACTAAGCATACTCAAAATTCAAGGTGAGTTTCCCCTATTACTAAATTCATGTATTCAAGATTAGTCATTTTCTCACATACATTAATTCAAATACTACTATTTAGTAGAAACAACTTCAGTATTGTCATAAAAAACTTAGGGCTAATTTGGCTTTAAAAGTAGAATAGTAATTTATTTTGTCTTTATTTAAAAAAATTGAGTTCTGATCATAATTTTTTATTTTTCTGATTTTTCTTGACGAGACGAATTAATAAGTTACAAAATTTTGACACAAAACAAATAAATGCAAAAAAAATTGAATAAAGACCAAAAAAATAATCCAAACTTACCCTTAGTAATCCACTTGACTTAAGTAATCCAAACTTACCCTTAGTAAAAAAAAACTCTGACCAGTTTCGAAGGAAGGGCATTATAGTAATTGGGGAGGGAAATCCCCGGTGACATGACCGACAGTAACCCATCCGCTGGAGTAGTGGGAGTGCTTTTATTCACGACCCCTCCTTCAATGTTCCCTTCACTCCACTTTCAAACCATACATACAGCAAGCCCTCTCTCTCTCTCTCTCTCTCTCTCTCTCTCTTCGAGCTACCAGAGACTTCCAAACCATACATACAGCAAACCCTCTCAGACTCTCTCTCTCTCACGCCACCCCTCTCTCTCTCTCTCTCTCTCTCTCTCCCCCCTTCTTCTCCTTCTTCAGTTCTTCTTCTTGTGATTGTGAGGTGGGAAGGTGCGCGATGATGGATGTGAGCAGCAGCCGGTGTTCCCATACTTCCCACATCACCGAAATCATCATCACCAGCTTCTTCCGTCACAAGCTTTGAATTACCCCCAAATCCCACACACAAGAAAACAACAATCACTATACTATATCGGGGTGAAAATCAGGGCTTCTGATATTCACATACTCTACTTATGCCAGCTTGAAAAGAAAGAAAGAAAAAAACCCAAATCCTTTTTTTGGGCAAATCCAAGCTATGGCTGGTCGGAGGATGGCCTACGGCGGCGGTGTTGATGGTGGTGGTGGTTCTAGTGCGAGTGCTTTTTTGCTTCAAAATCAAAGGATTCCTGATTCTCTCTTCTTTTCTGGGTCTTCCCCTAATTTTCTTGGTAAATCTCCCTCTTCAATTTCTTAATTGACTTATGTTTGATTCAATTGAAGTTTCTCATATGGTATTGTTTTAAATGATTGTTGATAATATCATGTAAGTTTTCTTTGGGCTCGTTCTTGCTACTAGCTTCATACCAGTAGCTGAGTTCTACAATTTTATGGTGCGTTTCCGCTAAACTAAATGGACTACAGGGTAATAATGGCAATAGTTGCTAAATGGTATTTTAGTTGATGTACGGTGAGAGAATAACCTACCTACAAGTCCATGAAAACATGGACTTTAGTCCATTTAGTTTAGCGTTGAGCGGAAACGTAAGTTCAAAAAGTTGTGTCACTTATAGAATTGGAAAGTAAAGCATACTTTTTTAAAAGAAATTCGCACAAATTTAAAGAATTGATAGCGATCTTTAACTTAATTAGTAGCTGAGTTAGAAAATTATGCACGAAAATGCTCATTGCGATCCAAACCCGGCCTTAGGCAAAGTTGATGTCCTTTTCACCATTATGCTATGCACTGCACTAGAATAAATTCAATAATTCTCCACTGTGAGTGATGACCAGTTGACATGGTTGCTTTATCTTTAATGGCCACTTTTAGTCTGTTTTCGGGTCGAGAATTTGGGCAAGGGAAAAGGAAAAGGATATAGGAAAATTCAAGGATCTAATGGCTTGCAACTGTTGGATTCTTCAATCTCTTCATTTCCATTTCCATTTCCTTTTCCTGCCCCAAAATAAAAATACAGCCTTAGCATTATGAACATAAGAATTCAACTCATCAGGACAAATTGTACGTAGAAGTCTGAGCTTTCCATAACCCATTGACATGGGTAGTGAAATTTCTCTTTATGACAGCTGATTTGCATGTTTTTGTTTGCTAGGAAGTGTTTTCCTACCTAAGTGGACGAGTGATTATTAGTATTGGTTGCAAAATGGTCTTGATACTGTTTGGTTTGTCCCTGTATCAGGTTCAAGGTCCATGGTTAGCTTTGAGGATTTTAATGGTTGTAAAAGACAAGAAAGGCCCTTCTTCCGGTCGTTTGATCAAGAGGAGAATGTAGATGAGGAATACGATGAATACTTGCATCAACCAGAAAAGAAGAGGCGGCTTTCTGCTGACCAAGTCCAATTTCTTGAGAAAAGTTTTGTGGAGGAGAACAAGCTTGAACCGGAAAGGAAAGTTCAACTCGCAAAGGATCTTGGTTTGCAACCTCGCCAGGTTGCAATATGGTTCCAAAACCGACGGGCCCGGTGGAAGACAAAACAACTAGAGAAGGATTACGGGGCATTGGAATCTAGCTACAACAGCCTCAAGGCCGACTATGATTGCCTTCTTAAGGAGACTGAGAAACTAAAATCCGAGGTAATGATTAATGACCCTATCTCATATTATTACATTCTATTAGATCTGTTGTGAGGTTTAGACAATGCTTGATCTATTGTATTTTGATGTGATTCTTTGTCATTCTTTGATTCAAAGCATCATGGTATTTCTGATTCTGTAATGCTTACTTATAGTTTTGTCTGTCTTGATCTTATATGTTGTGTGGACTCTTGTAGGGGTGTCTGTTGTGTGTATTTGTCCAGGTGTTGGATTCATTATCATTTCCAATCGCAAGGACATTGAAAAATATTCACTTGTCTTTAGTATTTTTTTTTATCGCCTTGAGTGAATTGGTGTTTAGGAGATGTCATAGATAACTTATTGCGTAATCTGGTAGTTTCATGCATTGTTCCGTGGTCAACTCTATCTACGAATATTCTTGTTCGTGAATGTCCATCTAAACATATCACGCATATCCTTGTGAATGTGAACCCGCACATGTAGTTTATACAGTTATTAGAGTCCACAGAACATGTTTCTAATTTCACAAAATATACTTCAACATTTGTCATATGTTGATTAGAGAAATCAATGGTTCAATTTTCTTTCAGGTTCTTCACCTCACAGACAAGGTGGTTCTCAAGCAGAAACATAAGGGTAACACGGATCCATCCGATTCAAACAAACAATTGCTTGCACAACCACAAGCATCGGTTGATTCAGGCATGCCTTCTAATCAGGAAGATCATAGCTCAGCCAAAAGTGATGTGCTGGATTCAGACAGCCCGCATTATGTTGAAGGTCACTCCTCTCTCATAGAACCAGGTGATTCTTCCTATGTTTTGGAACCTGAACAGTCGGATCTATCTCAGGATGAGGAAGATAACTTGAGCAAGAATCTGTTGGCTCCAACAGGATACGTTTTCCCGAAAGTTGAACATGATTACCCCAACCCACCAACAAATTCATGTTACTTTGGCTTCCCAGTTGAAGAACAACCCTTTGGGTTTTGGTCTTACTAGTTTCATGTAGATAGTTTATCGTTGTTGTCGTTATTTTACGTATGGTACTCGTAGCTATACATAAGAAATAAAGCCAACCCATGGCACCACCCTAAACAGATGTGGTGCTGTGGTTTTGGTAAGGTTTGAAATGTTGGGTATTTGCCTCCCTTTGTAATGGTGTTTTCAGATGGGGCTGAAGTGAACTTGTACTTTTGTTGTGAGGTATCTTAAGCAGAAACATTCTCTATCTCTTTTGCTAAAAAGGTTGTTTATAATTCAGACATGGGTTCAAAAATCTGGGAGATGAATGCATGCACGTACTATCCAGCCTCATTTTAGTCGTAAAATGCGTGGGGTGGGTCCTAATAGCGTAGTGGAGCAAGCTGAGCAATTAAAGCGCTATTCGGATCATGTACTCTGGATCGAGCCCCTCTCCCACTGCCAATGGAAAAAGAAAAAAACACGTGGGGTACGCCCTGTTACTCGGATATTTATTTGGGAATCAAACCTGCTTTTGAGTAGCTAGGCATGCTGATAATAAATTGGTAACTCAAGCTAAAGTGATCAACGAGGAGCATTAATCTTAGTAGTGTTCAATTCGAAGATGCGGATAGATACAGAGACGAGTTTTATAATCTCGAATTCTTGTCATTTGGGGAAGAATCACAGCTTAAATTGCATTGCCTTTGAGCCACTGATCCGCTGGAATATTTTGACTGGTGACCTTCTACATGATATGTGCATGTTTTATTTGACAACTCAAGGTGTTCGGCTCAATTTACGCTCGCTTCGATCAATCTTTAGAGGACTAATTCTATCGTCTACCAGCGTTTTTGGTTCGATGGTTCAGGTCTGTCCGAGCCAGTTTCACCTCAACTATTTCCTTCTTTGGTCCGGTCAAAGGCAAGCCATCCAAGTTGGGACTAGGGGATTTAGGTTTCGAACTCATGTTGTCTGGGTTTACAATTCATTCATGTTGTCATTTGAGCTACCCTTTCGGGTTCATCCATCTTGTTTAATCTATTTATTTCTTCCTATTCACGTTTTTTCAAAGTTGGCAAGTTGACGTTGGTTCGTTCCTTCTAAGCTAACTATTAGTAGATTAGTATTTTTGGTGTTGATTCATTGTGTCTATCTAGTTACGATCAAACAAAACAAATTTGATTCCAAATGATGCTTTAGTGATAAAAGGTATTGAGGAAGCTCCATAGCCATAGTGGTTGCCTGGGGGGCCAAAGTTTTGGCTTCAAATGCATAAAGGAATGGATAAGTACTACATCCATGATCAGATCAATCAACATCAAGCCAACCAAGTTGAAGTTGCAAAATCTGAAAATAAAACCTTGAAAGAGGTGGTAATGAAACCTACCTTGATACGTTTGATCTATCTAGTGTACCATTGGTGAAAGGATATAGAATTTCGTAGCACGGATAGAAGGGAACTTTTTTAAGTGTCATTTACCGACGGTAATAGTATATATGGAACTTTTACCGGCGGTATATTACCGCTGTTTTTTTCTTTCCCAACACTTGCTTTGCCGGCGGTATGAATTCTTACATTATAACAGCCGAAAATGCTTTTACCGGCGGTTTTGGGATTATAATCGGCGGTTAGCTAAAACCAAAATTAGGCGTACTAGTGTACATTTATGTGACTAAGAGAACACTTACTTGAACTACTAAAGAGGGATTCACAAACATGTTTCAACACTCCTTTCTGTTGAGCATCATGGTTGAGAAAATTGAACTTTGAATAAAACATTTATTAATAAAACGTAGAAGCGAAAATGTTCCAAAATATAGCTTATCAAAGGTCAACTTTTTAATGATAAAAAAAAAAAAAAATAAATAAGGTCAACTTTTAAAAGTTGTTTTTGGCCCAAAAGCCACTAGTAGAAGCTACGACAATTCAAATTGATAACTTTTTCAAAAAGTTACTATATATTAGTTGCATCACTTAGGACGCAACAAGCACCCTAGCTAGCTAGTACTTATCTATACTACTTTTAAATGTACGAATATATTTTCTATTTTTTTCTTTCCACAAATGCCTCAAACAATTGTAACTAATACCTGCTCCATCCTAGGTCTCTTCCCAACCCAACCGACACAATAAGAAATAACCGCCTTGTAAGAAACCTCTCCACACAAATAGTCATGACCATACAGATTTGTTGTAACCTTTCATTCATAGTAAGAGTCAATTGATAATTAATTACACCGACGACAAATGATAACAGAGGGTTTTGGACATTGCACAATTAACTTTTCTCACGAATATCTCCCCATGTAATTTGCTTGCCAGTCACCTAGATCTTTTGCCGAGGATAAGGACACACACGACAGTATAATTTGGTTCAAGCACTATTGGAGTCGATCGGTTCCACTTCAGGGTTATTATTCATTCCTTTCCTTTTCTTTTCCTTTTTCCATTCTGATACATTCATACATGGGTTAATGCTTGTGTTGGCCTTTGATTTCCTTCAAGTTTCATCTATGAATTTTGGTAGAAGGGAAAGGTAAAGAATCGATTAATTTCCTCAGAGTTTCATCTATGCATTTTGTAAAAGTGTTTTTCAATTTAATTATTTCCAATACATCTAAGTTTTTTTTCCCTTTTCTATTCGTAAATTTACGTATAATTTTTTCCCGATGCTGTGGTTTTCTTGTCATCTTTTTATATCTTGATTTTCCATTTGTAAAGATAATATCAAATGAAAAGGACATGTTGGACATAAATTTAGATATGTGTTGTGTAAGTAGCATTGTTGTCCTATTATTGTATCGTCATCATCATATGATTACAAGATCAATTTTTTCCATAATTAAAGTGATCTATGCATCGGGATTATAAGTGCCGATGGAATGAATTGATTGAATCGTGCAAATAAAAACTGTGGTGGATCCTAATAGTCCGAGAACTAAATCCCAATTAAGAATTAAAATGAGAAGAATAAAAAAATCAAACAGCAAATATGTGTTTTACTTTCTCTTCTTCACCTTCTTTGGCATATCGAAACTATTTTTCTATTAACTGGTATATGGTAATTGCTGAAATCCTCAACTCTATTTTTTTTACTTTCCCCGTCGTCATCTCCTTTATTTGTAGTCCTATATATCTAAGACAGGTTCTTCCTAATTAACCCAAAATAGAGAGCTATACATTGAGTAGTTAAATCTAATGAGATGTGAAGTACTCGGTCGGTCTTCTCAACATACATACATACGTACATACATATATACATATACATACATACATATACATACGTACATACATATATACATATACACCGTATATAAAAAGTGGTTTTTCCTTTGCATGATTTTTCATGAGTATCGTATTAAATTTCTGGGTAATTAGGAGAAGAAGAGGCGCACCATGGTGAATTTGAACATGTTAATGGGTCATGGTGGCCTTTTCGTAAGTAAATAGTAATGCAGGAAAGATACGAAGTACAGTTTCCAGTTAACAATTTCATGTAGTATTATGTCTCCGTAGGCATAAGGATAGCAAATACGTACTCTTCAAATAAGCTTGCCCAATACACACACACACACACAAAACTTGTGTGTACAAGTGTGTGTGGTTGTAGCACTACCCGGAGATCAAGATGGTTTTTCTGCCTCAAGCTGAAAGAATTTATTCACATTTGATTTAACTGCATATTTGTTTTATTGCTAGAATTTGTATAGGTCTATTCTTTAATTCAAGATGTAATGTTACTAACCCTAACTTAAAAAAAATGTTACTAACCCTAAAATGAGATCCACGTACAAATTAAGCACGTGTGCCTTTACTATATAGTCAATAAAAAAAAAAAAATACACACCCTATAGTATCTCCTAGTTTTTAAGTCTTAAGTTCGAGCATGCATGTCTCCCCTCCCCGCTTTCAGAGGCGAAAGGCCATGGGAGGAGGCCCATGGCCTTGGAGAATGTAATGAATTTCACAAGATTAGTAAAAGCTAATAAAGGAGCCAATACATGCTTTATATTCTTATTAAGCAGGATAATGGATTTGATTTTGAGTTATTCAAGTCTTGACTGTGAATGCCTAGAGATAATTTAGTTAGTTTTTGAAAACTTCATAGTAGTACATTTGACGTGTTTGAATGTAATTCTTTGCGGACGAATTTCAAAAAAAAAAAAAAATGATGGGTGAAACTAACCGAGAAAAAGAAAACCTTTGTTGGTTTGACATATTTGCATCCTCCCCGCACGCGTGAAATATGTTATTGATTTTTTGTTGAACTTTCGTGAATATTCCACTACAATCGTGAGCCATCGTTTTTCTTTGATTTGGAACCCAAATAGTCAACTTACCAAGAAAAGAAAAAGTCAACCAAATCATACTACTGAAGAAAAATAATGAACCCATGTTCATGGCATACACGGTCCCAGAAATTTCATGAACTTTGGACACAGAGTATATTGGAGAATAATTGTAAATTGAATGACCTGATGATCAATTCTACATTAGAATATTAATTAGGGAATGATGAAATCGAATGATGACTAAGCTACAAAGTAACCAAGATCATGTATTATTCCCGACCTCACTTGATTGTTGTGGTATTTCGTTGTCGTAATTATTTGTATCTATGTTTTCTACTATTGGAAATAAAAAAATCTATATATATAATTTGACACGATTACTTCAACGTATCAAAAATGTCAACTTGGTTGAAGCTAGATAAAAACTAATAAGTAACGAAAAAACAAAATGAATGGGAGAACCACGGTTTTGCTAGATTTATAAAATTTAAGTGCTACAAAAACCTAATATATATGTGCACATATCTTACAGGATTCACCTAATACATGGATAGCATCGCACATTTTTAAGTTTTAAAACAGGTATGGAATCAATATATCGCTGAACCGCCAAGAAAAACAGTATATATATATGAGTAGTGCTAGCTGCACCGACCAAAGTGTAGGGAAACCGTACCGACGGCCACCGGACGGCCGTCTCCGGCCACCGGACGGCCGATCCGAGCCGTCCAAAAATTTTAAAAAAAAAAACCGAGGGGCCCAACGCGGGAATCAACGGCATCCGAGGTGTGTAAGGTGCTTGATCCGAGCACCCTTTTTTCGTGTATATATGTATATTCGCGGAATATACATATATACACGAAAAAAGGGTGCTCGGATCAAGCACCTTACACACCTCGGATGCCGTTGATTCCCGCGTTGGGCCCCTCGGTTTTTTTTTTTAAAATTTTTGGACGGCTCGGATCGGCCGTCTGGTGGCCGGAGACGGCCGCGCGCGGCGGTCGGTACGGTTTCCCTACACTTTGGTCGGTACACATAGGATTTCTGTATATATATATAGTCAGTCTCCCATAAGGACCACACTATTTTAATAAAATGTGGACCTCCATTTTTCGATCGAATTTCGATGATCTGAGCCGCTCAATGTGTTCAGAACGTGATTTTAAGGGTACTCGTGAAAAATCAGTAAAAAAAAAAGAAGACTGGGAATGACTTCATCCGAGCAGTTTTTGTTTGTTTTTTATTGAACGGTTCAAATAAAAATTGCTCAAATCAAGCCATTTTCAGTCATTTCATTAAATACTTCTAATAAGGGCACTCTTATTTTCGTTAAATGCGGACGTCACTGGTAGTAGTTGGATTGTGATTTCAATGGTCCAGATTTTAATAAAATTTTTCCGAGGAAAAGTTAATTGTGACTGGTCATAAACCATCAGCAGATGTAGACCATTGAAATCATGATCCAACGGCTGACACTTTTCTTGGCTAAGGTCGCCCTTAGCTGAAGGCCTCTGTATATATATATGTATGTATATCAGTCATTCACTCCTAAGGACCACCTTATTTTAACTAAAATACAGACTTCCATATTTCTCCCATTTTCTGATCGAATTTCGATGATCTGAGCCGCTCTATGTGATGAGAACGTGATTTTAAGGGTACACGTGAGAAATCAGCAAAAAAAATGACCGGAAAGGGCTTGATTTAAGTAGTTTTTATTTGAACCGTTCAATAAAAAATAAATAAAAATTGCTCGGATGAAGTCCTTCCCGGTCTTTTTTTTTTGCTAATTTTAGTGTATATCCTTAAAATCACGTTCTGAACACATTGAGCGGTTCGAATTATCGAAATTTGATCAGAAAATAGAGGTACGCATTTTAATAAAATGAAGTGGTCCTTACGAGAGACCGACTGTATATATATAAAAGTTAGCTTTGTATTCAAGTTTGACAATTGTATAAATCATTAGTCTTAGTCAAGTGTTTTTTTTTTTCGGGGAAGGGGGGGGGGGGGGGGGGGGAGAAATAGTCAAGTGTTCTTGAAGCAACTTAGCCAATTTTTTTAATAATTCGGTGTGCCTAGCTTATTCAATTTCCAGTAGTGGCTACTACATTTGAAAATTGATTGCTATACCTAGATGATATGGTGAACTAAGTATGAATGGACATTAAATATTATTACGGTGAAGCAAGCGATTTCTTTTCAAATTTAACTTGTATAAATCGTTAGTCAAATGTTCTTGAAGCAGTTTAGTCAATCTTTTCACATAATTAGATATCCGGGCAAACTTATTCGACTTTAGGTATCGAATTTGCAGAATTTTTCGCGTCATGCGTGAAAGAATTAATTGTGACCTTTTATTTGTTTTTCTTTTTTTCAATTGCAGTCTCTATCTGTTCGGCATTTCCTTCACGGCATGTAACATGTCAGACTTAAGCCATCCAAAAAGAGCCAAGTGGGTAATTTTTGTTAAAAGTCTGAGATTAGCTAGCTAGGTAAATTAACAATAAAATTGTACTCCATTTAACATGTGAAGTACATCATTAATTCCTACTAATACGGCCGATAAACGAACCAAATTAGATAGCCGAACAGTTGATTGTTAAAGTTTGGTATGACAATTTAATGAGCGTGTAAAGGCTTAACTTGTATGATGAGAAGAGTCAATTTCAAACGAGTTTTACTCATATGTTACCACTAAGTTTTCCTCTTGTTCATCTCCCATGTGAGATAAGCTATCAACACTTTGGTTGGCCAATCTTGAGGATGTGGGAAATTGTTGTTCCCGTTCTGGCCATGTCATAATCGAGCCAATCACGTTCGATCTTGAATAGTTTGAATATCTTTTACATCATAAACTGAAAAAGGACCTAGTAGCAGAGTTCAAGTTTGGTTTGAAAAACTTAAATTAAAAAGGAGTATGTAAATAACAATCTTGACCGAGTTTTCATGAGCGGACACGAACCGGAACTCTAGCAGTTTGCTTGGCGGCTTTATTACACATGATTCCGAACTCAAGTGGTTTGCTTGGCTGTTATGGATCACTAAGCTAGATTTCTGAATCCACGCGTCCATGTCCTTGTGAGAGCATCAAAGTAAGGTTTTTTATTCGTAAAGTGATTTCAGAAAATAAAATATAGAGTTTGTGGTTGAAATGAACACGAGTAGTAATTTATTCCAAAAAAAAAATATTACAAAGTTTGCGGTTGGAATGAGCACGAATAGTAATTTATTCCGAAGCAATGAAAATAATACAGGATTTGGATAAATTTTTGTGTACCGGGTGGGTACCATGTCACCCGGCCGACGTGGTGCCCGAGCAACACATTCGGGCCATTCAAAAGTGTATTGGACGGCTCAGATTGAAACACACACTCTCTCTCCTCTTTCTCTCTCATTTTTCTCTCTCCAAATCCAAACTGTCCAAAACCGAAATGGATAGTCTGAATGCGCCGAGCAGACACCACGTGGTATCCGCTCGGCACTAAAAAATATTATAAAAAACCAGAGTGGTGGGCTAGAGGGCAGCCATACATCGTGAAACATGCAACAACCCTCAGATGGATTTCTCAGCTCGAGGGGTCCCACCCACCCGGCACCACTTCGACGTGGGCACGGGGTGCGACGCGGCAGCTGACGGATGGTGAGAGGTCTAGCACGTTGCTTCTTCCTCCATTTTTTTGTTTTGATGGATGAGGTCAAAAGAGCTGGTAGGATCCCACCACTCCTCTATTTCTACATCAGGAATAGTACGTTGAGTAACCCGACGGGTTTGGTCAAGTGCGCAGGAGAAAATTCAATGAGTTTTTGTCTTTCACGAAGTCGCACGTTCGAATCTCAACGAGGTTAAGCTTTTCAAACCGTGGAGTTACTAAAGACTTCTTCCGGTTATTAAATTTCAGAATCGTAGAATTAGTCGAAGTTCGAACAAATTCGTTTAGACATCCGGGTGTACTAGTAGTAAAATGAAAGAATAGTGTACTACTTCAGTATATATGGGGTAACGTCGTTTGAGCATATATATAGTGATGATATATATATAGATAAGAGAGATAAGAAGGGGATTGGATTATGCTGAAAGTGGACCCCTGAATGCCGGGAGGCTGGATGGTGGCTCTGTCCAATTTTTATTCGGCACCCAAAATAGAGAGATGTCACGTGTATGGTTGCTATATATCTTGGGCCCGCGCGCCGATGCCGATTGGACACTTTTATGGACGAGCATTTTTCGAGCATTTTTTATCAGCAGCTGTCTGGTAGAGTAAATAAAAAGTTTGGTGATCTACGATCAAATTTACACGCAACTCGATTGATTTATTTATTTAGTTTTTGTGAACGTCAACACAGTTGGTTTATGAATCCTAGAGTCACCTATCAGACAAGGGGCACAATAATTCTTTGGTACTTGCGGTAAGGATTTGATCATGCAAATTTGGGGGAAAAAATTAAGTTTTAAAGAGAGAAAATATTGCCAAACACAAAAAAAGGGAGGAGAGGATGTTGATTCGATAAAAATAAAAATGAGAGAAGAAATCGTTGCCCATTTTCTTTCTTCCTTTTCTGGTGGATTGGTGTCAAATTTGTACTTATTGTTGTTAATGCATTTATATACACGCTTTTTTTTTTTTTTTTTGATAGGCAATTTATATACACATGTTTGTGATCATGTTACACAATTAGGTCAGACTGAATTTGACATAGAGAAAGTTAAGAATGTTAGATTTATTTCGTGTGATTAGTAGATCCAATGGTCGGGTAGCACCACATTTAGCTTGTTTTTCAACTTCTAGAAATTCTTAAAAGTTAGAACCCTAAACTACGATTCTTGCATTTTGCGTTAAAACGGACAAATGATTTGGTGCTGAGCACCCGGGGCAACTGCCGATGGAGTTAAGGTGTGAGGTCCTGAGTTTGATGCAACAAAACAATACTGATTCCTGATGTGTAATCTAACTCACTCACACACAACAGCAGCAGCAACAAAAGGTCAATTTTATTTGGACTTCCCACTAGATCTTGAGGTGCATGTACAACAAAGAGTCACACGAGCATTACAATTAGCATTCTCACACAATAAATTAACATGGTCCGATCAAACTGAAAAAAGAAAAAAGAGGAAACCCCAGGATCCAAAAAATTATACACAAGAAAATATGTAGTGTATTCGTTGTACGGAGTAATTCATAATGAGTAGAGATGGACCTTGGTTGTATTAAGATAAGAATTGGCATGCATATAAAATTGGTAGTTGACACAGGTAAGAAAGCACAGACACTTTACAAACATCTCTATCGTTGAAGAAATTCTTTTCTCATTCACTATACTGTATCGACGAAATTCTCTGTTGTTGGTGCTTCTGAGACTCCTCAAATAATTGAATTCAGCACTACCAAAACAGGAAATGTTGCAATCCAGTAATTCACACCAAGTTAAAACATCTTTAAATCGTTTTCCACCATGACTGGAATGCGGCAGATTTCATTTTGGTCATTTCTGGAACTGTGTTGGAGACCAGTCACTTTTGAGAGTAAATAAGAAGCTTCATACCTTTTAATAGGGTGGCTACTTGCTTACATTGCAGGACTTAAAATGATGCAGTTAGAATGAGTTAGAATTTGAAGTTGTCCTTCAAGAAACATACAATCTCTTGCTGCAAAAGTTGAACAAGGAGAAGAAGAAAGATGAATCAGCACACATTATTCCTACATAGCAATCGAAATCAAAATCCTATCGTAGAGATGCAATTTAGGAATAATGATATTTAGAGGCCACGGATCAGAAAATGTAAGAAGGGGAAGGTTGAAGGCAACATGTTAGTGGTTGGACATGTCCTGAGTGAACATCAAACTTAGGCATTTCTTTTAGGAACAAAGTGTTGGCTCGTATTTTGCAGGGGTTGACAGAGATTTTTATAGATTGTTGAGGAAAGCATAAAGTGGAAGCAGGTTTAAGTAACTTCGCTTCAGAAGTCCGTTTGCAACTTTTGAACATGCCATTCCTCTCTCAAGTTGCGTCAAAATAGCTACAGATTGTTCAAACCAAGCCTAAACGAGAAGTAGATCCAAGTAACTTCAGTTTAAAGGCGTTCGAAACTTTAGAACAGGCCATTCCCTTCAAAGTTGACTGTACAGGGGATTCCTGAAAGGATCTGGAAAATGGATTTTTTGACAAACATATAAGCATTTTTCTCTGAGTTTCCTAAACCTGCCAAGAAAAGGAAAATTAGCTTCGACTACGTTTTGTTTTCCATTTTCTCCCTCGCCTTTTCCTTTCCATCTGCAAATCCATCGACAAAACCAAGATCCAAACAGAACAGGAATTCTGAAATAAGGTTGCATTCATTCTCGTAACCTGAACGTCATGCCAGTTAAATGAAGTATGTGAGGGTCATAGCTAAGAAACTCACAATTAACCAAAGGACAATGCATCCAGCAGCACCAGGGAAGAAAGCAAACCAAAAATTCAAGCCGTGCAACTTTGCTCCATCGACGAATAGCAAGGGCAAACTCGCAGCTACAGATTGATACATGTGGATTTCATTTCAGAATTCTAAAATACGAAGAGTGTTACTGTCAGATTCAGAAGATTCTAAAAGACGTTTCAACACTCCTATTGTTGCATGGTTACCTGGTGGATGAATTGCTCGTGTGTAGATCATGAAAGCTATGGCTGCAGCAAGACCAGTGCTCCTAGCTAGCCAACCTGGACCAAATATCGAAAACGCCAAAACACCAATGACTGCGCAACCTATTTGAGCCAAAAACATGTTGTACTTCTGCAGACAAGGGAAGGCCACTTAGAAATTGAGTCCGTCTCAAGAAAAAACGCAATCATGGTGATCAAACAAGCTACAGCCAGACACACTAGAGCTAGTTAACAATACCTAATTTTGCGTTCAGTTGTTTGAACAAACTTTCGCACTGAATGTTGTTACTTGTTAGGAATGTGAGAAGAGTATTCTAACATAACCCACCAACAAGTTTGAAGGAGAAAAACATCAGAAGCACAAGCAAAATTGTTGGTGGGTTTCTTTTGCATTGGAGATTTCGCACTGAACGTTGTTACTTGTTAGGCATGTGAGAAGAGTATTCTAACATAACCCACCAACAAGTTTGAAGGAGAAAAACATCAGAAGCACAAGCAAAATAGTTGGTGGGTTTCTTTCGCATTGGAGATTGGAAAGCGAAATTCATGTCATGAGCCATTGTGGAAAAGTAGATTGGAAATGGTCACTAGGTATCAGAAGCAATCCCTTTAGTTGACAAACTGAAAGAAAAGCAAATGGTAATACAGAAAAGAAAAATAAGCACAAGCAGATACAAAAATGCGCTGCTTTGTTTGAAGATTGGTATTGGTAGTAACAAAAATGTGGATGGCAATTTTTGTCTTTCTAATGGGAGATTGTTTATTTAGCTGCCGAAAGAACACCAAAGCACAGCCCAAACAAGTGTTATTTCATGACAAACCACAGGACGCAAGCGATATATGATGGTTAAGTTCCTTGACAGACCACAGCAAGTAATGGATATTCGATGGCAAAGTTCCGGGACAATTTCAGTTAGATGAAAACAAATGACTGAGTAAATTTCTCCCATTCAGAGTCACAGACTAGGAGTTCCCTCCTCTTTGTAAATAAGATATTCGAGCCACAATGTCACCAGAAAAGTATCATCCACAATTCCGCACCCACTTTGCTTGATAATGATACCTAAGAAGCACGGATGCAAATACGGACACAAATACGACATAGACACGACACAGACACATGTATATGCTGTTTCATTGAAATGTAGGACAACGGCCACATTGGGGAACATTCAATAAGTTAAGTGTATATATCAACATAAGTATACATCCCAAATTATGTAATAAACAAGATACAATAAGTTATGAAGAGCTCTAGAATCTCTAGATTGACATGGGACTCAAGAAATCCTTAAAAAATGAGAGATGTGCACCCTTAGGAATCCTCAAGAAATCCTTCACAAATTCCTATTGAACTATAATATGATAAATCATATTACTATTTTCCCAAGTTTGTATAACATAGTGATATGCAAATTCTGAAATCTCTGAAAATCATATGCTAGCAAATGTCCAAGAAGTGTCAATCATATACTTATTTCTTAGTCATATACACTGAAGAAGTGTCGGAATAAAGATTTTTATTTTTTAACTATGGACACGAAAAAAAGAGTATTGGACACGTGTGCAAGAGTGTCCAGTAGTGCCGGTGTCCGACACACGTCGGGCGTTGAGATGCCGCCTTCTTTTAAGTGTTCCCTCCTCTTTGTAAATCAGTCATTATTCTCTTAAAATGTATTCTACAAGCCTTTGTCCAATGTAAAAATAATATGAGAGCATCTCCACTCCTTTCCTTGCTTTTTTACTCAATTCAAAATTCGAGTAAAAGAAACAATAACCAGATGGCCAGCGAACGACTGAACGAAGTGAAAGAGTGAAGCGATATATGCTCAAATGACCGTAGGGAATGAAGAGCATATTCGCTTCCATCGTGCCGTGTTTTGCTTGTCAGACAAGCAAAACCAATTTGCTTGGCCTACAAGCAAATTAGGCCGTAGGCCTCAAAAATCCACTCCACTCCTTTACTCAAACTTCTACCAAATTGAGTTTTACACAATTTTTAACTCAAATCCAGGGAGACTCAAATTTTAAAGGCTATTCTCCCCTCCCAAATTTATAACAATGTCATTAATGAAGCTTCTACTCAAATTTGTGCTTAGATTTGGGCATGCCCATTGGAGTATTCCATAACATATGAAGCTTTTACTCAAATATGAGTAAATGTACAAAGGTTGGAGTTGGAGATGCTCTGACAAGTGAGAACCTTTCATTGCTTTCAGTCTCAAAGATAACATAGATGAGCAGTAGCTTCTTTTTCCTACACTTACCACTAGCAAGGCATAAGGCATCATCAGTATGGTATGAGGACTTTGAACAGTGTAATGGATCAATCTCTTAAGTTTTTTAAACCGTTTCCCACAAAAATCTCAAGACCACAACATCTCTTTGCTTCGCTATCTATTATGGCTAAATTGTACATGAAGCAATGCATTTTGCGCCCTTCCAAGTTAATTTTTAAGCTACTTATTTTCTTCTTCTTTTTGAAAACAGAAATTTCATTCATCAAAGCCAAATGGCGAACACAGAGATTTGATTACAAAAGTTCAGTAAGAGCCATAACCACCTATACCTAGACACAAGCTTTGAGGCTGGAGCTCAATACACACATACTGCAGAGCACATCCAAAATACAATTCGTGGTTAGTGTCAGTCAAGGAAGAGGACCTCAACAAATGGACAGCCCAAACCACTAGGAATAAGCATAGATGAAATCCACAAATCCCGTAAGAAACAAAAATAAAAGAAACGAAAAACCACCGCTCCTGTGACGCAATCAGAAGCTGCAAAGTTACAAACAAATAGGGAAGATCAACTCGTATGACATGCCACATGGAAACCCTATATTCTTCTGCTAGTCCCCAAGGTACCTCTGTTCTCCAGGAAAGAAAGCTTGAATTCAAAAGGAAGGTAGGAAAAAAACCCATATAGAACTATACTGTTAAATTCATGATGAAAGATTCAGCGAACTGGTTGCCCATGAAGAACTGTACAGATTGAATTTTTAATTGCTCAAGCATTCCTGCCCTAAACCGATGCCACTGACAGACTCTACTGAGACAAAGATATTCCAAAGATCTTCAAGTGGTAGTTATTTGCTTCTCAGGATTCTTGCCGGGGTGACTGCCACTTCCTCACCCTTAAATGCCGCCAGCCGATGCCTTAAGGCCCCGGGGGTTAGACTGCTTGGGTTATCTTTTTTAGTATCGAAGGCAGTCAGCTTCTCCCCGATGGATAGGTTTGGAACCCTTTTGCCATTTTTATAATAATGAAACTAATAAGGTTAGCTTCCAAAGCTCCTTTCTTCACCTGGTGCGCAAGAGCGCACTTTCGCTTTACGTTGAAAAGATGATCTCATCGGACCTCACCGGGCCAAGTGAAGGGGAAAGAAGGGATGGGTGGTCTGGGAGCAACAACGGAATAGGGCTCCCAGTACTCTCCCAATGGCCGTATTTGGCTTTTTTGTTAGAGCAATTGGTTGAAAAAGTGCTGCGAGAAATGATAATGAGAGGAGAGGCCGCCCAAACTCATATACTAGATTTGGAAGTCATAATAAACCAACACTAAAGAAGCTCTAACACTCTCGCTTGTGCAATCTCAGACTTGCAAGTAGAGAAGTAAACAAAAGATCCATAAACATAGGGATCACAATGAACAATACGCACTTAAGGCTAACCAATCAAGAGTGTTGTTGAAAAGCATCCGAAAGCCTATCTCTGATACCATGGTCATGTGTTCAAGTGAAAACTAATAGGAATGAGTACATAGGCAACTCAGGCTCTTAACGTGGTTTGGAGGTGATAATTAACCTTCTTGAGAGGGTAATAAGCAACTTTTATTCTACATTTGCCAAGTAAAATTATGTTAAGTTGTAAATGACTTAACTAGTTAAGTGCAAAAGTTTCAAAGGGATGTAACTAAAGTCACACAGGTATTTTTCGCCATTCAAAAAAAAAAAAAGTCATACAGGTATCTTATACAAGTTGGGTCATTATAAACAAGGTTTGGTTCTTTAGTTACTTAGGTTTATCACGTACTTAAACCCTAAAGCAATCAAGATCATTCACAATTACCTATGTAGCACGAACATGGCCACGGATACAGGTACAAATACATATACGGACACGGGGCAAGGGACACGGCAAAAATAAATAAAAAATAATATTTGTTTTATACTAGATGGAACATAGTTATATGTAGAAGCACAAAACATCAATATGTGTAAACAAGCATCATATATACATATAAACATCACATTATACTATTAACCTAAAATATTTGAAGTCATACACATTTACCCCAAAACAATTTAAAAAATTGCATATTTAACCCATGTCGTGTCCCTATACGTGTTCCTCCCGTGACCCCCTAAAAAATTAATTAAATTTAATGGACAAGCCACATGATGTGTAAGGACTCGTATTTTCGGAAATTATTTAAAGGTTATATAAGTGCAAGAAGATGGGCTTAATGTGAAATTTGTTGAGTTTATTAGATTCGGGGTTAATGTGTTAGGATAGTTACTTGAGGGAGTGTTTGTGCAATTTGCATTTATGCTAGTATATAAGGGGTGTGTGTGTGTTGTAGGAGAACAAAATCCCATATCTCACTCCCTCTCTAACTCACGGCTCTCTCTCTCTCTCTCTCTCTAGCCCTCTCTCATCCGGCTCTCCCACTCTCTCACCCAAAAACTCCCTCCATCACTCACTTGAAACCCATGAAGTCTAACCTCCACTCCACCTTCTACACGTGATTATACGCTTATGGTTCGTTGGATTGAGCTTGGAGAGGAGTATTCTTGGAGGATTTCGAATTCAAAGTTCTAGGGCTTGCTCGATTGGGTTTGGATCTTTGCTTATTCTCTATGAGGTAGGGATTTCTTGCTCTCTCTATGTATTTGTGAGTTGATTATGTACTTAGATCGTGCATTGGTTCGTTGTTTGTTGTTGGGTTTCACCATTTGAAAGTCTGAAAATCGCTGAAAAACACCGTGGTATTGATACCCAAGCCTTCGCTGGACCAGTCAGCTCCCAGGTATCGATACCTCCCCCTTTTCTGGACAGCTTTATGTCACGTTGTTCGTTTCGTGCTCGTTTGAATCCCGATCACTTCTAACACTCTTTAAACACCTTCAGACCACTTCTAGACTTGATTGTTGGTATCTCAAATGATTCGTTGATTATCCTATCTCCTTTGGTTCTCGTTGTAAGAAAGTAAAGTATCGAATTCAATAGATGTGTTCTTTTGTCGTCTTTGCATTTGAATGATTATGTGGATATTATGGCATGTTACTATGCACGATATAGATTTATTATATGTTGAGCATGAGGTGATTAAGGAATGTGAAATGGAAAACGTGAAATTGAATGATAAGAATTATTAAGAACAATGCAAAAAAAGCCACGGATCCACCATAAGGTGTGATGCCGGAAATGGGACGCACGGGGTCCCCAATGCCCGAAAGTGCACAAGAAAGTCACGGATCTGCCGTAAGGTGTGATGCCGGAAATGGGACGCACGGTGTCCCCAATGCCCGGAATTAAAATCGAAACACGTGACATAATGAAAACGGAGGACACTAGAGATTGTCAAGCTACTTGCAAATGAACGGTGTTGGTTTTCAAGTTTCATCTTCTTTGTTTACTTGGAAAACTTGCTGTTGACTATGTTCTTTCCGATGCATTAACCATCTCATTTGCATATAGCTTGAGTATAGATTTCTATACTAGGCTAGTGTAGCTCACCCTATCATTATTTTCGGGTACATAACAAGGACATTGATATGACGTGCTTGGAGTGCATGCTTGATCATTCTTTTGAAAGCTAACATGGGAAATTACGTTGACATGTTTTGTAAAACTCTTTGGAGATGTAATCATAATTTCTATATATATTCTTTTGACTTGGGAGCATGTAATCTTTAAACTTCTCGTCTTTTGACTAATCATGAGATTTGAGGCCGGAGTGCCAATGTTGTAATCCTTTGAACTTGATAGTACTTGTGGAAATGGTTTATGGGAAAGCCTTTTGGGATAATTATATGTATATTGCATTGGATTATCATTTAAAGTTATTCTTATTATTAAGTTGAAAATCAAGGGCGTGAAATGATGTGTCCCATACATGTTTTGCCGTGTCCCCATGTTGGCCTCTGGACTTCTCAGTGCTTCATAAACAATTACCTAAGCCTTCCAACAAAAGTTAGCCAAACAACGGTCAGAATACAAGTGTAATTTTCGGCGATAAAAAATATATTTACACTTCAAACAGTTTATCACTATACCATCTAATGTTTTGAAGGCCCAGGCTTTCTATATTAAATCAATGCATATACTTACACGAGAGAGAGAGAGAGAGAGAGTACCCGAGCAGCAGGGGAGGAGGGAGTGGCAAAGAGGACAGCACAAACAGCTCCAAAGGGTGCAATTGTCATTGAAACTCCTCTTGGTGCCAACACCTGGTCCATCTTCCCCAACATTGCCATTGCCGCAAATGCCCCTGCTTTTTCAAATCAAAACAGTTAAACATCGTGAAATTATTCAACAGTCTGGGGAGCACTGCCTCGTGAACCCCACTAAGAACATGGATCCCGCATGAATGTGGGTTCATGGATTGATTGGAGCACCAAGTGGCAGTGCTCCCAGACTATTGAGTAATTATTCTAAAATATCAACAACATGCAGGGCCGACCCCTGGGTGAGCCCAATGATAGGCGCGTAAATGTTCACATTAGCGCCCCTTAATTTATATTTGTTAAGTCCCATTTATATTATTATTCGGGATTTAATGCTTAATTTTTGTGTTGTAGGTATTTGGAGAATTTGATAAAATAATATGCAAAATGAAAATATTAAACGGTGTTTGAGACTTGGCCGTTCGGATCAATGAAGTGGAATTGCTGTACGGAGTAATATTTGCAAGTCAATTGGCCAAAGAATAAAGCCATCTCAGGAAGTAAAAATAGGAATTGGCCTTGGACTTTGGTACACAAGTGGGCCCAATGCTTCACAATTAGTTTGACTAAATTGTGGGCTTTCTAAATGGAATTCTCGGCTGGGAATAAACAAAGAGTTAGGGTTTTGAAAAAGGGAGCTACAGGAAGATGTAAAAGCAATCATGCACATGACGGAAAAGAAGAAAGTGACCGACGGGGCTGCAGCACATATTTTTAGTATTTTCTTTTCCTTTCAAGTTTTGAAGCTTTGTTCAATTATTCGCACTCCGGTAACTCGTTTTAATTTTTGTTCTTAATAAAAGTTATTTGCTGGTATTTGATTAGTTTATATTTCTTGTTTGTTTTCCATCTCACGTAATAGAAGCATGTTTCAATATAGGGTTTCTTTTGTTTATTGCTTAATGTTGAGTGAGTAGTCGTCGGGGTAGGGTCGCGGGGTGATTAGCACACCGTAGCCGGATTGGATGCGTTCAGCTCCTATTTCGAAACAAAGAATGTTTAAAAAAATAATTTTAGATTGGTAAAATACTTCCCATAAACGAACCTGGGTATTGTCGGAGCCCATGTGAACAGGGGAATGGGGGTCCAAAACTCATTCTCTGCTGCGCATGGGTAAACGGCGACCATAAGGGTTCGCATCTTGTGGGGTATCTTTTTCAATCTAAAATTGAACGTTTTTAAGAACACCGAATGGAGCAGGTTAATTCGGACTGATTGTGAGTGCTATGAACCCTATGACCGTACCTTCCTTTTAATTATTTGAAAAGTACAATTAATTTCTAGGTTTTAGTTAATCTCAATCAATTGTCAAGGGGTGGCTACCTAATAGCTAATTTAATCAATAACAACCCGAGTTTTTAGTCAGCACACATCACCGTCTCTGTGGATTCGACTCCGGTCTTACCAGATATTGTGCTACGTCGGTCTCTGTTCTACGCTTGGGGCAACCCATTAATTGAGGACTAGGAAATCGTCAAGCACCCAACAAGCCCCCGGGCTTGGGCAACCCCCCACCACGGGGCAACCCCAAAAAAAAAAAAAAGCCTGAAGTATGTAATAAATAGGGTAAATTCCATATATACCCCCTGTACTTAGGTCATTTTTCAACTACGCCCCCTCTACTTGATTTTTAATCACTCGCACCCCTTGTACTTGAGACTAGTTTGGAACTGTTAGTATTTCCGTCCAAAATAACAGACAAGCAGGTAATGGCTTGTTAGCGGGAATTTTCCCTTCTAAAACATCTTCTCTAAGACCAAATTGATCCCAAAACCCATTTACAATGATAATTCATCACTGCCATTAATTATTGGTCGCAGACGGAGTCACGAACATATTTTACAAGTCAATTGGCCAGACATTTCAAATCTATGTGTTCTAGATTTTTTCTTGAAATTCCGAGAATGGGTTATTCTAAGAATAATTTATTTAGGGTATTGTGTAAATTTCATATTTTTCTGAGACCGAAACCCTGATAGCTTCTCGGCTACGCGTGTGCTCGGGCGTCTGGGACCACTTGCGCATGCAAGTACACATGTCACGCTTATAGACACATGGCATGGCCAATTTGACACCTAGAATTACACTCATGCATGTGTAAATATATTTGGTTATAACATTTTTTTTATCATCTTGGTAAAAACTAGTCAAACATGTATTTTAATTTTTGAGGGAGGGAGCTATGAAATTTGAAGAAAGAGGAGGAGGATGGTGTTCTTCCACCCTCCACCTCAGTTCCACCATGAGCCACCACCTCCCGTCACCATTTTCTCGTCGGAAAACTTATTTTCTTGCCGGTAACTTCTTAAACTTTTTTGACAGCTTTCTGGACCATCACAAATTCGTATTTTGAGAAACCTTCTGCTATGATTCAATTTTTGAAGTCTTCATAACTTTTAAAGTACGTTTAAAGACGAAAATTTTGATACCAAGAACATGCAAAACCAATCAACACAGAATTAGTAATGATTTTCGGAATATGAACTGATACACATGTTTCGAAATCTGGACAGAGCCATCTTCTTTTTATTTCTGGGAACTATCCTATTAAGTTATGAATCTGATATTTTTACTGAGAATAATACTTTACGTTATGAAACTTTTAGAGTTGGTTTCAATATTTTTGGAGTTGAAATGAATTAGTTATGGATTTTCTACGAAGACATGATTGGCTGCCCTGTTTTTCTGTAGAACAGCTTGTTCTTTTGAAATTTGGACAATATTTGATTGATAACTAATCTTTCAATTTTAACAGCAGATACATATGGTTGTTACGCAAGTTTGGGCGCTGGTTTGAGTATTTTTGGACCTTATATGAATAAGTTATGATTTTTCAAAGAAAGGGAATACGAATGGGTGTATTTCAGTCTTTTCGTTATTTTGGACGGAAATACTAACAGTTCCAAACTAGTCTCAAGTACAAGGGGTGCGAGTGATTAGAAATGAAGTAGAGGGGGTGTACTTGAAAAATGACCTAAGTACAGGGGGTGTATCTGGAATTAACCCTAATAAATATAAAAGTTAGCGCATATCAAATAGATAAGAGTCTTTGGTTCAGTGGTAAGGCCAGGAATCTCCATTGAGAATGGAGAGGTTCGAGTCTCCATCAAGCTAGCTTTCTATCCTATTTTTTGATCCTCCCAAAGGAGCCCCTTCATCTTTGTCTTTCCATAGGACATTTTTAAAAAAAAAAATTTGCTTAAGCCTCCTGCTATTACTTCTTTTCATTTAATTTTTTCATGGGATTTCTACTATTAAAAGTTAAAGGGTTTATTAAACTTTGTTGTAATAAATCTTTTTATGTGTTGGTCAAATTATTTTACTTTTATATTTTTTTATTACAATACCTCATATAGACATTAAAATATCTATATTGATTAATCTTACTTATTTAATTTTAATCTTAGAAGGATTTTTTGCTAACAAAGATTTTTACTTCTTTAATTTTTCGAGAGTTTGTAAATAAGTTGTTCAAATTTCATTCAGATGAGTTTTTCAATTGTGTGATTATAAGATTTTATTGGGAAGATGGTAGTTTCCAAATGGTATGTGGTTGCTTATTAATATAGTTAAATATTCCTGTTACAATTGCTTCGGCGGAGAGTAGTTTTTCTTAGTTGAAGTAGGTAGAAACTTACATTCAGACATCCATGTCACACGAGAAATTAAGAAGATTTGATGTGATCTCAATTAAAAATGAGTGCATGAATAAGCTAAAGTATGATGACTTAATCAAAGAAGTTGCTTCAAGAAATGCAAGGAAAAGTTTGAATCAGATCGTGGTAATCATAAAGCAGTAAAATCGAAGTTATCTTTTGATTTTGATGTAATTCAAGCAAGTTTAAAAGCAAAATGTAACATTGAATTTTTTTTTTTTTTGACTTGTATGTCTTTCTATTTTTTGTAACTTAATATTAACTGAGCAACCAAACGTGACGTGACATCAGGCTTGGGCAACCTAAATGTCGGGGCCGGCAGTGACAACACGTAACACTAATATCTATACAATCAACCTGTTAGAATATCAAAATATATAATATCGCCAACGTTCGTTTGCCATTTTAGTTTTGTTTTTGTTTTTTTTTCCAATCATTACCCTACTTCTTTCTCCAATCATTACCTTATTTTTTCAATTATTACTTTCACATCTCTCTCTATCTCTCTCCAATCATTACCCCTATCTTCAATCATTACTCTATTTCTCTCTCCATCCACTACCAAAACTAAACTAAACTAAACTCTCAACCAAACACAACCATCGTAATCATATCCTGATATGATATGATTATGATATTATATGATTCTCTTGATCTCTTATTATTGTAATTGATTATGATTTGATTGTAATTAGGTTGATTTTCCTTCCATAGTTAGGTTTCCTCACCTTGTATAAATAGGGACCTCATTGTACAGTTTATTATTGAATTCAATACAATATTACTTTCTCTTCATCCTCTAACATGGTATCAGAGCTACAGCTCCGATCATCGCCATCTTCATCCAAATCAATTACCTTCGCTTGAATTACCAGAAAATCAATAACCAGTGACCAAATCTTTACCCGCAACCACCATCGAATCAGTTTGCGTTCTTCTTCTCCAGTGACGATTTAATCCTCTGTTTCGATCCTCAGATGCCCAGATCCCACCATGGGTTATTTCTTCCACCAACATGAATCACCCTTTCCATCATTTTTCCTCTGGAAACCATTGATATCCCAATTATCCACCATCAAACCCATGAGCCCAATCACATGCCTAATACGTCGAAGTATTGGTTCTGTTCGCCTCAACTTGTCTGACTTGCAGCTCACTTGCACCGTCGGTTTTGTGACTCGCAAACGTTTTCGGCCGTAACCACTCGACGACACTCTACGTCGTCGACCACCTTCAACTGCTACCGCTTCACATCGTCCATCCTTGTCAACCACTGCCGCACCAACAAATCGCCACATATTTCTTCCAAAAACAAAAAAAAAAAGCAGGTTACCTTTTATCCTAGTTATATTGTCCGCTACATTGTTATTTACTTTTCTCCACGGAGCGGCTGCATCTTGCACTCATTTTTTTGTGGTTTGCTGCTATGGAACCATTTGACACATCACCGTATGCCCACGCCATTTTGGAAGGTCTCAAACTGTATCCTTCTTCTACTTGGTTAACCAAAAGTTCATTGCCATTTGTATTTGCGGACATTCTCTCCAAATGTGGTATTTTATCCGGGTTTGGTAAGAATTCTACTGCCTTGTCTGCTGCCACAGGTACATCCTCAGGGTTCTTTGATTCAGCTTGTTGTAACCATATGACATCTGATTCTGCCAATTTTTTCCTCCAAGTCACATGCCTCTCACACTCTAGGCATCCAAACAGCTGATGGTTCTCACATGCATGCCAGTCATGTCGGTCATATATCTACTTCCACCGTATCTCTATCTGATACATATTTGATCCTTAAACTTACATTGAATTTAATCTCTGTTGGTCAATTGTGTGAACTTGGGCTTACCGTAATCTTTTCTGCTACTAGCTATCATGTGCAGGATCCTCGAACAGGTAAAACTCTTAGGATAAGCCGTAAGGTTGGACGCCTGTATGAACTCATCAATCTTCATATTCCATCCCAGTCCATTGCACCTCCCACTCATTCAGTGAGTCAATCGAAATGTTCCGTTACTTCTAATTCTCTTGGTATTTGGCATTCTCGATTGGGTCATGCGTCTTTTGGTCGAATATGTACCCTAGTTTCAAGTGGACATTTAGGACATGTAAAAGATGAACACGTGGATTGTCTTTCTTGTCAACTTGCTAAACAACCAGCATTGCCATTTCATTCGAGTGAGTCTTTGTCCTCTGCTCCCTTTGATTTAGTTCACTCTAATAACTGGGGACCTTCACCAAACACTACCATGGGCGGTTCCAAATATTTTGTTATTTTCATAGATGATTATTCTCGTTTTACATGGTTATATCTCATGAAGAATAGATCTGAAGTACAACAGATTTATTATGATTTTTCCAAAATGGTTCAAACTCGATTTTCACGCCCAATCAAAGTTTTTCGTGCTGATAATGCCATGGAATTTAAAGAGACAGAAGTTTTAAAATATCTTCACCAAAATGGAACCTTGCCACATAGGTCATGTTCTGGCACATCTCAACAAAATGGTCGTGCTAAGCGTAAGCATAGACACATTTTGGATACTGTTCGTGCCCTTCTTATAGATTCCTCTTGTCCTGGGCGACTTTGGGGGGAGACTGCTCTCACTAGTGTCTATACCATTAATCGTGTCCCATCTCCTACCAATGGAAATTAGTCACCTTATGAACGATTATATGGTATATTGCCCGCCTATGATCTTCTTAAGGTTTTTGGATGTGCTTGTTTTGTTCTCTTACAACCCCATGAGCGCACAAAATTGGAACCTCGTGCTCGTCTTTGTTGCTTCTTAGGGTATTCGATTGAGCATAAAGGATACAAATGTTGGGATCCCTCTTCTCAACGCCTTCGCATTTCTCGACATGTCATATTTTGGGAACACAAAATGTTCTCTTCTATGTCCAAGTTTCACTTACCCCCTGTGTCTACTTCATCGTTCTTCACTGACCCTTCTGTAGATATATTTCTTGATGATGTTGATACAGGTTCTTCCGAGCTTTCTTCTACGGTCTATCTTGAGGCGCCGATTCTGTCTGATGATCCTACTCTTGCACCTCCTGGCCCTACTCCTACACCTTCTAGCTCGTCCCTTCCCGAGCCTTCACGTTTTGGTTCTGCTCCCAATGAGCCCTTCACGTTCCCCAGATCTCCTCCTACTGAGCTTCCTGCACCACCTCTATCCGATGATTCACCACTTCATCGGTCTACTCGGGTAAGGGAAGTACCTGTTCATCTTCGTGATTATCATTGTTTCTCTACTATTCTTTCTCAGCATGAACCTCATTCCTACCGTGAGGCAAGTTCTAACCCTCTTTGGCAGCAAGCAATGGCAGAAGAATTACAAGCTTTGGATAAAACACACATTTGGGATATCGTTGACCTTCCTTCTGGCAAGACTCCTATTGGTTCTAAGTGGGTTTACAAGATAAAAACTCGCTCTGATGGCTCTATAGAGCGTTACAAAGCTCGTTTGGTTGCAAAGGGTTTTTCTCAAGAGTATGGTATTGACTACGAGGAAACTTTTGCGCCAGTTGCTCGTCTCACTTCTGTTCGCAGTTTACTTGCGGTTGCTACCGTACGCAAGTGGAATCTAAATCAGATGGACGTCAAGAATGCTTTTCTCAATGGTGATCTTACTGAAGAAGTCTATATGCGGCCTCCACCTGGGTATAATCATCTTCCGAACAAAGTGTGTAAACTTAATCGCGCTCTTTATGGTCTCAAGCAAGCTCCACGTGCCTGGTTTGCCAAATTCAGCACCACCATTCAGAATTTTGGATTCTCTTCTAGCCAGTATGATTCTGCACTTTTTATCCTGAAGTCTGCACGTGGTGTTATTTTTCTTCTTCTCTATGTTGATGACATGATTATTACTGGCGATGATAATGTTGGTATTTCTGATCTCAAAGCTTTCCTTAGCAAGCAATTTCAGATGAAGGATCTGGGTACTATGAGCTATTTCTTAGGTCTTGAGATCTCATCTACATCTGATGGCTACTATCTTACTCAAGCTAAGTATGCCTCGGATCTTCTTAGTCGTGCTGGTATCACCGACAATAAGACTACATCTACACCACTTGAGCCAACCACTCGACTCACTCCTCTAGATGGCACACCACTCCCTGATGCCACTCTTTATCGTCAATTGGTTGGTAGTTTTGTGTATCTTACTGTCACCCGGCCCGGCCTGATATTGCCTATGTCGTTCACATAGTTAGCCAGTTCATGTCTGCTCCTCGATCAACTCATTTTCATGTTGTTCTTTGAATTCTTCGCTATGTCAAAGGCATTCTATTTCATGGCCTCTATTATTCAGCACATTCCTCCCTTGAGTTATGTGCATATTCCGATGCTGATTGGGCTGGTGACCCCATTGATCGTCGTTCTACCACAGGTTACTGCTTCTTTCTTGGTGACTCTAGGCGAAGTAAGAAGCAATCTCTTGTTTCTCGTTCTAGTATTGAGGCGGAGTATCATGCTATTGCTGACGCTACTCAAGAGTTGATATGGCTTCGCTGGCTCCTCAGTGATATGGGTGTTGTTCATTCCACCGCTACTACACTTTGTTGTGATAATCAGAGTGCTGTTCAGATTGCCCGTAATGATGTGTTCCACGATCGCACCAAACATATTGAGATCGACTACCACTTTATTCGACAACATGATGTTCGAGGTAGCGTTCGCCTTCTCTCAGTTTCCTCATCCGATCAGACTGTGGACATCTTCACAAAGGCTCATCCTCCTGGACGTTTTCATGACTTGGTGTTCAAACTCAAGCCGGTGTCTGCACTACCACCTTGAGTTTGAGGGGATGTTAGAATCAAAATATATAATATCGTAATCATATCCTGATATGATATGATTATGATATTATATGATTCTCTTGATCTCTTATTATTGTAATTGATTATGATTTGATTGTAATTAGATTGATTTTCCTTCCATAGTTAGGTTTCCATAGTTAGCTTTCTATCCTATTTTTGATCCTCCCAAAGGAGCCCCTTCATCTTTGTCTTTCCATAGGACATTTTAAAAAAAAAAAAATTGCTTAAGCCTCCTGCTATTACTTATTTTCAATTAATTTTTTCATGGGATTTCTACTATTAAAAGTTAAAGGGTTTATTAAACTTTGTTGTGATAAATCTTTTTATGTGTTGGTCAAATTATTTTACTTTTATATTTTTTTATTACAATACCTCATATAGACATTAAAATATCTATATTGATTAATCTTACTTATTTAATTTTAATCTTAGAAGGATTTTTTGCTAACAAAGATTTTTACTTCTTTAATTTTTCGAGAGTTTGTAAATAAGTTGTTCAAATTTCATTCAGATGAGTTTTTCAATTGTGTGATTATAAGATTTTATTGGGAAGATGGTAGTTTCCAAATGGTATGTGGTTGCTTATTAATATAGTTAAATATTCCTGTTACAATTGCTTCGGCGGAGAGTAGTTTTTCTTAGTTGAAGTAGGTAGAAACTTACATTCAGACATCCATGTCACACGAGAAATTAAGAAGATTTGATGTGATCTCAATAAAAAATGAATGCATGAATAAGCTAAAGTATGATGACTTAATCAAAGAAGTTGCTTCAAGAAATGCAAGGAAAAGTTTGAAACAGATCGTGGTAATCATAAAGCAGTATAATCGTAGTTATCTTTTGATTTTGATGTAATTCAAGCCAGTTTAAAAGCAAAATGTAACATTGCATTTTTTTTTTTTTGACTTGTATGTCTTTCTATTTTTTGTAACTTAATATTAACTGAGCAACCAAACGTGACGTGACGTGACGTCAGGCTTGGGCAACCTAAATGTCGGGGGGCCAGCAGTGACAACACGTAACACTAATATCTATACAATCAACCAATATACAAGAGCACAACAACCCAATTGAGGTTTAATTAATTACTCCCTCTAACCTGCAGAAGGCCATAGGACGTCGCTGAGAGAAGGAGCTTTGGAACGCATCTCAGGTTTCCACTCATCCCAGCCAATGAAAGGTGAATCTGCGTTATTTGATGCTGCGACAAAAAATTGCGCGCGCTCGCTGTTGTCATAGCCAATTTGGTTTTTGAAAGATAGCTGTGAAATCGTCGAACACCTGGTGTGCTTGTGCACAAGCGAGGGTAATAATGGTGATATTGTGAAGTGATTGAGGCAGTAACTAGTGCGGAGTTGCATACCCATTTTACAAGATGCTTCAGTGGTTCTAAGTTTTGCTTCGTTTTTTTGCTGTTGAGGTGAAAATAAGCAGGCGTGTGTTTGAGACCATCCGAGAGAGAGAGAGATACAAAAGATGGTGTCCCATGTACACACAAAAAGGCGAGAGAGAGAGAGAGAGAGAGAGAGAGAGAGAGAGGACAGTTGGGAGATTCAAAAGATGGTTTGGGCCTTTGGGGGTGCTTGAGGTTGGGCCTTTGGGAGATGGAAAGGGCAAGAGTCGGAGGACAATTAGAGCATCTCCAATCCACCTCTATTTCTCCAAAATAGAGAATGGATGTGACACATTGAGGGGAGATTTTATAATTTATTCTCTTTTTTCTTCACTTTTTGTAATTTTTGGGAGAATTTTTGAGGGACCCACCGTCCTTTTTAGAGTTTGGTCCTCTAAAAGTAAATTTTGTCCTCTAAAAATGGAGGATCAAAAGTAAATTTGGAGTACAAAATTCTTCCAAAACTCTAAAAAGGACGATGGGTCCCTCAAAGATTCTCTCAAAAAGTACAAAAAGTGAAGAAAAAATGGAATAAATTACAAAATCTCCCCTCAATATGTTACATCCATTCTCTATTTTGGATGGATTGGAGATGCTCTTAAGCAGGTGTGTGCAAGGATGGAATCAGGGTCTAGTGGTGGGCCCGGTGGCAGCAAGAATTTAAAAAATGTAATTATTATGTGACAATTTTTTTATTCCAAACTTATATAGTCTTACCACTGTTAGATTTTTATTTTTATTTTTATTATATGTACTAGTCATAAATTTTTTATTTTTTTTCAAGAAAGAAGACCCAAAAATGTATTTCAAAACTAAATTCAATGGGCCAAAATAAAATAATATAAATGATAATGTGTAATTAAGAAGAAAAAAATTCCACACTCTAACCCTAAAACAACTTAATCTAAAAAATTAAGGAAATTTAATTATTATGCCATTATCAATGCCCAAAATTAAAATTAGTCTTTTTTCGTACTCTATGTGTAAATTACAAACATCATTTAGTTTAGTTTTTGTTATGTTATTTTAATTTTTTCTGGAGCCGATGACTATTAATATTATAATGTATTTTTTAATTTTTTTAGTATATATTTCACCACTACTAAGGTAAAATTTTGGTCCCGTCTTTGAGCGTGTGTTTGAGACCATCCGAGAGAGAGAGAGAGAGAAAAAAAAATACAAAAGATGGTGTCCCATGTAGGCATGTACACACAAAACGGGGGGGGGGGGCGGGGGGGGGGGTGGGGGTGTTGTTGGCGACCGTTGGGAGATTCAAAAGATGGTTTGGGCCTTCGGGGGTGGTTGAGGTTGGGCCTTTGGGGAGATGGAAAGGGCAAAGAGTCGGAGGACAATTAGAAAGGCACTGACCAAATGTGCATCCGCTGTCTTGAACGGATAATTTCAGTCATTTTAATAATTTTAAAATAATTTTTGGATTGAGTTTGTGAAAAATCAACTCAATTAGATAAGCGTACGTTCTTGATACAATCTTCTGATTTTTTATTCAGATTGTAATGAGAAATTGGAAGATTGAATCAAACACCTACACTTGTTTGGTTAAGTTGATTTTTACAAACTTAAGAGGTGGATTAGAGGGGTTAAAAACATGCTATAGTGAATCTTAGAACAATTTTTTATTTATTTTTCACGATGCCATTTACAAATTATTGGACAGCTTGGATTATCCGTACGGAATCCGAAGTTGGCCCCGCATGCCAATCTTTGCATCATCGGTGCACATTTGGTCGGATCCCAGGATTCTTAGAGAAAGGAATTTTGCTGTGGACACTCTTTCGTAATAAAAGATATACCCAAAGTTCTCACAGGAAAGAACTCGTTTGCAAATTTCCACTATTAAAAATACATTTGAACGGCCACGATTGAAAAAAAAAATTGAAGAGAAGCAGGATTATTTTGCTATGATGGCCTGCAACCAAGATGGTGAGCTCGAATACTAATATTGGAAATATGAATTTCCATTATTTTGGCTGTTGATTTTGTCATTCACTTTTTTTATTAACACCACTCCTCTGCAAGCGTATTTTTGGTGCAAAAATATACTTACAGGGAAATGGCGTTAACAAAAAAAAAAACAGTGGCAAAATCATTTCCCTATTTCTTTTACCATCACCCCATATTTCCATTGTAAAAGACCCTTCAAACTCGATGTTGTGATCATCCCGCTTCCACCGATGTTCCAAAAAAATTGGTCGAAATTGTTCTGTTGTAGATGTCAAAAAAATATCTCAATGAAAAATCAATTTCACCGGATATCAAAATGAAAACGTTATTCTCATAGTTTTTTAGACGGAAACTAAGATTTTGCACCTAAGTTGTACTCCATTCATTCATAATTATGTAACCATTAGTCCCGTTCCACATCAATGTTAGAAAAGAAGTTAAAGTCTCACAGCATGCTACAGATTCAAAAGAGTATGTATATTATCACCAAACAACTATAGAGACTTAAACCAAAAAAACTCCAAGTAGAATTTACCAACGAACACTTGATGTAGTTATAATCATTAGCGAAACCAGGATTTTAACTTGAACGTGGCACCCAAAAAGATCAATTACAAAATAATGTCCAATCTGTCAAACCGAGAGCCTAAACAAGAACATGTTTTTATTTGAACAAATTCAAATATTTAAAAAAAATTAAAGAATTCGTTAATATCTGGTATCTTGCGGATATAAAATTAAAACTTTTGAATCCAAATGCATCTTTTAAATTCTCGTTTAGCGAATCGAACAATCTTTTTATGACGAAAGGAGTATGTAATCGTAACAAATGTACCCCTGTCCTAAGATTATTCAAGCATAATACTCCAAAAAAAATACATGTTTTTCATCCGTTAATCGCCATCAAAAATTGTAAAAAAAAAAAAAAAGGCCATTTAAATCAGAGGGATTTGCGCAACAAAACGTCTTTTTGGTAGGAAGATTAGGACTCGGTCAGGGGTGGTATGGTCTAGGGCTGCAAACGAAACGAGCCGCTCGCGAGCGGCTCGCAGCTCAACTCATTAGTGGCTCATTCAAGCTCGGCTCGGAAGTTAAACGAAAAAGCTCGAACCGATTTTTTCAGCTCGTTTTGTAAACGAGTCGAGCTCGAGCTAGGATAAGCTCGGCTCGAGTCGGCTCGCGAGCTGGGGTATATATACTTAAGTTTAGGATTTTTATTGTTGTTATATAATTTCTTTTTTCCGTTTTCACTTTCTAGTCAACCAAGGGAAGCGAGAGCACACGCACACCAGTATACTCCCGCTCCATAGGAAAATGAAAGAAATATACCTTCACAATCAAAATATTTTTGGTTGTATTAGGTCTATGCGAGAATATACATATACATTTTTCGTTAGTTCGTTAAGGTTCGTGAACAAGCTCGAGCTCGAGTCAAGCCAAGGCCTGCTCGGCTCGAGCTCGACTCGTTAAGTTTTCATTGAGCTCGAGCTCGTATTCGTTAAAAACTTAATAAACAAGCTTGAATACCGTAAAACTCGGCTCGACTTGGCTCGTTTGCAGCCCTAGTCTGGTCCGTCCTTCAAAGCTCCGCCCATTGTTTTTTTGGGAACAGGTTCTTGTATTCACAAACAGCCCAAAGATGTCAAAAAAGAGGGGCAACCCTCATATACAAATTAATCACCAAGGCCAAGTATAATCAAAGGGCTTTGTAGCTCAATGATTATCTCCTGATCCTCCGGTAAGGGAGATCAGGGTTCAAGTTTCGGTAGAGGCGTTTGAGATTTATAATTATGTATAGGAAAAAAAAATGGCTAAACATTTAATGGGTTTTAGTTCAGTTGGCATCTCCTCCGACTTATTTGTCTAGGGCCACGACATTTGTTAATTAGTGACCAATATACCCTCTCTCTCTCTCTCTCCTCTACTCATTTCTTCCTTTTTTTACCCCACCGCAGACGCAGAGAACAAACCCAGTTCTCACTTATCATTTCTCTCATCTGTTTCTTTTAGAGACCCATACAAGAAAGTGTATCAAAATACATTCTATTGCTGGAAAAAAGAAAATCAGAACCTCTTCCTCAACCAGTAGAAAATTTGAAGAATCAGATTGAAAGTAAAGGATGGTGGCGTTGCATTATTCATCGACAATCGATCTAGAAAATTTGAAGAAACATATTGAAAGTAAAGGGCAGAAGAGGAACAAATGGGAGAGAAGGGCGCAAGGGACATGAGATAGGGAAATGGGTTCTCGAGAGAAGTCGGTGAGGTGAGAGAATGAAGTACAACTCTGCAGTAGAAAAGTCAGTCGGATGAGAGAGAAGGGGTATAAATGTAAACAAACTCAACAGCTTACATTAGGGAAACAAAACATCAAAAGAAAGAGACAGGTCCACATTATCCTAGCTAAGAATCATCTGGCCTATATTAGAAGCAAAGATAGCAGGATTGGTTGCCTTGTAGCCTTTTGACAAATTCCGTGGTTAATCATAGTACTTGCAAAGACAATACAAAATGACAGACACAAGCCCAACAACCATTCCTACTCATGACTCCACGAATAAGCTACAGGGCAAAGTGGCCATCATCACCGGCGGCGCGAGCGGCATCGGCGAGGCCACCGCCCACCTGTTCGCCGATCGCGGAGCACGCGCCGTCGTGGTAGCCGACATCCAAGACGACAAGGGCCGACGTGTGGCCGAAGCCGTCGGCGCAAACCGCTGCAGCTACGTCCACTGCGACGTCACCGACGAAAACCAAGTCCAAGCCACGGTGGACTGGACGGTCAAAACGTATGGCCAGCTCGATATCATGTTCAGCAATGCTGGGATCGTGAGCAGCTCCGATCAGGTTGTTCTTGATCCTCGATCGAATTACTCGCGCAAATATAGTCCACTACGAAACAAATAAGACATATACTCAGTTTTTAAATAAAAAAATTAAAGTACTTACGTTCATAATATTTTTAATTTTTTGACGCCTAATTAAAGATATCAATAAATACTTTAATTTAGTGTTGAGAAATATAAAATATTACGGACGAAGTACTTTCATATTTCGATTTGAAAATTGCTTTTGTCATCACAACTAATTACTAATTATATTTGTCACAAGAGAAATAAATGATTATAATTCGAAACTTGTTTCATGCTAAATGGTAAATAGCAGTAAATTCCTGAGCATAAAGTTGTACAAACTGTTATGATTCATTTCTTGGCCATTCCGGAAATTATAAAATCTTGATTCCGTTCCCGCAGGTGATCCTCGACCTCGATTTCTCCCAATTCGACCGCCTTTTTTTGATCAACGTGCGTGGTATGGCCGCTTGCGTCAAACACGCAGCGCGTGCGATGGTGGAGCGACGAGTGAGGGGGAGTATTATATGCACGGCGAGCGTGGTGGGGAGCAAAGGGTCGAAAAGGAGGACGGACTACACCATGTCGAAGCACGCTGTGGTTGGGCTCGTCCGGGCCGCGAGCCAACAGCTTGGGGAGCACGGTATAAGGGTGAACAGCGTGTCGCCGTACGCAGTGGCCACGCCGTTGCTGCAGGAAGCACACAGGAAGGAGGCGGAGGAGATTGAGAAGGTTTACGAGGCTCTCACTCCGTTGAAAGGGATCGTGTTGAGAGTCAACCACGTAGCAGATGCCGTGTTGTTTCTGGCCTCTGATGAATCCGCATTTGTCTCCGGGCATGACCTCATCGTTGACGGTGGGTTCGTAAGGTGATCTTCACCGTCGAAAAATCAAATTTATCACTTGTACACATTAGTACATTGTTGATCTTCATTCCATCTTTTTGCCAGTGTTGTGCCCCTGGCTATGGAGCCCTGTATGTATTTAGTGGTCTTGTGAACGATGAATGTGGAATTTCCTCTAGCACTTCAACTTTTGCTCAGATTTGAGAATGAATTGAATGCTCAGATTAATCACTTAACAATACTCAATTGAGCTGAGTTTTGCTAGAGTAGCTTAAAAAACTAAAGCCTGAATCTGATCATCAGTACATTCTCGCATCAGTTCTTGTCAACATTACTGAACCATTTCTAAATTTTACCAAATCGTGCGCAAAATTTGGACCAGATCATATTCATAAAGCTTTCACAATATCAAGAGAATCATCCGCATCAACAACAAAAAAAAAAGTGCAAGAAGAATGCACTTACAAGACTCTAATATACACACCCCATGGAAAGGTGAAAAGGAGATCAAGCATAATCGGAATGAGAGTCGTAGAAATCGCTAGGGTAAGGCGACATAACCTCTTCCTCTAAAAACTGCAGCACTTGCTGCATCGCTGGCCTGTCATCTGGATTTGCAGCGGTGCATTTCGCTGCTATCTCTATGATTGCTTCTACGGTTTCAGCATCCGTGTCGGTGCATCTTCTATCCACTACGTCTTCCAATCTGTTCTCTCTTAGCAGAGTGTTCATCTGTGGATTTTTTAGGACAAGGGAATAGGATGTGACACTACGTTATTAGAGGAACAACAAATGGGAGATATTAGAAGGGAAATATTGAGCATATGTAAGGGAGAAAGTGAGAGTATCCTTACCCAACCAACAACGTTTAGGCCTTGTTTAACGAAAGAAGGATCTGTGGGTCTCTTTCCGGTTACAAGCTCTAACAGGAGGACTCCAAAGCTATACACATCTGACTTCTCAGTGGCTCTTCCACTCTGCAGATATTCTGTTTCCAAACAACATGTTAATTGCATTTTGTCAGTTTAACCTTTGATAAATGGGGACAAGTTGAGCAAATACTCCATCCCCTAATCTCACTCACCCCTTTTCCGTATTTTTATTTTTGGAATGAGACATGTGATTACTGCATTAAATTTGAGAATGGAAGGCAATAATTAACAGCATTGCATTGGCCCTTAATTCTCAGTTTGGAAAAATAATAATAATAATAATAATGCCCCTTAATTCTGACCAAAATGACATTTTGGCAAAGCCAAAAATTTGCTATGGCAATCAATTATAGGGACTCATATGGGTAGTTTTGGAAAACTAAACTTATACGTTGGCTCTTCAAAAGAGGACTAATAATGCCAGACATCCCAAAATGAATCTGTAATTTGGGACAGAGGGTGCAAAAGCAGAAAAGCGTGACTAACGGAGATCAAAAGGCGTGACTAAAGGAGATCAAAATGAACATACTCGTTGCAGGAAACAATGACCAGATTGTCAAGGCCTGATTTATGCAGAAGTTCTGAAAAATGTGATGGCAATTAAAACCAACTTTGTTAAACAGGTTACAAATCTTGGATATCTACCATAGGAAAATCAGAAACCTCCAGAGGATATGGAGAGGGAAACAATGGAGAGAGGATCCTGATCCAGCACAATCACCCAGTCCAAAGCATCACAAGCATTGGTACTGTAACATTTAACCAACTGCCTGCTCAAATAGTCCAAATGCTAAAATCAAGTTGATTTTAGTGCCAACCTTGCTCTAAAAAACTAAACTATTTTTAGTCATAATGTGACTAATGACTTTCTACTTTTTAGCCTCTATTTGTTTTCCCTGATAAATTATCTCAACCAGTCCAACTTTTGATGAACTGATTGTTGATTGATCATCTAAAAATACGAATGAATGAAGTTTATTCTTAGAAAACCGAAGGTAAGTCCAAGAACGAAGAGGCTCTCTGCTCTGGACAAACACAGACTTCTAATTATCTTAGTAACCGGAAGTAAGAAAAAGGGAGAATTGACTGACACAAAAAGCAGACACCATAGTAAATCTAAAGATTAAAACGCACCTGGTGCCAAATAACCAAAAGTTCCAGCAACCACCGTTGTCACATGGGCATCCTCATCTACCAAAAGCTTGGCAAGGCCAAAATCTGAGACACGAGGTTCTAGGTTTTCGTCAAGGAGTATATTGCTGGACTTTATATCCCGATGAACTATCCTTGGACAGCAGTCGTGATGCAAGTATGCCAAACCCCGTGCAGAGCCAAATGCTATTCTTAGACGAGCATTCCAGTTCAAGGATCGTTTTCCTTCTCCATGTTCTAAAAGAAAGGGAAGGTGATATTAGCTAAACCAGGAATCATTATGCCGCAGAACCTACAAGAACCCTTTTTTCTCCTTTCTTTTTGGTGGTCTAAATCTGTTGCAGCTTTTTAGTGAGTTTGGTTCAAAACTTGCTACTGAACTTGCGGTTATAGCCAAAATGGAAGTGGAACTGATATTTTTGAATCTTGAAAAGAGGGAAAAATAATAGAGGATGGTTGTGAGAAAACTCAATCATCAAAGAGAGCTTGCTACACTGAAACAGAAGTTACAGAACAAAAATAAGGAAGATGGAAAAAATATCCCCAACCTAAGTTCAAAAAACAAAGGAAAAATCTGGTCATTATATGTGATGAAACAGTCAAATTACCTAACATGCAACCCTTGAGATAATTATGTGAGATTGTGCCTTTCCTGATATAAGTGATGGTGCAACTTGACATTAGGATAGGAAGTATTTTCATTGCAACACCAGAGGTAAGAGATTGGGGTATTTGGTGCTTAGAATAAACCTCGGAAAAGAGCATCATTTTAGAAAATTGGCATTGTTCCTAGATCACCATTTAGGTCTCCAACGTCCCGCAAGTTATGGTTCCCTTAAAATCTAGAAAAGATGAATTGGTTTTGAGCTCACCTAGAAAACATTGTCAAGGATGAAAAACAAAACTCGAGCTGTGATGCGTGTACATTGTAGTGGCTGACAGAAAACGAACTTGTTAAAAGTGAAACATACCATGCAAGAAATCATCCAAGCTTCCCATGGCCAAATAGTCATAGATAAGGAGCTTTTGCGAAGGGAGCCTGCAGTACCCTCTCAAATTGACAAGATTTATGTGCTTGACACTGCCTAATATCTCCAGCTCCCTCTCAAAAACCTGATCAGATCCTTCACGGCTCCGATCAATCCTTTTAACCGCAAATGTACCACAATCATTCATGACCATCCGATAGACAGTACCAAATCCACCGGATCCCACAACATCCTCTACGTCAAGGGATTCTAGCTTTTCTATGATCTCACATGACGGATAGGGAAGGTCACCATGGAAAGTGATAAGTTTGGTGCCTATCAACATAACGAAAGTTTAGAAGGCTGCCACACAATATAAAGAATGAAATATGAAACTTTAAGAAATGTGCGACTAACCGGTATCGTGATGAACTTGTTTTTTGACTTCCGTATATTTCTTAGCAGCCCTTTCCTTCTTCGATAGAAACCATATCCATAGGAAGCTAAGTAGCACGACAAGCACAAGACCCAAGATGGACATCGCGCCAATCACGATCCCTTTGATGTAGTGAGACGATCGCTTTGTAGGTACTACAGAAATCAGACAATTGGAAAATAAACATTATGAGTGAAAAAATGCACTACTTGCATTATTTCTTATTTGTTTGAGGTGCAAAAAGAGTTGATCAATCTCTTACCTGTAGCTTCATCACTTTCAGCATGTGGTAGCACCGCTGGGAATCCTAGTGATGTTCTACATGGTTTGTTCACTTGTCGGCCACAGAGGTCTAAATTGCCAATAAACCTAGGCATAATGAGGTAGCATTCAAAGTAAGCTTAAAGCTTTATAAAATGTGGAAAAGAAAAACTACTTGAAATAAGTTAGTGATGATTAACAAAATTTAAAATACTGTAGTGAATGAACCCATTGGATTAGAATAGTGGTCCTGAACGTTTACAGCAGTCAATGAAGTCAAGGGTTTGATTTCCCGTTACTCGGTCGGTAGGGCTTTCACACCCTTCTAAGGATTGAATTTATGACTATTTGTGTTTGTTGTGGACAACTGTATGCTTTGTGGCGCTTTCTTCTGTCCTAACTGATGTAATCCTTATAAATATCTATAAATTATCACTTGCTGGCATTACCACCTTACCAGTTGAAAAAAAAAAAAAAAAAGACTTGCATAGACAAATCATGGCATATTGTATTAATAATGGCATTGGCACTGCTTTCAGCAACTCAGAAGAACATTGCATTTAATTAAATAAGAAAATTAGCAACAAGGTGAAAAGCATCCCCAATTGCCATATAGTCTTGAACCAGCCACATGTATAATGTCCTTACTTCTTTTTTTCTTTTTTTTTGGTTAAATTGTACGATGTATTTTGTTATGACAATTCAATGACAAGAATGTGGACACCATATTGGAAACGCAGATGCAAGATTTTATAGGATCTTGAATAGTCTCTTTACAAACCACTCAAAAACTATTGATCAGCTCTATAAATTCTTGATTCTGCTTATTACACTGCATGACTTGTATGTTCAAAAGACTGTAAATTTTTCAAAAAATATGTTCAATAGACTATAATTTTTTTTCAAGAGAACTACTTTAACAGTGGAAATGAGCAGGTCTTAAAAATGTTCAATTGTAATCTAACTTGGGTAATCGACTTTAGTAGCTTATGAAACATTTCCATAACCTCAAGATCAAACTTTGTTAAGAGTGTTTGCTGATACAAGTTTGCGAAATTAGATATTGCTTAGTGCTATTAAGTAGCAGCCCAATAGGAAAGTGCCCTAAGCAGATGATGATTAACGTTATGCACACAAAGTGAAATTGATGACAAGGAGACTTACGAATCGTTTCCAAAAGTGCTTAGTACTCCAACATCTGGGATTTCACCTGATAAAAAATTGGTAGATATATTTCTGCAGTAAACAACACCACATTGACATATAGCGAGTCTTAAGGATTAGATTATTGGGCGTAAAAGGAAAAAAAAAAATCAGATAACACTGACACAACTGGACTTACAGAGACCGGAGGCGTGTTAGACGGCCAAGAGATGAAGGGATGGCACCCTTAAGTAAGTTGCTTGACAAATCCCTGCATTGAACTTCTATGAACTTAATTCTAAAGCTCAAAATCCAAAGAATTTCCATGTTTACGACATATTATGCAGTAACTGAAGTGGGAATTTTCCAACAAAAAGGAGAAGTGAGGAACATTTCTTACATTATTGTGAGTGAAGAAAGATTCCCAATATCTGATGGTATGCCTCCTTGGAGATAATTAGCCCTCAAGTACCTATACATTAGATTATAGTAGATATACATATAAATATTTGTAACATTATACATGAGAAAAATACAAAAGAGGCAAAACCCAATTTCACTCACAGGGCTCTGAGGTCAGAACAATTTCCAATTTCACTAGGAATAACGCCATGTAAGCTGTTCTGGTGAAGTGCCCTGAGGTTGGCAAAACAGGAGAGAGAGAGAGAAAAAACAAAAACAAAAACAAAAACAAAAGAAGAAAAAGTTAAAATCAGATATTGTTCCAGGTAACTTGGAGAAATTATATTTGGGGAAAACATATATTTGGTACTTCCACTTACAGTCTCTGTAAACTACTGAGTTTTCCAACGCTTGGAGAAATTATCCCAGAAAGTTGCATATAAGGTAGATTTCTTCAAAACCCAAATCAAGAAATAGGCTCAGAAATATAAAAAGGCAATAAAATAGAGCGAACAATGTTGACTAAATGCACAAAAAAAAAAAAAAAAAAAAAAAAAGATAGAGAGAGAGAGAGAGATGCATACATAGAGAAAACTGTACTGTCAGCTGGATTGCAAGTGATACCAGTCCAGTTGCAAGGAGTGTTATCAGAATCATCCCAGTTGCTCAGAAAGTTCTTGGTATCATTCAAAGTTGTTTTGAGTTCCAGCAATGTAATACCTATAAACCAAATAGGAGAACCAAAAACGTTAGTCCTGTAAAGCTTGCAAAAAAGAAAAAAAAAAAATTTCAAAATGTGGTGTGTTGAGATATGGAGAATAAAATGTACCATCTTGAGTGAGAGCAAGAGAGAGAGAGCTGAAAAGGGTTGATGCCAAAATTGCTGAGAATACCCAAACCAACACACCCATTTTTGCTTTCTTGATCCAGATGGGTTCTCTCCGTGGCTAGGGTTTCTTGCAGAAACTACTAGGAACTGGTCACTACTAGTCACTTTACCTCCTGTGTTGGTAATGGTGGGGTCATCTAATGAGATTTGTGATAATTGTAGGGTCTACGTTGAAATTTTAATTTTGGTAAAGGCGCGAAGAGAGAGAAGGAGGGGTCAACTTTTGTTGAAAAAACTACTCTTTTCGTCTGGATATTCTCATCTGTGGATATCAAATAAAATTCATTATACGATTTGAACTATTAATTTTATAGAGAATGATGCAAAAATAATAGGAGTATTGAAAAGGATGTTTATGCTAGTGATAAATTTAAGTAGGGTAATTTTTTAATTTTGTCTTTATTTAATTTTTTTGCATTTATTAATTTTACGTTAAACTTTTATGTGATATGGATGAGTAAGAACGAAATGAATCGAAAAAGTAAAAATATTTATTACTTTTATACAAGTATTTTGAAAAATATTTAAAAAAAAACTTAAAAAGTCAGTTTTTAGACCTTTTCTTGAATATTTTTCAAAATACTTGTTTAAAAGTCATAATTTTTTTACTTTTCCGATTCCTCTCATCCATATCACATAAAAATTTGACGTAAAATTAACAAGGGCAAAAAAAAATTAAATTAGGACAAACCCAAAAACTTGTAGTGCATAATAAGCCTAAACACCGAAACTCAAAAAAAATTAAATAGGCATCCTATATTTAGGTTCATCCTCAAATATTCATTGCCCTAAACTCAAATCATATTTATTTTCAGAACAATAGGAAGTCACGATTTTGCAGAGACTGCATAATAATTATTCAAATTGATTATTATGTTCAATTAACCTAATTGAAATACCCCATTAATATCTAAAAATGACCTATTTAGATCGTTAAATAAAATTATATTGAATCCCAAATTGGATCATATAAAAAATCTCATGAAAGATCTTCATGATTGTTGCAATAATTTTTATTGGTTTTCCCCTGGTATCTAATACTCTGAGGCTCTATTTAGGTTCTTATTTTTTAAGTACTTATTTTTCGTTTTATCAAACAAATCATTCTCTCACGATACATTTTATTTAATTCAAAACATAAATACTTATTTTTGGAAAAAAAATACTTATTTTAGGCAAAGCCAAAAAGACTCTTTGAAAATGTGCATAGTTCCGATAATAAAAGAAACGAAAAAAAAGAAAAGAAAAAAGAATATATATATATATATATATATATATATATATATATATATATTATGTGCATAGAAATTGTGGAGAGAGAAAGAGGAGTAGCCGTTGTCCCCGTGAAATTCAAAACACGGATTTATAACACCACTCTCGAGTATCTAGAAACAAGCAGACTCGCTGTGAAGAAGCGACACGCGTCACTGACTTTTGAACTTTGACAGGTGCGAAGCGTGGAGCGGAGAGTAGTAGTAGAAGATTATTTCAACATTAAAGGAGGTACGGCTTCTTTGGATTTTTGCCGTTTCGACAAAAGTCTGAAAAGCTACACTGCCCCAAGTCAGAGAGAGAGAGAGAGGGTACCAAAGAGAAACTTTAAATATGCCGGGGGAATGCTAACATACAATCGCTGTTCAGTGCTCTCTCTGAGCGACCAATGGAACAGGCATGAGTGGGATGGCCCCCACTGGATTTTGCACTGATTTGAGAGGGAAATTGTACATTTTGGAGGGAAAGTAGCAGCTTTCAAGAAAAATTACTTCAAGGACCTGCTTGGATGGAGTAAAAAGGAGAGAGGAAAAATAAGAGGGGTATATGGAGAAGGGTTCACTCTTTTTCCCTTGCTTGGCATTCCAATTTCTTCCCCTGTTATATTTAACCTTCTCTTTGTTTTCACCGGTTTAAGGGATTGTCCGGGATTTATTTTGGGCTCCTCTTGAAGTCCTCAAAAATAATCCGGCTGTGGAGGGGTATTTTGTGAAAAATACCCCTCGTTATCCCTTTTTCCCATTTACCATTCAACCAACTTCTACTTTTCATTCTACCCAAAATCATAAGATCTTCGCACCGTTCTAATAAATTGAAAATTTAAACACTTAATTTTTAACTATATTTGTTAATATATAAACGGTGTAAAAAAATAAGTGTTCCAATTTTTAATCCGTTTTAACCGGTGCGAAGATCTTAGTTTTCTGATTATTTATCCTAAATGGTCATAATTAAATTTTGACTCTATGGCTCTCGTTGGTTAGCCCTAAGAGATATTTGATTCTACAACTTTTTTAGGACTAATCAACGAGAGCCTTAGAGTCAAAATTTAATTATGACCATTTAAGATAAAATAATCAGAAAACTAAAATCTTTCTACCGGTTCAAACAGAGTGAAATTTGAAACACTTAATTTTTTTTTTAAAAACCAAATTTTATAAAAAAAAGTTGTTTAATAATAATACTAAATTCGTTAATTTGTTAGTAGAAATAAATATTACGACTTAAATTGTGAAAGAATAATTAAATTTGCAATTACATATAAAACGTAATACATAAATTAATTTAGGGACTGCACAAGGACAAAAGGGTCATTCAGCTTGTTATATCATCCACCCTTTCTTATACCTCCTATTAATCCTCCATCCAAACCAAGTATTATTTAATTCCTTTTCTTTTATACCTCATCAAAACAACCTACTATTTAATTTCCCCTCCATAAATATCACATAAATGTGGGCCACCCCTTATTAACTAATACCTCTTACTATCTTATCTCCCTTATTAACTAATACCCCCAATTTTTTCCCCACATCCAAATGGGCCCCAAGGGTAAATATCACTTAGGTGGTGTTCCAACTAAACTTCTTTTTTAAAAAGTATTTTTTTAAATTTTAAATTCAAATATAATAAAAATGAAAAATAATTTTTTAATTTTTTTTGCACCGTATAAAAGATCTCAATGAAATCTATCAAATAAAATTCATATTTGGAGGAAAATTATTTGCGTAAATATATGATTTTTGGGCTTGAAATTACATTCTTTTTTCCAAAACCTTCTTTTTTGAAAGTTGTAACACCCCCACCACCCCCCGATTTTTTTTAAATAATAATCTGTAGTCCAAATGGGTTGGAGCGTTCACAACCGTCGGATAATATTTTTAAAGATCGAGATTTTAAAAAATCTATTTGGGGAAAGCTTTTTAAAGTTTAAACAGTTAGATGCAAAGATGAATGATTGTGATTGGACTGCAGAGACTCTTTGCTATCCAACTGCTGAGAATCCAGCTCCTTTTTTAAATGACAGAAGATACCTCTTTAGTGCTGTTTGAGAAATGATGGTAATGAATCTCCTGTGGTTTCAATGTTTAAAAATGAAGTGATTTTTGCACTCCTCTTTAGTTACGCATACTTTTTTTTAATTCATTTGAATTTATTATCTTGCCCTTCAATCAACACACTTTTTCACACATTCAAGAATAATATTGTAAATTCATGTGGATAAAAACAAAATAATAAATATGAATGACTAAAATGAGAGTGAAAATCACTTTCTTTTTTTAAATGACATGATTTAACAATTGATAGTTGATTTTGTAATATATGAGATTATTCAAAAGGTATTGAATTTTGTTACCATACTAGTGCATGTTCGTGTCTGAAGGCACGACACAACGTATCTAAAGTCACGTTGCTAGTGCATGCCTGAAGGCACGACTTCACGATCAGCACACTGCAAATAAATACTGGATATTGAATCCAATATATCAACCTCTGTCTAAGAGTAATATTATAAGAGCCAACATTTTAAAATTTAAACATACCAACCAATGCTCTACATTAACTAAATCAGTAAATGATGAAAAATAATAATGGAAACTCTTTTTGGTACTGGTTTTGGCCTTTTAATTTAATTTATAAAAATGTGAGAGCAATAGGAGTAGGGGAGGAAAATTATCATCCCTCAAATTGGGTGTTTTTGATTTATGCAGCCTTATACCTGAGAAAAAAAGATGAAACACTCAGTCATAAACTATTGTTCACACACTGCATGCGCTTACACATTTTTAACTTAAAATGGATGGCCAATAGTAGGGCTGTAAATGAACTGAGTCATTCGCGAACCGTTCGAGGCTCGGTTCGGTAAGAGCTCGTTTGAGTTCGATTCGTCTGCTAAACGAACTGAACCTCAACCTCAATTCTAGGCTCGTTTCGTAAATGAGCCGAACCTGAGCCTAATGGTATTCGGCTCGGTTAGGTTCGTGAACCTATACTTAAATTTAATTAATAATTCAATAGGTGTCTATTTGTAAATGTAAAAAAATTTAAGGTTGTATATATAATTCAATATTTATTTTTCTCCCAAATTCTATACGATCAATGAGAGAATTTGAGTTCGCTTGAGTTTAATGAGTTTAGCCGAATCAAATTTGAGTCTTGACGAGCTCAATTCGAGCTTAGATTCGGCTCAACTCGATTCATTTGAGTTTAACGAGCCAAACTCAAGCCAAGATGTTCAAGTTCGAATCGAACCCGAGCCGAACTCAAGCCAGACTAGTATCTTAACAAACCCAATAGAGCCGAACCCGAGCCTTGAAAATTTTAACGAGCTGAACTCGAGCCAAGTTGTTCAGGCTCGAATCGAACTCGAGCCGAACTCAAACCTTAACGAACCCGAGCCGAACTTAACAGGGTTCGGCTCGATTCGGTTCGTTTACAGCCCTAGCCAATAGCCATTGCTTGCTTCCAAAGATTTTCCAAAACACATACAATTGAATAAAAAATAGTCTACTTACTATAAAAACCAATTCACTGCTATAGATTCACCGAACATGTGTTGGGCATTCCATCAAACACCTTATTGGCTACATAAAAAAGGTAGCGAGTACATGAGAAGGAAGGAAGCTAGAGATAGGAACCACTGGTTTAAACAAAGCAGTATGAATAATTTTGCAGAGACGTCATGGCCGTCGTCTACTTCGTCGAACCACACCCAACCCATTTTCTATTGCCTGCGTGGAGAGAGAGAGAGAGAGCGAGCGAGAGAGAGAGAGAGAGAGAGAGAGAGAGCCTACACGAAGCAAGGGGGAACGTAGTTTTGAGAGAGAATTTTATTTAAGATTCCTTCCTCCCTCACTAAAATGCCACTCAAATGTAATATATTTACCAAAATGTCATGTTGTAAGATCCAACGGTTATAACGTATTGAAAACTTAATCTAACGGCTAAAAATGTGCTCTTGTTTGTATGTGTACATAATTTTTGAAATATTCCCTTTAAGATACCGTTCTATTTTATAATATAGTTTATTTTGTACATGTGCAATATTATTTTACGTGTGTTCTTTCATATACATATATTCTAAAGAATTTTAACTAAAGTTGTAAATAGTATCAAACCAAAAATGGCATGATTTTAAGCAAATCGGGTTAATATAAAGTATATGTTTTAAGATTAACATGGGTTTTTTGATATGACCCAAAATGACACGAAACTAGAAATTTTGCGTTGGTCATGGGACAAATTCTCAACCAATCCCACTTGACAATTGAGGGGGTGTTCCGGATGCGCAGTAAAAAGAAGGTTTTTTAAACTCAAATATAATGAAAATGAAAAATAATTTTTTAATTTTTTATTATACCGTTTAAAAGATCTCGATGAGATCTATCAAACAAAATCCATATTGGTAGAAAAATTATTTACGTAAACACATGATTTTTAAACTTGAAAAACTTTCTTTTCAAAAAAAAACTTTTAAATAGAAAGTGGAACACCCTCTGAATATGTTTTAACACGAAATAACCTACGCAGTCTCAAAATCGATGAGGCAGTTGAGTATGTCAACGATTTTCAAACTACAGATTAAGGCGGGTTGGGCGGGATCGAGGAAAGTTTCAAAACAAAATAAGAAATTTCAAATAAAATAGCAAAAATATGAGTACGAGATAAACAAGGGTCATGTTAACAAAAAAAAAAAAAAAAACTATCTAGGTCATTGAATGCCAAAAAATAATATTAACAGCATTATCAAATTAGATTTTAAAAGTTCAATGGAAATGTGTATAGTATTTTTCAACACAGATATGTAACAGGTTGGATTCATTGCGGGTCTTAACCCGCAAGTCAACTCAATCGCTCTCCACAAAACTTATCACCCACATTAGCTAATCCGTTCATCCTCTCCAACCGTGGCTGTCGGTGCAAGTTAGGTAGGGTTAAGTTAGTTTAGCTGGTTGGTAGTTTTTTTTTTTTACGCCTCTATACAAAGTACTCAAAATGACGCGATACGGTGCTCACCCTCACTCTTGTGTGGATGTGACAGAATGAGCAACATCTCGAATGAAGGTAGTAAAGATGAGACAAAATAAGTATTTGAATATTCATCTCAACAAAAAATACATCGTGGGAAATTACAAATGTTACACCATTTTTTAGAGTAATGATTGGAAAGAAATAAAATAATGATTAGAATTTAAAATTTAAAACCCTTAAACGAATGGGGTCATAATGACTGTTTTTTGGAAATTGATTGTAACGCCCGGATTTTTCGAAGACGTTAAAGAATGCATTTTTCCAAAGTGATCTCATTTATTTAGTACGAATAACGAGAAACAAATTTTTAGGTTTAGATACGACGATCAATATATATATATAGGTTCAAGGGACACCAAAAAAACACCTAAAAAAACACCTCAAATCTCAATCTCATAGTTTCCGACCAAATTTTTATGATCCGAACCGTTCAATGTGTGCAGAATGTGATTTTAAAGGTGCCCGCGAGAAATTAGCAAAAAAAAAAAGACTGAAAAAGGCTTGATTTGAGCAGTTTTTATTTGAACCGTTTAATAAAAAACTGTTCGAAACTGTTCAGATCAAGCCCTTCTCGGTCATTTGTTTTGCTGATTTCTCGCGAGTACCCTTAAAATCACATTGTGATCACATTGAGCGGCTTAGATCATCAAAATTTGATCGAGAACTATGAGGTATTTTTTTGGGTTCCCCGAATATATATAATAAGTTCACAATTATTACAATTCTCGAATACTATGAATTCTCAAAATAAAGTTTATTTAAATTAAACAGAGCAATTAGGATAAGGCAACCAAGGCCCTTTAACTTCTTCCTCCGCAATGTTGACTTCAGTCGGATCAATCGGTGCTCCTGTTTCTCCTTCGATACCTGGCATTTGAACACCGAAATATGTACTACCATGAGCATAAAACGCTCAATAGATAAATCCTACTCCTACTTAACCCACACGTATCTAAAGGCTTTCATTTTATGCCACTCATGAGTAGATAACATTACATGTGTCTAAAGGCTTTCAACAATATTGATCTGACCAAAAGCTAAGAGCATTGTTGGCAGTTTCCCAAGAAAAGAAATAACAATTCTTTGCAAATAATAAGTTTCAATTGAACTACACAGGTGTCATCTCTATCTAATATAATAGAGGATAAAAAATATTGGTGTCATTCTACGACAAAGTGTGGTCACTCCAAAATGAAGGTGGTCGATCGGTGCTATTCTAATTCAACGGAAAACTCCATTTTCGTTCGTTTAAGCTTCTGGATACCATAAACTACTAGATTAAGCAAATAAAAAGGGTTTGGTAGGATAACCTACCTTAATTCCTGCAGATTAAGCTAGAATCGGAGGGATTCGGGTGGGTTACGGTGGCGTCAAGCGGCGGCCGAACTCCTTCTCCTTCTCCTTCTCTGCAACTTCTCTTCTAAAATGCTCTCTCTCTCTCTCTCTCTCTCTCTCTCTCTCTCTCTGGTTTGTGTAGTGTGAAGGAGGGGATAGAGGTACTCGTAAGAGGTTGGGAATCATTTGTGCTTCGGGAAGAAGAATTGGAGGCAGAGGTAAGTAATTAGAGAAAAACTGTTAGAGAATGGGTGCGACAAAGATGCAGGGTAAGGTTTGTATATATATATAGAAGACAACTACATACTCACATACATATACTCGTTTATCATACACGAACACTTTCTCATGTGCGCGCATACTTGTACACTGACAAAATTTTATAAAATGAAATCCACGCTAAATGAAGCGATAATTATTTGAATTACGACATTTATTTATTGAAAGAAATATTCTAAAATTTCAGATCGTTACATTGATTGTCTATTTGTTCAAAAGGAAACATCAATATTGAATGGTAGGACTGCAACATCCAATCAAACTAGTATGTGTGCTTAGGGCGGCAATGATATACTATAGCTAGTGAGGTAACATCTAATCAACTTAATTTCTCGTACCAACTCAGAATTTCTTAAAACGTGAATCTTTTGGATCTAAAAAAAAGAACTCTCTCTCTTTTTTGGCTCCGCAGAGTTAGTAATGTAAATTATAGTCAGTTAGTTTTAAATTCCAATCAAATAAAGAAAACTGAGGAGTTAGGCGTGACTATTGAAATGCGAGGGGCTCTCATAATGTGCATGATGAGTTCAGCTTTCATCGAACCCATCACACACCGGTTGGTTCGGGGTAGGGATTTGGCATTCTGATCCCAATGAAATTTTTCACGGGCTCTAGGGTGTAGTTTTTTTTTGATCGGCCTAGGGTGTACTCCAGTTGTTTGGTCGGAGATTTCAGGATTCGGGTTGGACTCCCCAGTGGGCCTGTCGATTGAGAGCCACATGTGAAAACGACAAGTTCAATGAAAATTTGGGCCACTTGTGTAGGCCTCTGACCTCCACAAGTACTAAAAGGGCTAGATGCCCAAGACTGCTATAACTTGGGCTGCTGGGCCACATATGGGCTCAAACTTCAAACTCCAAATCCAACTGCAAATATACCAAATGGAATACGAAATCAGCACAAATCAATCTTGTTTCATCAAGAAGCAATTACAGTATGATGCGGAATGCTCAATTTTGTCTCCACATAGGATTGATTATGCATCACCAACATCATAAGCATTCACAAACATCATGTATCATTCCTCCCCCCCGCCCTACTTTAGGGGGGGAAATTAGTTACAAAATGTGTGTATGGATGCTCGCTCTCTCTCTCTCTCTCTCTCTCTCTCTGTAGATATGGAAGAAACGCAAAACTTAGAAATTTGGAAGAGGGAAGGTAAGAAAAAGATAGTATGAGGGACATGGAGGGGGAGGATCGAAGAGATCCTCCGTCACAAGGGGAGAACTTCCTTCTCAATCCCCATTCTTCTCCAAGAAAACCAGGAGGATGGAAAGCAATCGCATATATTCTAGGTAAAATATCAATCATTTTTTAAATTAGTCCGAAATGTAGGTATGCATAATTTGGAAAGTAATTGAATTTTTGTATTTGGTGGTGTTTTGAAGGTAACGAATCGTTTGAGAAATTGGCTTCTATGAGTTTGATAGCCAATATAACAGTGTATCTGCGTACCGAATATAACATGGAAGGGATATTTCTGGTAAATGTGGTTAGCATATGGTCTGGCTCCTCCAGTTTTACATCATTAGCCGGTGCTTTCCTCTCTGATGCTTATCTAGGCAGGTTCCTCACCCTCCTGTTTGGATCAATCTCCTCATTTCTGGTACCATTTTATTTATTTTCTTCTTTTCTGTCCCTCCTCCTCCTCCTCTTCTTCTTCTTCTTCTTCTTTTTTGTTTTTTTTTTTTAAAACTTTTCTGCCTCTATTTTGCTATTTCTTGTTTCTAATTACTCAATCGGAAATGTGAAAAAAAAGGTTGGTAAGTTGTTTCATCTGGTTTTATATTTAGGAAATATTAATTGTTCTTCTTATCTTGCTGAGAGGAACGCACTTCTTCATATCTTTGTTTCACAAACAACAAAAATGCTACCAATTGAAAACATTATTTGATTAATATTTATACATTCACATTCACTCCCTTCCTTTTTCTTTTCCTTCTCTTGACGTACACGGCAGAACTCCATATTTGTGAAAGTAATTATTCTACTGGCGTATTGCGTGGATACAGATTTTAGATTCTAACTTCTAATTCTACTGCAGATTGTAGATTTTAGTAAACGCAGATAGATATGTTTATCATAGCTATAAAATTACAATTGAAGGGCTCAATGAGCCTGACTCTTAGAGATTTTTGGGATAGTATGACCCAAATTATTACAGAACAGTTGTCCTCAAAAAAGGAGAAATGACGCATGGATTGATATATCCATGATCAATCTCAATATCAGCCACTCAAAGCTATGTGTAAAGATAAGAGCATGTGACGATGGGGTCTATCAAGTGTACCCGGCATCTTTATCTCATTTTCATTTGAATTTGGGTGTAATTTGAATTTCATTTGTATCTTACAAATAATACAAGTATTTTACACACTACAAATTTTGGTACTCGACTTTAACTAAGCACCTTAAGCAAGAAGTCAGCACACCATCTTAGAAAGATAAGAGAGGAAGGTGACTCGTTCAAGAATGAACTCAAATAGGCCCAAGTATGGTAAGAAACTATATGAGTGATTTGTTTTTTGTTTTTTTTACCACATTTCTTAGAACCTCCAAGTGCAGCACGTTTCTAGGGGATTTTATTAGTTAATCCTGAAATCAGAGAAGCCCAAATTTCTTTAAAAAGGAATGCAATAGTAAATGTCTTGAGCATCAATATTTTACTTCAAAACAATTAACCAAGTTGGTATCTCAAAAGGGCATGGGAATGGTAGCCCTAACAGCAGGATTACCAAATCTTAGGCCCCCATCATGTCCAGAGGAATCGGACTGCACCCAGCCTAAGCCATGGCAACTCAGCGTCCTCTTTGGTGGTCTTGCCCTACTTGCCCTCGGCTCGGGCGGCATCCGGTCGTGTAACATAGCCTTCGGGGCCGATCAATTCGACACCAAAACAGAGAAAGGAAGAACACAGCTCAAGAGCTTCTTCAACTGGTGGTACTTCTCGTTTACCGTCGCTCTCCTGATAGCGCTCACCGTCGTCGTCTACGTCCAGACTAACGTCAGTTGGTTTCTGGGGTTCGTCATTCCCACCGCGTGTCTTGCCGTCTCCATCACCATTTTCTTGCTTGGACGCCGTGTTTACGTTTGCATGAAGCCGCAGGGGAGCGTCTTCGTTGACATTTGCAAGGTTATCATCGCGGCCTGGAGAAAGAGGAAGGTAATGTCGACATTTTAAGATGCTCTAATACTATTATCTACTCTCCCACATAAAGGCCAGCCCCAGTTTGGGTGTTCCCAAAAAACTGAAGCTGTATGGATTTTTTGGTTGCCCAAATTGTCCCGTATCAGTAGGAAAATCGGTACTTTAGCCGGTACGGTATACAGAACCTTGTAACCAATTGAAAACATGGAAATTCATTCCCAAACAGGTAACCGCAGGACCAGAATCCGCCTTCTACAACCCTCCCGAATCTGAATCGGAGCAACAAAACACCGTGCCCCCCACCGATAGGTTCAAGTACCTCGACAAGGCGGCTATTATACTTGATCCAAATGAACTAAATCCTGAAGGTTTTCCCGGCAACAATTGGAGGCTCTGCAGTATCCAACAAGTCGAAAGACTGAAATGCCTAGTCGGGATCGTCCCCGTTTGGTTCACGGGGATCGCTTGTTTCATCGCGATGGACCAAATGAACACGTTCGGAATCCTCCAAGCCATCCAGTCCAACACCACAATCCACAACTTCAAAGTCCCACCCGGGTGGATGGGGCTCACGTCGATGATCTCTCTCGCCACTTGGATCTTCATCTACGAGTGCATATACGTCGCTTGTGCCAGAAAATTAACAGGAAAAGAGGACGTCAGGTTCTCCACAAAGCAGAAAATCAGAGTCGGGATCGTCATGTCGATCCTTTGCATGCTTGTGGCAGGTTTCATGGAAAGAAAACGTCGTGAAGCCGCTTTAGAAACCGGATCTTTCGTTTCCCCTGTCAGCATTGCCCTGCTTTTGCCCCAGTTTGTGTTGTCAGGTTTGCTGGAGGCTTTCGCAGCCGTGGCAATAATGGAGTTCTTCAACAACCAAGTTCCGGAAAGCATGCGGAGCGTGGCCGGGTCCGTTTTCTTCCTCAGCCTGTCGATGGCGAGTTACTTGAACTCGGTGCTCGTGAACGTGGTTCACGCGTTGAGCGGGAGGAATGGGAGATCCCCGTGGTTGGGGGGCCGCGACCTTAATGCTAACAGGCTTGATTACTTCTACTTCACCGTTGCCGCTCTGGGGGTTGTCAATTTCGCCTACTTCAATCTGTTTGCGCACCGGTACGTGTTTGTTGATGTTGGTAGCAGGGAGAGAGAGGCGACCGAGAGATTGAATGAGCCGAGCCAAGTTCGTAACGTAAATTCAACAGCACAATTTTGCAAGCAAGTTTAAGGATTATAACTATACAGCCACAGAATACACGACATTTTAGTGACAACTTCACTATTGTCACCAAAAGTATGATTTTAGTGACGATTTTTAAGTTGTCACCAAGATTTTTTTGTCACAAAACATTTTTCTTGTAGTGCCTAAAATTATACTCCTACTATATAGCTCCATCAAATAAATGTATTTGTTTGATCTAATCTTATAATATTTCATTTAGAGTTAAAGAAGCTAAATTTTAAATAAAAATTAGACATTTGGATGAAGCATTTACAGTTACTTACAAGGCCACTCAAAAGATTTTTTTGTTTTAATTACTCAACCGTTCAAATTATTTGGGCGGGACCCTAAAGTTGACTCCGCAAATCAATTTGTACACTATCTGTGCCCTTCAATCAGGACCCATATTTTTGTCACGTTGGGACCTCATAAATTTAAAATCAAGGCGATTCTTTGGAAAGGATCACTTCTGCACATGAGGTTTGAACTGAACAGTACAGTTCAAATTCTGAAGGATCACTAGATACGGATAAATCTAAGCAGCTATCTTTGACTGGACAAATGTCCCCTGGTCACTTGGACTGCCCAATTCAATGATTGCACTTATTCAGATTAGAGATGGCAATGGGTCGGTTTGGTCCGGAGATTTTGAAAATCGGAAAAAATATATGGGCACGTACGAGTGAGGTGAGATTCAAACCCCTACATACAGTTGTTGTGAACTTGTTCATATGTTTTTATTTAACGTTTCCTGTGTATTTGTTTTTGTTGTTGGTATTTTTGAATTGGATGCGGCACTCTTGATAGTTCCGCCCCTGAATTAGATTGGTGAAATGTGCTTCAATAAGATAGATGACATAGATTATAGAGGTTGCTCTCTTCTTTTCCTTTTTAAAGTCAATTTTGCCGAAATAGATAACCCACAGCCTCCCACAAAAAATCGCAGGTGCAACCCCAACCTATCTCCAAAACACTCCGATATGTTAAGCGGAAATTTTATAATTTATTTCATCTTTTCTTCACTTTTTGTAAATTTTTAGAGAATTTTGAAGAGATCCATCATTTTTTTTTAGAGATTTGGTCTCTAAAATAAAAGTGTGATCTCCATATTTGGAGGTGGTCTCCATAATTGGAGACCTAGGGGACAATGGGTCCCTCCAAAATTCTTCAAAAAAATACTACAAAAAGTGAAGAAAAGATGAGATAAATTACAAATTTTTCTTTAATATGTCATATCTATTCTCTATTTTAGAGTTTTGGAGATGGGTTGAAGTTGCTCTTAAGATACGATAATTACTTGTTAGAATGATATGCCTTTTTTTCTTTTTACCAGCAAAGACAGATTTTCATATCAATAATAAAAATGATATAAAACAAGACACACAAGGGTGCATCATGTACAAATGGTAGTACCTCACCTATCACTACATCTCATCTTACATCTAAATAAAACATAAAAGAAAAATAAAACACCCAAAATTGGTAAGGCACTAACAGAAACCCAAAAAGAATCCGGCCCAAACACCTGAAAAACAAAAACTCTAAATAACAAAAACAAGCCCAAACAAACACCAAAACCCTAATCCTCTGAGAAACCCTAATCCTAACAGCACCATCCCGGCCGCCAACTGACCTATTGCCATGCTGGCCATAGCAAACTTGCAACCCTCCAACTTCAGCTGCCAATAAAGCTATCGTCCAAGATCCCAAACAACCACAAAGCACCACCATCAATAGCCACCATCGCCAAAATTGAGAACAAAGCTCAGAAGGCAGATGCACGCTAGCACCCACCGCCCAACAAACCGAAAACCATGGACGTAGCAGATCTACACAGTAAAACGAAGAGAAGGGCAGCATAGAGCAAAAGCCGATTAGAACCACAACACCGTTAGGCAGGCAAACTGTTCCTTTCAACAGAGGAAATGGCGTGGAAACCAAGCACCCCCAAGCAAAATAACCACCATCTGCCACCGATCGAAACCCTCTAGCCGTTAAGCCCAATGATCGGAACACACAAGAGAAAGCACCGACGGGAGAGACGAGGAAGAACAAAGGTGGAAACACGTTGGAAAGAGGAGCAACGAGAAGAGGTAGAAAAGGAGGATCGCTGCAGAACAAAGGATCTTAGAGGGAGGGAAGCAATACGCCTAGGGGGAGAAGGAGGTGCCTCCCCCAAAGCCGAAACCCTAGCCGTTGTAAAATCTGAGGGAAATTGCCTAGACTTATTGGAGAAGAAAAAGGGTACCTTAATGGTTAGGGGGTGTTTTGGAGGCTTTTCGGCCTTTTTTTTTAATTTTTTTTTTGCTTTTTGAGACTTTTTGGATTATGGTTAAAAAATGTTTTGATTTTGGTAGAGTGTTTGGGAGATATATGCAGAATGCATTTTGCAACAAGAGTAGTGTTTAATTGGAAGATAAATGATCAAACTAAATTATGTGGTGTTTTTTACTGTGTTGCCCTTGGTTCTTATTATGGTATTAAAATGTGTATGAATTAATAATAGTTTTAGCAATTTTTTAAAGTCATATTGTGAGATATTGTGTGGCAGTTAACAAATACATGTATCCCTTAATTGAAAGTCTTCAAATTTTTTTTATTAATTTGCTAATTAGGAAGAATCACATACTCCATATTTCCAACCGAGTAAAAGCGAAAAAGAAAACGATTTAACTTAAAATAACGATTATTCTCAAATCTCACTAAAAAAAAGAATGCATCTTCACGTTATTTAGTTTAGGGTTGTACTATTATCATTCATTATTATTCCCAGTGCATTACAGAGTATTATTTTCCTAGAGAAATAATGAAATCAAAGTTGTTTCACCCAACAAAGTAGAGGGGTTTTAACTTTTAGTTATATATATTATCAAGATAGGAGGAGGACAATTGAGTCTTTTAGCTTCAACCTAAAACAAGAATGGAAAAATAATTTATCCAAAAAAAAAAGAATGGGGAAAATGAGAATGGAAAAAGCTCCTCCTATCTTATTTTTTTTGGCTTTTCTTCTCTAACAACCAAAACGAGAACTCATTTTGGTGGAATGTGTTTTGGGTGGGTTGTGCCAAACCCCCAAAAGTAGAAAATGAGAAAATGAAGATGCAATAAATTGCCTCCCAAACACTCCCTTATAGAGTGGGTAGACTAGTAGTCATATGCCTTTTTGTTTTGTTTTTGCTTTGACCCTATCCGCATTGCCATAGGCCTAGTAAAATGATGTGTGACTGGCCTACTTTGTAAATAGTCTCTCTGTAAACAGAAAGTGTAAGGCTCCGTTCCATAAATCTTCTTAAAAAATAAACAGCTTATTTCAAATTTTCAAACTTAAAAATAATATAAAAAAAAAATATTTTTTTAATTTTGTTTGCATCGTATAAAAGATCTCAATGAGATCTTTCAAACAAGATCCATATTTCATATTTTTAGACTTCAATAAATTCATAATTTTTTAGCTTGAAATTGCCTTTTTAAAAAATAAGAGCTTTTTTTACGTTCCGGAACGGGGCCTAAGGATCCCGACCGAATTCCCGACGTCTCGCCGGGTCCATTCCGGTCACCGAACGGCTGATCGGAGCCGACCAAAAATTCTAAAAAAAAAACCGAGTGGGTCCCACGCGAGAATCAACGGCATCCGATGTGTGTAGGTGGCCGATCCAAACACTCTATTTTTTTGTATATAACCGGCCGGAGTGGGCCCGGCGAGACGTCGGAAATTCGGTCGGATCCTACGGTCGGAAACTGTAGCACCACTGCTAAGAGCAAGTTTACCAGGTTGTGTAAAATAGCTATAAAGCTATTTTAGCTCCCGAAAATGAGAAAAGTAACTATACAGCAGTGTAGGTAAACAAAGAGCTAATTTGGCTCCATCTAGAGTTGTAAGCTTTTTAGCTTACAACTATTCACAAGCAATTCATTTTTTTATTGTTTCCTCTCTCCCCCCTTCTCTCTCTCTCTCATATTATAATAATAGGATAAAGAAAAAGGTTGAAAAAATGTGTATTTTAATAGAGAGTAAGTTAAATAGATTGTGTTAGTATAATGTTGAAAAAAATATGAATAAGTAAAATGAAAAATGTATACTGTTCATAAATTTTTTTAACTAAATATTGGTAAACTTGCTCTAAACTCTCTAAAATAAAGGAAACAACCGAAACTTTTGCAACTTCCAGTACGCATACCTATTTAATTTGCGACCAGCTGTGGGTTCCTATGGCCCGCAAAGACAAATACAATGGGGAAAGTATAAGTCTAATTTCAAAATGTGACGTCTATACAACTCCGGGTCAATTTGGGAGGGAGCTGATCATTCATTAGAGTGACCCGCCATTTCAACTCCGGGTAATTACTTTGCTGAAGCCTTCAATAAAGTAATTACCCCTCACCAAGCTTTCCTTTTGCAATCACTCCTTCAAAACGTACGGGTTGATCCAAAACCTGATGAGATATGTGGATCTAATCTTCTCTTGGATACTTAAATTTTACTGTTTTATCTACCTCCTTTGGCAAATTAACGCAAAAACCTGTATTACTATAAGATTTGTAAAAACTCACTGTCCTCTCTTGTTCTGAAACCATTTCCTAGATTCCCCAATCTCGTCAACTTTTAATACACGGTGTAATTAGCTTTTAAGAGGCAAAAGTACATAATAACTCCTATCATAAAAGTGCTCCAAACATTGTTGTTTTTCCATTCGATATTCCACAGGGAGGGATGGTGTGCGCAAAAACCCTCCCGACACCCAAATTAGAGTACAAATCCAAGAGGGAAGGAGGGGAAGGACAAGGGAAAGTGTGACAGTTGTTTTAGGACTAAAGAGGGGTGCTTCCGTTTTTAGGGTTGAATTCAAGATTGTCCTTTGATGGTTAATCAGGGCTTTGTTAGTTAAATAGGAATCTTGCATTTTAATTCATTTTTTTCTTTAATTAGGAATCTTCTATCTCATATAGTCAAGGGAGTGGTCATAAATAGTAGGAGCAGTAGTAAAATAAGAGTAACCATAGTTGTCAAGTTGAAACTGAAAATAGAAAAGAAAGAAAAAAGCAATAAAAACACAAATACACTCAGACGGCTGCAGTCTGGTAGTGGGCCCCATTCCGTAAAAACAAATAAATACTTATTAAGATGATGTATTGATGTATTGAAAGAGAATGACCTGTCTCGTAAAACAAAAAGTAAGTATTTAAAAAATAAGAATCTTAACGGAACCAGACATTACTATAGCTTCTGATGGGCTCTACGTTACAAATAGTGGATTCTTGTAGAAGGGTATGAAGTACATCGTTGTAGAATTAACTTTAGATTATAGATCCTGGATTCTTTTAGGAGTATATAACTTTGATTACCTTATGAACACTTAAACCCACGCAGATTAGAAGCCAATCCATCTTGCCAACTATTCCCTCTTGGTTTTTGGCTAAGCTTGTTCGCGGGTCGTGTTTGTGCAACTTGGATCCAGGGGTGCTGTAGTGCACCCCGTGTAAGGCGGCACACAGCCGTTAATCTCATCAATCAATGGTTCATATTAAAAATCAATTATGATCAGTAATAAATGATTCTTACCGGTCATAATTCAAAATCATATCTCAACCATTCATTGTCAAGATCGATAGCTTGTGTGTGTCCTACGGTATGCCTTGCAGGGCCTTACACTACAGGATTTCCCAATCCGTGTAGCTTATGCCTTGTTTGGTTCCAAATTTGAAAAAAAAAAAAATCTAACTCCAAAAATACTCATTACTTCTACTTTCAATTATTACTCTCATTTTTCTTTCTATTCATTACCTATAACTCCAATCATTATTCTTATTTCTCTCTCCACTCACTACTCCTATCTCCAATTATTATCCTAATTTATCTCTCTACTCATTATCCCAAAAACCAAACCTAAAAATTCTCCAAAAGCCATCTGAACAAAACCCTTGTTTGGTGCCTAGAAAGTAGGTCGATCGTTAATTACCCAAAGTTCGCCAGCTCCATTATTCTTTTCCGCTTTAGCAAAAAAAACAAAGGTGGGTACGTAATTCCAAAATTTGGTTGCCTCGTAGAATTACAGGTTGTTTTTTCATGCATGAGGGTGACCCTTAATTAAAACTTAATTTCTCACTGGATTATTATTAGTCAAAGATCTTACGTACTCTGATGTTGGACCAGCCACGTCGCTATTCAAAAATGCTATATTTTGAGAATAGGTGATACATGTTCTGTTAGACTGTTACGTAAATAAAATGGAGAAGACTTCAAAAATATTATTATGGGTACACTAAAAACTATATGAGCCCTTATTGATGTCCGAGTGATTGTTAAATGCGTATTTTCATTCAACCATTAAGAAGTTTCTCAAAGAATAATATATATATGGAAACGCTGGAGAATTTCGATGACACGTAACAATGCTTAACCATTCACCTTAATTATTCACAGATAATACAATCAAATCATGTACGACGGGACATGTTATCATTTTCGTAGACTACTGACGTGTCTCGCAGGTTAACGCAGCCGGCAATTTTTTCAATTTATAGAGTGTGATCATAGCCTCCAGTTATGACTTTTAATGTAATTCAGTTGAAAACGGGAAATTATAACTAATGGAATATTGCCCCGCGAGAAGACAAAAAATGTTCAACCGTTTTGTAGCACATATAAAAACAAATCAAGTTGGGCCTTCGATTAGTTATAATAGTAAAGTCAAGTTGGGCGACTCCGTGGTTGTGCATGCTAATTATTTCGTTGTCCTTTCTGCTAATGAAAAGAGTGAACGAGGGGGCAACTAGAGGTAGCAACCTGAACTTCTCTAAGCGTGATCATAAAGGCTCCAGATTTACGACGGAATCCTTGATCAAAAAGAGACCTATAATTTATGGTTGATCGTTATCTCACCCGTGGCCGAATAAAGCAATTAATGGATTATGAGGTTCGAACAGGAGCGAGGGGTCGCCGACACGTCTCGAACCCATGACCACATGAGAGCCAAACCCAATGGGGTACCTCATTGCCATCTTGATCACTACCATCCCGGGTGGTTATATTATAATTTATAGTAATACTTAATTAATTACATGATGAGCCTCACAATTTTACAAAATATGGCCATTACCCCTGTTCAGTTCGCAGTTCAATGTAGTCATGAGTTTCAATTAACTTCAAGGACCGGTCGAAACAAATATCTAAGCACTATATATCCTTGGCTTTTCAAGTAGGGGTAAAAATTCTCCTGAATTTTTATTTTTTTTTTGTCTTCTGGAATGATAACCCTAAGCCTGGATTTGTGGAGACATTACATTTATTTTCCTTTCTAAACATTCTTCATGTCTTGAGGAATGAATCTTTTGATATGAGTCCACAACGCCTTTTGTACAAGTACACAACGTATATATATGCTAGTGATTTTGTTTTAATTTTACTTATAGTCACCATATATTTGTGGTAATGGTGATTGTGGTAATGTACGTGGTGGTGGCGGCGGCTGTGGTAGTGGTGATGGTTATTGAATTTTTTAAGTTGAAAAATTATTTAATAAATATATTGAGTACTGAATTAAAAAATATAATAAATTTTAATTTAATTTTACTAGTTAGTTATCAATATGCACTGTCACATGGGGCCCTAATAATTTTCACAACCACACATCTACGCGGGCACTGTCACATGGGGCCCTAATAATTTTCACAACCACACATCTACGCGGGCACTGTCACATGGGGCCCTAATAATTTTCACAACCACACATCTACGCGGGGTCTGAAACCAATTATATGCATGAATATGCAATTAGGAAGAATGTCACACTACGTGGCTACCAAAGATTCATGTTTTCACCGACGAAAAGGACCACCGTACCCCTGATTCTGAACCGTGTCTTTCCTTTAAGCTTAGAGCATGCATGTTACAAGCGATCGATTTTTTTTTGATGGATGGATGTTGCTGAAAAAAATCATAGTATATCCCTTTGGTCCCATTCGTTGGTGTTTTTTTTAGAGGCAGGATCCTCTGTACCGAAAATCATTGTGCCTCTGACCCGATCGAGGGATTTTTCAGCCGTTAAATTTAACACATTTAAATAAAAAAACACAATTCAACGATCAAAAAATCACTTGGCACAGAAACACAGAGTTTTCAGGATGGTGGAAATCGGACCCCTTTTTTTAGGTAGACGTGTTCACAATGGAAAAGTAATGCACTTTTGTTGAGTTGAAATTTTAACATATTTTTACACGGTTCTACATTTGTTTGTACTCTATAGTAGTACAGTATTTGTTTAACTAACGTAAAAGAAGTCTGTGATTAAACCAAAAAAGAAAACGTAAAAGAAGGAGTCGATAGATGATTGACGGCAATAAACAAAAACATTTGAGTCCAATTGTGTATGAACAGCTTTACTAACTACCAGTAACACGTTTCAAACCATTACATCACGCCTTCCTTTTGTTTATTGGAGTATACTTTATTTGACTTACAATCAACTTGGTCGCGACTCAATGACCGGTCCCGTTGTGGACTGAGAGGAAAGTTTTATACACTGGCCGTGGGCATGGGGCCTCGTTGTGCCCGAGGCTCTTCTGCCGTAGGATTTAAAATTAATTAAGTATGTGGTCGACCATGCAGCTGGATTGTGTGCCGAAGGGATTCGCATTACGTGTCGCCTGTACTCTAGAAACACGGGATGCATTCTATTTAATTTAATTTTCTTCTTTTATATTACATGTTTTGTTTGTTCGTATTTTCTGAATTTTTATTAAATTCGTGTGATATTCTTTGGATTAATCATCCGTCTCGATGAGATGAGTAGAAAAATTATGACCCAAAGCAAAAAAAAAAGTTCACTAATGACGGAAAAAGTGTTAAACAGTTATCTTATTTGTCTAAAATGTCATCTTATTTGAATTCTTTTAACATCGGTTTATGCTTTTATACTTGTTCGATTTGTCTCGTTGAGACGAACGATTAATCACAAAAATTACGACAAAAAGCTAAACAAAAATTACAAAAAATAAAAAATATCAAAATAAGTTCTAGACGTATTAGTTAAAAAGAACTTAGCCTGAATAATCTCTCGGATGAGAGAGGGAGAGAGGTAGGAGAGTTGGCTTTCCAACCATGGAATACAAAGGTTGAAGTTTGACCTTTAGCACTAGCTTACGCGACATCGTTTCTTTATTTGCTCCAAACGGGATAATTTTTGCCGAGAAAAAAAAAAAAAGGGGGATAATTTTTTCCTTGTTAGGGAATGGAGAAAACGGTGATTGTTAGCTTCCGTTTGGAGTAAATAGAGAAACCGCGTTGTGTAAGAATTTTTTTTGTCAAACGATATACATCAGCGGGGGTTAGTAGAGAGTGTTAGGATTAGCACGAAGTTCAGAGGCTTTCCATAGCCTTGGTTCCCAAAGGGCCTGTCCCCTGTGGGACTTGAACCCAAGGCCTTTTACAAAGGGGAGGTAATGACTTACCAACTGCACTAAGCAGTTGTCCGGCGTTGTGTAAGTTAGAGACTCCAAACTTTGGGCTACAATTTAATCTGGGCCGTCCCTCCAATTCATTGATGAGGTGGTATGTTTTGGTGAAAAGGAGTGGTAGATGTGAGTAATTATTTAATAGTCTGGGAGTACCGTCACGTAGTACTTCAGACAATTTTATGCTCATACAATCTTTGTCATAGTAGTAGACTCCACAAGAACGTGTAATTGTAAAGTGATCCAGAATATCACATGGCGGTACTCCTGGATTAGTGTATAATTTCATGGTAGTTATGGGGAGGGGAATATGTGGAGAGCGTCCGAGTCCTTATATAAGCTAATATCTTCTCCCTACTTCAATTTACTCCACTTAAACTGCAATACCAAAATCCAGAGAGAGAGAGAGAGGAAACCATGGAAGAGGCTAAGGCTCCGTTCCGGAAATCTTCTTAAAAAATAAGTACTTATTTTGCCACTTCTCATTCAAAAATAAGAAGGGTCATTCCACAAAATTCAAATAAAAAGTTTCTTTCACATTTTCAAACTCAAAAATAATACAAATGAAAAAAAAAAGTTCAATTTTTTTTGCACAGTATTAAAGATCTCAATAAGATCTATCAAACAAGATCCATAGTGGTAGGAAAATTATTTGCGTAAACACATAATTTTTGAGTTTGAAGTTGCCTTATATAAAAAATAAGACTGTTGCTATGATAATGGGTGCCGGCGGAGGGAAATCGTACCGGCGGCCACGCCGAGCCTTATCCGGCCACCGGACGGCCGATCAGAGCTGTCCAAAAATTTAAAAAAAAAAAACGAGGGGGCCTTCGTGGGAACCAACGGCATCCGAGGTGTGTAGGGTGCTTGATCCGAGCACCCATTTTCCGTGTATATATGATCAAGCACCCTACATGGAAAAGGAATGCTCGGATCAAGCACCCTATACACCTCGGATGCCATTGATTTTCGCGAAAGCCCCCTCGTTTTTTTTTTTTTGAATTTTTGGATGGCTCGGATCGGCCATCCGGTGGCCGGAGACGGTCCGGTGCGGCTGCCGATACAATTTCCCTCCCCGGCCGGTCGGTACCTATATAAATTCTTCCAAAACAAGTAGCAGTCTTCTTATTTTCAAGAATAAGCGTTTTTATTACAAAAAAAATAAGTTCTTATTTCGTTTCTGAAAGAGGCTATAAGGAAGTGAGTAAAAGCGATGAGCCAAAGTACAGAGGAGTCGAAAGATGATTGACGGCAATAAACATTTGAGTCCAATTGTGTATGAACAGCTTTACTAAACTACCAGAAACACGTTTCAAACCATTACATCACGCCTTCTTGGAGTACTTTATTTGACCGGAAATGATACTCATACAACCGTTGTGTATGTTGTGTAATCAATTCTGATCGTTCAGGTGTGTTTGGATGCTCTAAATTTTAAAAAAACTATTCCAATGAAAAGTTTAACTCTTCCAAGCAAAAGTTTGAACGAATCTTGACCATTTATTACAATAATGGACGGATGAAGATTGGTTGTGCTTGATGTTTTGCACAACCGTTGTGCATGTAGCATCTTTGTTGTTTGACTTAGGCCCTGTTCCGGAAACGGAAATAATTACTTATTTTTTAAGAAGGTAATTTCAAGCTAAAAAATTATGTGTTTACGTAAATAATTTTCCTATCAATATGGATCTTGTTTGATAGATCTCATTGAAATCTTTTATACGGTGAAAAAAAATTAAATTTTATTTATTTATTTATATTATTTTTAAATTTAAAAATATATAATAAATATTTATTTTTTAAAAAAGTGTTCAATCAACTTGGTCGCGACGATCAATGACCGTTCCCTTTGTGGACTGAGAGGAAAGTTTATACAGTGGCCGTGGCCCGTGGGCATGGGGCCTCGTTGTGCCCGAGGCCCTTCTGCCGTATGATTTCAAAATAATTATATAAGTATGTGGTCGACCATGCAGCTGGATTGTGTGGTACTGAGGTCTCGTTCCGAAACGTAAAATAAATATTTATTTTTTAAAAAGATAATTTTAAGCTTAAAAATAATATGTTTAGGCAAATAATTTTTCTATCAATATAGATCTTATTTAATAAATTTCATCAAGATCTTTAATACGGTGCAAAAAAAATTTAAAAATTATTTTTCATTTACATTATTTTTGAGTTTGAAAATGTGAAATAAGCTGCTTATGTTTTAAAAAGATTTCTAGAACGGAGCCTGAAAAGGATTCGCATACGTGCCTCCTGTACTCTATAAACACTAGCTGCATTCTTTTTAATTTAATTTTCTTCTTTATATTACATGTTTTGTTCGTGTTTTTCTGAATTTTTATTAAATTCGAGTGACATTTTTAGGATTAATTATCCGTTTTGACGAGAGAAGTAAAAAAATTATGACCGAAAGTAAAAAAGAAGTTCACTAAAGACGGAAAAAGTATTAAAGAGCTGTCTGATTTGTCTAAAGTACCGTCTTATTTGAATTCTTTTAACATCGATTTATACTTTTATACTTGTTTGATTCGTTTCGTTGAGATGAACGATTAATCAAAAATTACGAAGAAAAGCTAAACAAAAATTGCAAAAAATAAAAAATATCAAAATAAGTTCTAGACTTATTAGTTAAAAAGAACTTAGGTCCCGTTCCAGAATGGGTTTTAAGTCCTTATTTTTTAAGAAGGTAATTTCAAGCTAAAAAATTATAGACTTATTGAAATATAAAAATATGCAATATGGATCTTGTTTGATAAATCTCATTGAAATCTTTAATACGATGCAAAAAAATTGAAAAATTATTTTTCATTTACATTATTTTTGAGTTTGAAAATATGAAATAAGTACTTATTTTTTAAAAAGGTGTTCTGAAACGAAGCCTTAGCCTGGATAATCTCTCGGATGAGAGAGGTAGAGAGGTAGGAGAGTTTAGCTTTCAACCGTGGAATACAAAGGTTGAAGTTTGACCTCTAGCTCTAGCTTACACGACGTCCTTTCTTATTTGCTCCAAACGGGATTAATTTTTCCTTGTTAGGGAATGGAAAAAACGGTGACTGTTAGCTTCCGTTTGGAGCAAATAGAGAAACTGAGTGGGGTAAGATTTTTTTTTTTCAAGCGATATGCATCAGCAGGGGTTAGTAGGGAGTGTTAAGGTTAACACGGGGTTCAGAGACTTTCCATAGCCTTGGCCCCCAAAGGGCCTGTCCCTTATGGGACTCGAATCTAAGACCTTCTACAAAGGGGAGACAATGACTTACCAACTGCACTAAACAGTAGTTCGGCATTGTGTAAGTTAGAGACTCCAAACTTCGGGCTACAATTTAATCTGGGCCGTCCCTCCAATTCATTGATGAGATCACATATTTTGGTGAAAATGTGTGGTAGATGTGAGTAATTATTCAATAATCCGGGAGTACCGTCACATAGTACTCCGGACAACTTTATAATCATACATCATTGTCTTAGTAGTAGACTCCACAAAAACGTGTGGGTGTAAAGTGATCCGGAGTATTATATGACGGTACTCTCGGATTAGTGTATAATTTCATGGTAGATGTGGGGAGGGGAATATGTGGAGAGCATCTGAGTCCCTATATAAGCTAATATCTTCTCCCTACTTCAATTTACTCCACTTAAACTGCAATACCAAAATCCAGAGAGAGAGAGAGAGAGAGGGAGGAAACCATGGAAGAGGCTAAGGAAGTGAGTAAAAGCGATGAGCCAAAGTACAGAGGAGTAAAAGCCATGCCTTTTGTCATAGGTATATATATTCAACAGCTGCACAAACATACATGCACGCAAGAACCTCGCTCCTCTGTTTCCAAAACCTCACTCCTATTCCTATCTAACCATACAATATTACAATCATATGCTTTAAGATTCGTATCTGTTACAATTTCACTTCCCTTGTTGTGCATGCCGCTTTAGTTTTTTTATCGTTCAATCACATGAGAAATTCCTTAAGATAAGATTCTCACATGGTCCGACGGCCCCATAACAAAGGTACAAAGAAATCTTGGTACAGAGGATTTGAACTCGATTGTCGAGTATATATAGAGATTTTGAAAATAGACGCACACGCCATGCATACACCGGCCCCCTGCATGCTCGTGTGCGCAAAGCACACACACGGGAAGACGGTCTTCTTTTCCTTTTCCCTTTCCCTCCTGTTTTGCCCATACTTTCTTAACTTACCGTTACTCTAACCTGTATATATATCAATTAGTTCAATGACCTGTTTCTTTTCTGAATAAAATCGCAGGAAACGAGACATTTGAGAAGCTGGGAACGCTCGGCACGTCATCGAATCTCTTGGTGTACCTAACAAATGTGTTCCACATGAATTCGGTTACGGCAACAAATTTTGTCAACGTCTTCAATGGGACTTGTAACTTTGGAACCCTGCTCGGAGCTTTCCTCTCCGACACTTACTTTGGCCGCTATAAAACTCTGGGATTTGCTTCCATATCCTCCTCCTTGGTACTAATCCTACCTCTACCCCCTTGTAAATGTTATTAGAGATTACAAGACTTCTAATTATATGTACAATAGATCGTACCGTCATTGAAATGTTAGATCACCAGCCGAGAGTCGAAAGTTTAATCATTTTTACGGCATGCTTAGTTGCCCGTCAAATTAAGGGGATAGACAGGGACTGCTTGGGATATGCAGGGGATATTCAATACATTGTTGGAGCCTAACCATATTTTAAGCCAATTAAATTATTTTGACCAAATGATTTATGATACACACAAGATCACTCGTGTAAAATTTTGCTATGAGAGAGGTTGAGCTCTAGCGTCACTATGGCTTTGTTTGTATTGGGTTTTCAGAACCTTTCTAGCTCGATCCCTCTCTCTTTGTACAGGTTTCAATGAATTTTTCCCTATTTGTTACTCCCGTGTTTCTATCTATTTCTCTACCCAAAAATCTTTCTCGAAACTTTTACTTCAAACAACCCCTATGGTATTTCAATGCTATGCTTGTGTACACGGATGCTCTGTGATTGTGTACACGGATGCTCTGTCATGAATAACGGTCAAGGTGACTAGCTTCCTTGGAATTGATTTATCCCATCTTTTATTTAGTGATAAAACACACTATCTCATAGGCAAATTGTGCAACCCAATGTAAGTAGGATAAATTAAGTCCAACCAATAACTCATCCAATCACACTTACTTGAGACATACCCTTAGAAAATAGCCATGCGTCACATCTAAGTGGATCAAAACTTGAAAAAAGTGCATGAAGAACAGAACAACAATCACTTAATTTGTTTTTGCTAAATTTAATAGACTACAAGCTAATCCAAACATTCAAGTTGTTCTAAATGACATTTTAATTGATGTACGTGAGGAAAATAACGTACTTGTTTAGAAATTCATGAAAACATAAACTTCAGTCCATTTAGTTTAGCAAAAATGCAGAAGCTAATGAGGTGAACAGCTGTTAGAAAATATTTTCATCATTCCATCACAAGCTGTAAAAACAAACTAGGAAGTTGGAACATCTGGATCATCTCCATTTATCTCATACGTACAGAAGTCTAAACTCTACCATTTATCCCCATTTTTGAACTACAGGGGATGCTCGTACTGACACTCACAGCAGCAATCTCAAACCTCCACCCTCCCTCCTGTGGCACTACAGACACATGCGTTGCCCCAACTGCATGGCAAATGGCTTTCCTACTGAGTGCCTTCGTCCTACTGGTGATTGGCGCAAGCGGTATCCGCCCGTGCAACCTGGCCTTCGGAGCGGACCAGTTCAACCCCAACACAGAGTCGGGGAAGAGGGGAATCACTAGCTTCTTCAACTGGTACTACTTCACCTTCACGTTCGCGATGATGGTTTCCCTGACGGTGATCGTCTACGTGCAGACAGACAAGAGCTGGGCCTGGGGATTGGCCATCCCGACGTTCCTCATGTTCTTGTCCTGCTTCTTCTTCTTCGTTGGAACGAGGATTTACGTCATGGTGATTCCCGCGGGGAGCCCCGTGACGAGTGTGCTGCAGGTTTTAGTTTCCGCAGTCAAGAAGAGAAAGGCGGCGTTGCCGGAACAGCCGTCGGTATCCCTTTGTAACCACATTCCTCCTAATTCCATCAGCTCGAGGCTCGCTTACACGAAGCAATTCAGGTATCAAACTCTGCTTGCTGATGTGAGAAAACCAACTTCACCCTACGCCACAAGCTCTTTTGATTTTGAACCAGATTTCACTCACTAGCTAATAAAAAATGTTGACGACTCACAGATTCCTCAACAAAGCAGCGATCATCACCCCTGAAGACCAAATCAAGCCCGACGGTTCAGCCGCAAATCCATGGAGACTCTGCAGTATCCAGCAAGTGGAAGAACTGAAATGCCTGTTGAGAATCACACCCATATGGGCGGCAGGGATCATCTACTACGTCTCCGTAGTCCAGCAGCAAACCTACGTAGTCTTCCAGGCCATTCAGTCCGACAGGCGTCTGGGCAACACCAGTTTCCGGATCCCACCGGCGTCCTACATTGTCTTCAGCATGTTAACCCTCACTATATGGATCCCTATCTACGACAGAATCATAGTGCCAACTCTCCGAAAGCTAACCAAAAAAGAAGACGGAATCACAATCCTCCAAAAAATTGGCATTGGAATGGGCGTCGCGATAGCCACTATGGTCGTATCGGCCATAGTAGAAACGCATAGGAGGGATTTAGCTCTTACTAGGCCAACATTAGGGTCTGTACCGAGAAAAGGTGCGATTTCTTCCATGTCGGGGTACTGGCTAGTCCCTCAGTTGGCACTAGCGGGACTTTCTGAAGGGTTCGCGATTATTGGACAAATCGAGTTTTTCTACAAGCAGTTCCCGGAAAACATGAGGAGTATCGCGGGGTCTTGCTTGTTTTGCGGGATGGCGTTGGCGAGTTATTTGAGCAGCTTCTTGGTGTCGACGGTGCACGGCATAACGGAGGGAGATGCGAGAGGGAATTGGTTGGCAGAAGATCTTAACAAGGGGAGATTGGACTACTTTTACTATCTAATCGCTGCACTAGAGTTCTTGAACTTGGTCTACTTCCTTTTGTGTGCAAAGTGGTACAAGTACAAAGGAGCCAATGCCAAAACCCTTGACTTTCCCCTTGAGACAATGCAGTCCGATAACCCTCCGGTTTGATACACAAAACGAGTCGAGCTTCTTTGTTTTGTTTTACTTAGAAAGCGAATGCATGTCCTACGTATTACGAATACACACCACGGAAATCCATAAATATGTAACGGAACATCTTTAGTTTATAAAAAAAGTTGATCTTTCCATTCTTTCGAATCGTCGAGAGGGGCCTAAGGGGAAGGCTATGGGTCGCCCTCTTGATTTTTTATTTTTTTCCTTTTCTTTAGAAAAAAAAATGAGATAGTGTCATAGTGATAAAAATTTGCTTGCACTTGTCAATCATAGGTTTGTGTTCATGGGAATGACCCTTCACTGTATCTTGTTGGATTAGCCAACTTGCTGTGTTTCCTCGGCTTTGTCTTTCCTGATTTACAAGACATAACAAAAGGAAAACTCACTTCTTCCCAAGCTAGCCTCCTATTTATGAGGGAGGTTCCATTGGCTACATAATCAATTGATGCAGCACAGCCTCATTTAACAAAATTATTTGGAAGAAGAGAACACAAACTTTTTGTCGTCATTTATGAAATTAATTATGAATCATGATGAAAGGAACAAGAAATATATAAAAATGTGAACCAAAGTTTTAAAAAGGTTCAGATAGAACAATATTAAGGACAAAATAAAAGTTATTTTCTTTAGTGACCCTCCTTTTCTTTTTATCTTTTTTTTTTTTTTTTTACTTTTTACCCTCCTCTCGTTGAAATGAATGATTAATGCAAAAATTAACGGGAATCTAAGAAAAATTCAGAAAAGACATAAATTTTTTCTTGGAAGAATGTGGAACTTCTATATATTGTTACATAACCTATGTTTTCTTAATTGATATTTAACTTGTTCATTTTAAATATTTAATATAAAGATAAATGCAAAAAGTTAAAACATTAAGTCTTATATTTTTTTTTATCACTATTAATTTTTATGTTCTGAAATACAATCTTAATTTTTGGTATCTATTTGATTATTCCAATTAAGATTAAAGCAAAAAGTTCAAATTTTGAACGAAAGATAAAAAAGAAAGAAAGTATTCCAATAAAATTTGATTACCCAAATAAAATATAAGCCTCAACATTAAAGAGTGCCTTAGACTATAGTAGGAGTTTAAAAAAAAAAAGTAAAGTGGGTTGCTTGAGTATTGAACCCTTGACCGGTCCTTACAGGTAAAGAATGGAAGCCTTTCCAATAGGCCAGAAAGCCATATAGTTATAATATTGTTAAATTTAATATCTATTATAAAACTATAGCTCGAATTTTTTTTATGGTTGCAACAATCCGGGAGGTTATCCAAGTCCACGGGCCTGCGGGGCTATCCCCGGGCCGACCCTGATTACAAACGCCTAACATCAAAGCAAATTAATTTTTTTTAATTGTAAGCATAGTTTGTTGGTGTTATCTATTTTTTGATTATATATTAATTATAATTAACATTGTGAAAGCATAAATTAATCTTAGTATTTTGGCACAAGAAAGGTAAGTCCAAACAAGTTCAATTGACAAAACCCGCAGATGAAAGATATTACTAAAGAAAATATAAATATCTAGTTTTTAGAAACTCAAAAATATCTGACCCTAGAAACTCTAGAATATCCTTATTAAATATCTAGAGATTTTTGTGAGAATTAATCAATCACATGCATAATTCTAAAATTATCTCAAAATTTATCTTGTATGAAAATACTATCTTTGTAATAGAGCCTTCCATAGAGTAGTATAAATAGGGATGGATTGTGGCCATTTTGTATCAAGCCAAAAAAGATTGAGTTCAATATACACACTCCTTTCCAACTCTTGTCTTTAGTATTTTCCCTCTTCCAAAAATATTGTCGAACTAAATAATAGAAAATTCTACACTTCCAACAAACGTATATATCTTAAGATACGCGATACGTATCCCGATAAAGCTCTAGACATGATATATGATCTAGACAAGGTAGATTACCCACCACAATCCCCCGATCAATGTTTACTACTAATTTTCGCCTTCAACTGGTATGCTCACGATGTGGCTAAATGTCCGAGTTATATAAATGTTGCATTCCGTTCATCTAGGAGATTTGAAGCCTACATATTTATCAAGAATTAGTACATGTTGTTGAACTATGCTCCACACACAGACATAAACGGCTAGGTGGAGAAAGGACCATGTCTTATATGCAAAGGTTTCCATCACTTGAGAACACAACCTTTGCAGAACATGGAATAGATTGTGCGCTTGTGCCTCTACAAAGCGATGAACCAGAGAAGACCTCTTTGTGCATTGCTTGAGAAGAAAAATAGGCACCACAGATTTCGAGATCATTAAAGGTCCAATAACAATTGGTGAGATGTTCTCCTTCTTCAAAGGGATGGTGTTTGAATATGGGGCAGATGCCGCGTTTGAAGATATGAAAAAAGGCAAAACTTACCTTTTCAAAGGTAAGGAATGTGCTCGTATAGCCTAAAATTCTCGTGTTCCCAGCCTCAAGTTGTAGACACCCCATTCTGGACCGTCCAGATAATGCTATTTTTCGATCTTTTATTTCCCCAATGATGATTATGGTCGAGAACAGCCTGAGGATGATGGTGTGTTTGAGCTTTTAGCGTCCCGAACCTCTTTCGAACCCACTCCAAACCCTTCAAACCAGAGCCAAACAGCCCTAGCAATACCCAAACTGGCTTACGCCATTGTTCCCTTGGCACACGCCTGTTAACTGCCATGTGTTGGTCATCGACCGTTGACTCAGTTTTCACTAGCGCACGCCGGTCCATATGTGGCGCACGCCAATCAAGCCTAGTCAAATCAACTTTATTCAGCCACATGGACGAGACTTTTGTGCCACCCTGATGTCGGCCACAGTCTTCCTGATGATTACATTCGGCAGGGACGTTCCCCCTCTCTCCTACACCCTCCATCAAGCCAAGTCCCATGCATTTAATGCATGAGAGGCTCCCCCCTTAACCAAACCAGCCCTAACCCAACTGGTTAAGCCTCTTCCTCAGTCTCTTTCTCCTCTATAAATACCCCCCTTGCATTCATTTGCAAGGGGTTAGCCACATTAAAGGGAAAAAGCCCTCTTCCTTCTCTCTCTCTCTCTCTCTCTCTCTCTCTCTCTTATCCTCCATTGAAAGAGGAAGCAAAAGGGGCCTTTCAGTCACATCCCCCACTGATACATCCTTCACCTTGTCACTCTCCATCTCCCCAAATCAAAGCTCAAGTCATCCCTTCATCCTAACCAAAGGTATACCACCTTTGTGTTTCTTTCTGTTTTCAACTCCTAAGGGGAACCAGTAAGGTCCAGGCTAGTAAGTAATACTAGTCCTGGCCTTAAACTGGTAAAATACAACAATCGTGTGAGATGAGACATGGCGCACGCCAGTAAACTCATGCCGTACGCCAGTTATGGCAGTACGTGCACTACTGGCGTGGGGATCATTAATCATCATTTCTGTTAATCTATACTTCTGTCAATCACCTTAGCATGCTAATAACTAGTTTACTGCTTTCTGTACATTTAGGGCTGCTTAGCTGTAGTAGTTAATTGTTACTCCTTATCTGTTCAAAAGGCATTTGGGATCCTTCTGGTCATGTTCCAGAGCCCAGATAATGCAAAGCCAAGCACTGGATTAAGGTCTAACTGGCGTACGGTCTTTTATAACTGGCGTACGGAAGTTTCCCCTAGGATCCAGTGGCTGGCCCTTGCATCTTAACTTAGTTTTGGCCTCTTTTATGTCCCCACACTGTTTTTGGGGTATTCTGTTGTCTTTCGTGGCTTGAAGCCATCTCATCTGTCTGTAACTGTATATACCCTGCTTTGTTAACTGAGTGGTTTGTCCTGGGTGTGCGCTGGTCCCTTTCCAGAGCCCAGAGGATTGCAAACAAAGACTGAGAGGCTAGATAAGTGGAGTACGCTAGTTGTGTTGTGGCGTGCGCAGGTCTTGCCAGCATGCACTGGTTCGGCCAGTGCATGCTGGTGCGGAGTCTGTTCACATCCCTTCAGGGCAGCGTACTCCAACTTATTCTGTTTGCTCAGTGCTTGTTCTCAATCTATGTTTATTATTGCAAGCAAGACATTTATAAACATTTTATCACATAAATGCAACTTGTTACGATTTTAATCCCCATTAACTGTTCCCCCGCCCTAACTGGCTAAAAAATGACTAAATGAGAGAAGAATGCAAAAGATTTATAAAAATGCCTAAGCAGAGACCGATCTCCGGATTGGGCGAGAGGGGTGCCATAAAACCCTTCCCCTCTCGTAAACTGGCTCCCGAACCTCAGATATCGAAGGTAATGATGGACCGGTCTACGCCTTTTTCAAAATCAAACAAACGTGGCAAACGTTTTCGAATTCGGTTCCTTGGGTGTTTTCACCACTAAAACCAGAGTGGCGACTCTGAATCGAGGCGTTTTGCCGCGCATTTCCGAAAAAGGGCCGCACCCAATTTTATGAATAGAATCTTCCGGGGCGCGTGCCCACAGTGGCGACTCTGCTGGGGACTCAGTGCATTGATTGGTATTTGGCGATTAATACATAATTGAATAAACTTTCAAAAGTCTGTCAAAACAGTACGTTTCGCGCTGCTGAAGAACGGAATGGTAACATAACAGGATCGCAGCATCCGACCAATCCGAACTGGGGCTTTTACTATTGTTCACTTGTGTAATTTTTCTTCAAATATTAATTAGCAAAAGTGAGCCAAACTTCAAAGGGCATTTATTTTCAAAAACGTTGCATTTCTCTCTCATCAAATCATTCTTCGGCATTCTCCGTTCGCATCGATGGTTGGTCAGCCCCGTTGAGGTGTTTTGGGTAAACGGCACAATTTATTGGAGCCCGGGGTCCTCGAACGCCCAACAACCTTGGACGATGATGAGTCGTACTACCGTTCGACCGTTGCTTTGCTCTACGCGTTGCAATGGGAGGTTTATCGCGGCTCTAGTCAGAGGAACCCTTTAGCCAAAACCGGCCTCTACAGCGCTTACAAAGCACTAGAACCTTCATACCTAAGACAGGAACCCGCAGGGTAGGATTATTTGCATCTAACCCCCATATCCTGTCTATGTGTTACTGCTTTCCTTATCGCATGTCTGTACATACATTCATGACCGTTTTGCATAGGAGCATGCTAGGGCGGCTTTTAGGATGTCTTTCGTCGAGTCTGTCTTGCGCCCGTTCGACGTTGCCTTGGACCGATGACGAGTCGTGCATCTCGATGTTGCGTGTTACCAAGAATTTTCAAGTCCTTAATCAATGAGGCTTCGGGAAATCAATACCTTCTAAGTCTTTATCTAAATGCCCGATCGAGGTTTCAAACTGAAAAACTAGGAACAACGGAGAAAATGCCGTGATGCTTACACCACTCGGGTTAAAAGTGCTAATCACTTACACCGCTCAGGCTCCGGCACAGTGCTGCTTACGCCACTTCGGTTACGGTATCACGCCATCTACACCAAATTGTTCCGAAATCAAACTTTGAAACTTCGAGAGGGGAAAAGCCAAAAGCTTATGCTGTTTTGGCATCTCTTAGTAACATTCGATTCAATCAAGGATACACCGTCGAAAAGAAAATCCGAGGATTCTATGGCAACTGTCCGAGTATCGTAAGGCAGACTCTCTCTAGTTCTAGAGTCTAGGAGGACACCGACGAGGTTGACATGCTCATTTTCCATTCTTTTCGATTCTTTCAAATAAAATGATTGCAGGCTATCACTGAGTTCTTGTACTTTGTTGTAAAGTCATGCCGATGTCAAAGCAGGGTTTCGAAATCAAGAGCTAAACCTACTTAGGGCCGTCCGCCGAGTCCGTTTGAAGGTTTGATTTGGGGTCGCCTGTCGGTCAGTCACAACGGAAGCTCTGGCCTGCACTGTGTCACGGGAGGATTCACCACCGACCACTCCACACGAGTCCCCTCCATCTACTCCGTCTCCACCGGCATCACTAAAGCTTGTTAAAACAGAAGTTCTAGCCATGGCAGATGTCCCACCTCCAAATCTCGCTACCGTATTGGCAGATCTACAGCACAACCTAGCCATCATGCAGCAAAGGGCCGACCAGGCCGACGCCTCTATGGCCAACCTCCGAACCCTAATCGTAGAATGACTTCCACTCGCAGCAGGAGGGGAAGGTGGCGAAAGACGAGAGCGGGCAGTCGCTGCCGAAGAGGACCTTTTGATCGAAAATCCTGCTCCAAGCCCAGAAATGGCAGATTTGATCGCCAAAATGGCGAAATTGGAAGAAGAAGTCGCCAAGTCCGAAAGGAAAAGGGCAGGAGTGCTAGACATGGATCGTCTTTGCCCGTTCCCGAATGCCAGGCTGCCCGATCGGTTCAAAATGCCCGACTTCGCGAAGTTCGACGGAACTAGAGATCCGAAAACTCACTTATTGGCCTATCATGGTGCAATGAAACTGCATGGCATTGGGGAAGACGCAATGGCTCAGCTGTTTCCGCAAACCCTTGTCGGCCCCGCCTTCTAGTGGTTTTTATCACTCGACATTTCCAAGAAACGGACATGGGAAGACATCAGCACTGCCTTCAATGCTCAGTACAGTTACAATGCCCACCTCAAAATGACCACCAGGGAGTTGGAATCAACTAAGATGAATGCCAAGGAGTCTTTCACAGACTTTATCCAGAGGTGGAGGGCCAAGGCCGCTCTCATGCCCGATCGCCCGAGCGAGAAGGACCAAATCCGCATCATTTCCCGCAATCTGCAACCGAATTTTGCTAAAAACCTCGTGTTGGTTCAAGGAGCGAACTTCGAGACTTTCTACGACTCTAGGTTGGCCATCGAAGAAGCCCTCCAAATTGGTGTTCTACCCAGAAGTGACAATTCCTCCTATACCTCAGCCTCAAAATCAAAGCCCCGTGCGTATACCGGAAACAGCACTGCTCTGTTTGGTGGCAACAGCTACGCCAACACAACTTCTGCTAACAATGCCTCTGCCCAAAACTCCAATCACATCGCTGATGTCAACCAAGTGCAAGCTGCTCAAAGACCCTAAAACCGCAACCAACCCCGTAACTTCGCCAATTTCGAGGAACCACTTTCCTCGGTATTGGAGAAGTTAGTCAAAATCGGACACCTTAGGCCTTTAGCCTCAACTCCACTTCCTCAAAATCTACCCCCCAGTCATAACCCCAATGCTTTCTATGCATACCACCAAATGCCCAGCCATTACACTGACTCTTGCTATCGCCTTCGTCATGCGATACAGGATTTGGTGGACAATGGTACCCTTCCAACTCCACCTACTAAACCCAATGTCATCACCAATTCCTTGCCTAAACACGACCCCAACCCGCAAGTAAACTAGATAACTCTCAGCTCCACCATATTCAACCCCACCGACCATATTACCTCAGCCAGCAACCCCAGACCAATCGTACCCTTTCCTTCTGAGCCAAGTGTTAACATGATGGCAGCCGGTTGGGCCATGGAAGACAAAGCTAAGGAATGGGAGGAGCTTTGCAATGACTGGATCGAACAGTACAACATGGGGTTTCCCGCGCACCCTCAAGTCAATCAGATATGGCTAAACCAGTGGGAGGGAGAATGGAATGCGGCACAGGCTGACCCTTTGGACGGTCTCTCTTTGTTCGCACTCTTTTACCAGCCCGAACTGAACCAGGTTGAGGTAGAAACCGATGAATACGTATGGGATCCGCAACCCGATGAATGGCAAGTAGGTCAGGGTCTCAAGGCTGATTTGGACCAAAATGATATCAGTGAGGAATACTGGGACTACTTTCAAGAAGGAGAGATTATGTCCAATATCCGTCGCCCGCTCGACGCCATGTTACCATTGGTGAATTCGATTGCCGGCAAGATCGACCCCTGCATCCATGAAATTGACTCTACTCTCGACATTGTCTCTCTGGAACAGCCTCGCCCTATCATTTCTTCTCCCGAAGATGACTGCTCGATCATGGTCCTGGATGCATCTCCCGCCGACCTTTGGGATGCAGAGGAGACCATTAAAACTCCACCGCCTGCTGATATTTGGGATGTGGACAACATTGTTGATCTGAACATGGGAAACGAAGTGTGGACTATCAACACTGCTCTTGTCAATGGGGGATTCTGGGACGTTCCGTTTGTCACCAATCCGGGGGCACCCTTCGAGGAAGATGCTGCGCAGGATCCTGCTTTTTGGGAGGGATTAGTGATGAAAGATTTGGAGTGGGACTCAGCTCTGGGGACAGACTCGACCGCAACAGTGGCGTCAATAGATAAAGGAAAACGCAAATTGGAAGAGGTGCCAGCCGATCTGTGGGATTTTGTGGACTCGTCTTCTTGGTGGGATGTTGCCAACGTCACTAGGAGCAGCCGAGTATTCCAGCCATCTAATCTCTAGGCTGGAAGCTCGTCCAATCCGCTTGCTTAGAAGACCACCGCTCCCGCTGCTCAGAGGAATGATCCGGTCTTTCCAAGTGGGGTTCCCGAAAAAGATGCCATTCTGAAACAGCTCGAACGGATTCTGGCTGCCGTGTCTATCTGGGGTTTGATATCATCGTCAAAGGAGCATCGTGAAAAGCTGTCCTCCGCGCTGGCCCGGCTCATGGTGCCAATTGACATTACCCCCGAGGCCATGATTGCTCTTGTACTGCCGCTCCTCTCTAAGCACTCTGTCACGTTCACCGAGAGGGATCTGCCCGTCGAAGGAATCGCTCATAACCGCTCGTTGCACATCACTGTCAAGCGCCGGGGACATTGGGTGCCAACAGTGCTAATCGACAATGGCTCTACCATCAATGTTTGCCCGATGAAGGTTGCCTACCGCTCGGGGCTCACAAAGAATGACTTAACACCCTCCAATCTGGCTGTCAAAGCATATGACAGCACTCGCCGTGTGGTGGAAGGAACTCTGACTCTAAAACTCGATGCTGAGGGCTTCGAAATGGACGTAGAATTCCATGTCGTCGATGTCCCTGCTACCTTTAACCTGTTGCTGGGCAGGCCATGGCTTCATAGGGCCGACATCATGGCGGTGCCTTCAACTCTGCATCAGAAGGTCATGCTGGGGCTCCCTACCGGGACTTTGACAATCTGCGGGGACTCTGGGATCTGCCCGCTCACGGATGATGGAACGACTGTTTTGGGAATCACGCACGGGGAAGAAGACTCAGACTTTGGAGGCTTCTCTTTTGAAACGTCGGGCTCAGTCCTCGCCATCGCCATGGATGATGATTTCACCATAAGTTCAACTGTCCTCGAGATGATGAGGAAAATGTCATTCATGCCTGGCCTAGGACTCGGGATCAACCAACAAGGGATTGCTGAGTTCCCTGTCTTTCCTTTCACCGAAGGCTGTTTTGGTCTGGGCTACACTCCGCCGGCCAAAGACGCCGAAAAGAGGAAAGATACGGGAAAATCTCGGACCCTTTTTGGTAACCCCGACAGCTATTTTGTTCCAGAAGGAGGAGGCTCTGCTTATTCGGGACAGATAGAGCCGTTTTGGGATCCAGAGACTTGCACTTGGCTGCCAGGCTTCGAAATATTTGCTGCGGACACCTGGTCCGACGGTGAAGAGGAGATAGCCGAAGAGGAGCTTGCTAAGGGGAAATTCAAGAAACAGCTGGGTCGGACCAATGAGAAGTTTGACTGGCTGAGGGCTTTTGATCAAGGGAATCTGGAAATGCTGTTCTCCTGAGTAGGTTTGGTTGGCAAGGGTGAAAAAGCTAAGGTGTTGATGCTTGGGCCCGACTCCTCAAATATGCTCGAGGATCCTACCTCCTTCATCGTGAAGGCGCAGGGAAGTATTAATAACTGCATTTTCACTCCACGTCTGACATGCATTGACAATGTATCTGAATCTGACACAGAGTCTGTCGAGTCTAAAACTAGCTCAGACTCGGCGTTTGTGCCTCTCGGCCCTCCACATCGTAGTTTTTACTTTGATTTCGAGTCCTTTGTACTTGGCAACCCTGTTGGGCTTTATGAAATGCATGATCCTACTTCTGACTACTTTGCTAGCTTCTATATAAATTGTGTCGACCCTGACAATGAAGGAACAAACTTCGATGGGAGCATCCCCGCTGAGTTGCGTTCCCTCATCGAAAAGGAAGACGAAAGGCGTGCTCAGCCTCTAAAAGAAAAAGTAATTTTTATAAATTTGAAAGACGAGGATGACCCCCGCATGATGCAAATTGGTGTGAATCTGTCCCCAGAAAATCACGCTGGAACAATCGAGCTTCTCAAAGAATTCCCCGAGGTTTTCGCATGGTCCCACAAGGATATGCCTGGCATTGATCCTGAAATAGTGCAGCATCGAATCCCGTTGGAGCCTGGGGCTATCCCTGTCAAGCAGAAACTCCGCAGGATGAGGCCGGATTGGGTTCAGAAAATCAAGGAGGAGGTTACTAAGCAAATTGACGCAGGATTCATAAGGGTCGCAGAGTACCCCAAATGGGTTGGCAACATCGTGCCTGTCCCCAAGAAGGATGGAAGGATCCGAGTCTGCGTCAACTTCAGGGACTTAAACAAGGCAAGCCCCAAAGACAGTTTTCCCTTGCCACACATTGACGTGCTTGTGGACAACATGGCGGGGCATGCCTTGCTCTCTTTTGTCGATGGATTCTCCGGATACAACCAGATCTCTGTGGCGCCCGAAGATTAAGAGAATACCACGTTTGTCACGGAGTGGGGCACTTATTGCTATGTGAAGATGCCGTTTGGGCTGAAGAATGCCGGATGTACTTTCCAAAGGGCCCAGACGACCTTGTTTCATGACTTTATCCATAAGACCATTGAAATCTACGTCGACGACATGATTGTGAAGGCAAAGGAGGAAAAGGACTATATTCCTTCACTCAGGCAGTTTCTTGAAAGGCTTCGCAAGTACAATGTACGTCTGAACCCACAAAAGTGCACATTTGGAGTCACGACAGGCAAGATGTTAGGGTTTCTTATCACCGCAAGGGGAATCGAAGTGGATCCCTCCAAAATCAAAGCGATCCTCGAAATGGAGCCACCAAAATCTGAGAAAGGCTTGCGAAGCTTTCTAGGGAAGGTCCAGTTCATCAGCAGGTTCATCTCCAGGCTAACTCTAACCTGCGAGCCATTATTCCGTCTGCTCAAAAAGGGGGTCCCGTTCGAATGGACAGAGAAATGCCAGGCCGCCTTCGACTCTATTCAGAGGTATCTACAAAGTCCGCCAGTACTAATGCCACTTGCGCCAGGCCGGCCGTTGATTCTTTATCTGTCCGTCTCTCCAACAGCCATGGGTTGTCTACTAGCACAGGAAGGGAGCAATGGGGTCAAGAAAGCTGTTTACTATCTGAGCAAGAAAATGGTGGGGTCCGAGGAGCGCTATACCCCTCTAGAGAAGACATGTTGGGCGCTGGTTTGGGCTACCAAAAAGCTTAGACACTACATGCTAGACTATTCGGTGAGACTGATTTCTCGGATGGATCCTATCAAGTATTTGTTCAAGAAGCCCACGCTCACCCATAAGCTAGCACATTGGTTGCTTCTGCTGGCTGAGTTCGAACTCCAACACGTCACGAGAAAGTCTGTAAAGGGGCGTGCCGTGGCCGAGTTTTTGGCCGATCACCCAATCGACGGCCCGGAAGACGTGGATTTCACTTTCCCTGACGAGGAGGTGTTGATAGTGGTCGAGGAAGTATGGACGCTCTATTTTGACGGAGCTGCCAACCAAAAGGGGTTTGGGATCGGAGTGTTGTTGATCACGCCCGCCGGCGCTCACATTCCACTCGCTTTCAAGCTAAATTTCGATGTTACCAATAATCAAGCTGAGTACGAGGCCTGCATCGTCGGAATGGAAGCTGCTATGGCTTTAGGGGTCGAGAAACTCGAAGTAATTGGAGATTCAAACTTAGTGGTCTCCTAAGCCAATGGAGATTGGAAAGTTTGTGAGGAAAAGCTGAAGCCTTATCACCAAGATTTGGAAGAACTGATTCCTCGCTTCAATAAGGTGACTTTCACCCATGTCCCACGCTTGAAGAATCAGTTCGCCGATGCTTTGGCGACTTTGGCTTCAATGATCGAACTTCCAATAGGCGTTAAGCTACGGCCGGTTATGATTGAACAGAGGGACTTGCCTGCTTATGAGTATGTCAACGCCATTGATGATGTCGATGATGGCCTACCCTGGTACCATGACATTTGGAACTTTGTGGAACACGGGGAATTTCTTGCCGAGGCCACGAAGAAGGATCGGGTTGCTTTACAAAGGTTAGCTTCTCAGTACATCATCTGCGGAGGGAAATTGTATCGAAGGTCTCACTGTGGGATGCACAAGCTCTGTGTCAACGGTGTCGAAGCAACAAGGATAATGGAAGAGGTTCACGAGGGAGTCTACGGGCCTCATATGAGCGGCATCATGCTCGCTAGCAAGATCCTCAGGCAGGGTTATTACTGGTCTACGATGGAAACGCAGTGCATCGACTACGTACGGCGCTGTTACAAATGTCAAATCCATGTGAACCGCCAACATCCCTCCGTCTAAATTGTATGGCATGACTTCACCGTGGCCCTTCTCTGTTTGGGGCATTGATGTTATTGGGATGATCAAGCCGTCTGCTTTAAATGGCCACAAGTTCATACTGGTGGCAACAAACTACTTCACCAAATGGGTCGAGGCCGAATCCTACAAGACACTGACAACGATTCAGGTTGCTCAGCTCATTCGAAAGAACATCATCTATCGGTACGGAGTTCCTCAGGCATTTATGTCGGATAACGAAAGTCATTTCAAGGGAAGGGTTCTGGAGCTCTTTGAGGAATTCGGCATCGAAATCCATCACTCAACGACCTATCGCCCACAAACAAATGGGGCGGTCGAAGCTGCAAACAAGAATGTCGAGATGATCATCAAGAAAACTGCCGAGTCTGCAAGGGATTGGCATGAACAGCTGCCTCTCGCCCTTTGGGGGTATCGAACGTCTATCCATACTTCAACTGGTGCAACTCCTTTCTCCTTAGTCTATGGGATGGAGGCAGTGCTTCCCATCGAGCTTGAGGTCCCGTCACTGAGAATCATGGTTGAAAGTGGTCTCGAGGAATCTGAATGGTTAAGTGGGAGGTTTGTCGAACTAATGTTGTTTGATGAAAGAAGGCTCCGAGCCTTGTATCATGTTCAGGGGTATCAGCGTCGAATTGCTCGTGCATTCAACAAGAAGGTGAAATCCAGGGGCTTGGTCGAGGGAGACATGGTCACAAAGGAAATCCGCGCCCCAGTGTTTGATCCCCGCGGGAAATTCAGGCCGAAGCGATCTGGGCCTCACATCATCAAGACCATCCTATCCGGGGGTGCTACTAAGCTCATCGACCTCGACGGTAACGAATTCAACACCCTGGTCAACCTGGATCAACTCAAGCGGTACTATCCCTGAGAGATGCTCGTTGGGTTGAAAACCACAAGGGTGGGCGATTCCAAGCAAAAGTTAGAGCAGCCTGCTAGACCGAAAACTTAAGGAGGCGATACTAGGCAAAAATAAATAGGCAAAAGTCAAAAGCTCGCTAGGCCGAAAACCTGAAGAGTGCGGTCCTAGGCAAAAGTTAGAGCGTAAAAGGAGAGGTAAATACACAAGTGAACCTTAGCCTGAACTACGTTCTGACCTGATTCCTTGAAAAGGGATACGTAGGCAATCTCACATCGAGATTCGGTCACATTCTATCAAAGTTTTGATCCGGGGTTGACATTTTCGGGTCTACGTCGCAGTTTGAGAAGGTCGAGCGCAAGTCAAAGCCGCATTGAGGAGGATCAGAAAAGGGGAAACCCATCGTCTTTCAACTTTATTGCAAATTACTACTTCTAATACATAAGCTGAGCACAAAAGCCTTAAAACAGTTAAAGCATTAAAAACAGAACAAAATGCTTAGGAAGCCTAATGGCTCGCAGTTTATTCTAAGCATAGCAAAGTGACCCGGAGTCAGTTAATGTTCTCCCTTGCGTTCACATCCGCTCTCAGCCACTGTCTGTAGCGATTCCTTAGCCCTGTGGCAAATTCTGGCATCTCAGCTTGAAGAGCTCTAAGGCCCCAGCGCCTCTGGTAGCCGTTAAGTGTTTGGGCGTTGAAATTCGGGACTCGGAAGTCCCCAATGCTAATGCGGTGATTCTCTTAAAAGGCGCCCAGCTGGCGAAGAACACGGCCGGGAATGTAGAAGGTAAAGCTCGACAGTCTTGCAATCACCATCCTGTCGAATCCATCGGAGTGAATAGCCATATCCGGGAGGTCCAGCCAGGGGCACCTCCAGGCGATCTCATCAGGTTGCATTTGCTGCATGAACTCGTACCAGCCTTCTATGTCCATGTCGGGGTACCGCATCTCCCTTTGATGAATCCTCTTCGGAAAGAGATTCCAATCCCGCCATTGGTGGGTGTAATAGATTCAGTTTGTCAGACAACCACAACTGCATGAGCGAAAAAAACAAGTAAGAAGTCAGATAAAGCCTGAGCGAAATGACAAGTAAGGAGCTAGGGAGCAGCCTAAGCTGAGCGTCGAGGTAAAACGAGAATGTGCGAAAAGCCAGAAAAAGGTGAGCTGAGTGAGTTTACCTGGAGGGCTGAAGACGGCCGACTGGCCCGTGTATACCAGATCCAAACCCAAGAGTGTCTCGGCCAGGACCAAAGGGATCACGTTCCTTCATGCCCCCATCTGGGCAGCAACGCTCACAAGCGAGGGGCTGACCCGCCCGCGAGCAGGGATGAGCAGGTAGGCAGCAAGCAGGCAGATTACTAAGGCAAAGCGACGGCGCGCCTGAGCTTCGTCGCTATCCAAGTCGCCGTCTGGACTGTACATCTCAATCAGCCGCATGATGTTCATTTGGCCGCCTTCAAGGATAGTGTTCGCCAAACCCCGGGAGATGTTGAGCGAGCTGGCTAGCAGTTTGGGCATGCTCGCTTGATAAGGCGGAACAACGAGTGTAGGGGACGAGTAGGTTCGGAGGTATGCCTGGAATTCCTCAACGGTTAGGCACATCTCGTCATCATCAAAGCAAAAGACATGGACGTCAGGGTCCCAGAATCTGAGGGCGGCCCGCAGGAGCGCTGGGCGGAGCGGCACGTGTCGAAGAAAACGAAATGAGGCAAGACCGTGATATTGAAAATTGAGCCAGTCAACGCTTAGAAATTGCGCCAACCAGGGCCTAAGTAAAGTTGGAAGAGGGTTATCCATGGAAAATGCCAGAATATACTGAAGAAAAGGGGAAGCAGTGCAGTCGTGAAGGCCACAATGCATATGTCTCAGTTTTATAGGCCTTGGCCATCTTTCCCATTACCAATGATTCATTCAAACACCATGCTAGCCTCCAAAACACACTACAGCAAAGGACACTGCCTTCTGGGAGCTCAGAAACCGTGTGCAAACCGTATGAAGGTAAAAACAAAGTGGCCCCTGAAAAAGGACAGTTGGTCAGTTAAGTGGATCTGTCTCTAAGGAACTTGGCGTACGCCAGTTTATAATTGGCGTATGCGTGTCCCCCACTTACTGGCGTACGGGGCATACTTTCTGGCGTACGCTAGTAAGGTTCACCAGAAACCAGTTTGCAGCAGCTACTACCTCCGCATGGTCGTTTTCAATTCCGGGGCTGGCTTTGGACGTTTATTGGTTCCTACAGGTCACAAATGCCATTTGGGACTATGGCAAGGCGTCGGATTCCAAAAGCCACGCTCGATGAAGATTTCGGACCCTCGGTGGCCCGTTTCAAGCTAAAATTAAGGATATGGGAGGTCAAATCTCGCTTCAAGGGCTTTTGGCAAGTTTTGTCATACCATACGTGTTACATAGGACTTATGTGACTATATGGGGGTGTCGGCTTCAGTCTGGGACCATATCGAGTCATCTTTTACGTCTTATGTCCGTTTTTGTGGCATTTTTAGCGTTTCTTCAGTATTTTCCTCACACCAGGACAATTGTGCCAGTTTTGATGGTTCATACAAGTCGTTATGCACCTATGTTATCTTTTCAAAGGGTCAGTTTCCTTCGCTCGGGAGAATATCGAATTTTGGCCTGCTAACGCCCAAATTTCCCGTATCCTCCGTGTGTTTGGGATATGCGTCGTATCCTAGGATTTCTCTATCCCTCTTTTCTTCGAGCTAAGTCAGTTGTGTGCGTATGCAAGTGTCTTTTTGTCAATTCAGAGCATTCATCGATGCATGTTAGATGTTAGTGGATGGTTTGTTCTTTTCCTTTACCAAGTCTTATCAAAGCAAGGAAAATCGATAAACAGAAAATGCAGAAGGTATATACTACTATGCCAGAATGTAAAGGTAGAAATGTATCAAGTATCAAAGCAGCACAACGGCCCAGGCAGAACTAAAAGTATCAAGGCACACTCGCCCCCAAAAGTCAAAAGGCACGCAGGCCCTATCCAAAAAGCAAGTATCCATCTCAAAAGTGTCAAAGTAGCAGCAAAAGAAACCGAGGCTCAGTGGTAGCCCTCAGTCGTCAAAGAGGTCCTCGTCGTCGTCATCCTCCTCGCTCTCCTCCATCTCTCGAGGGTCCATCCGGAACCTAGGATCGCTCGCCAAGTCAGAGCCGCTGTTGAGGGACGTTTGCTCTTCTTCTTCTTCTTCTTCCTCCTCTCTCCTCCTCTTCTGCGAGGATCCCTCAGCAGGCCTCTTCTCTGCAGGCCTCTTCCTCAACTCTCGGCGGAACTGCAGCTCCTCGCTAGCTGGAGTGATCTGCACTCCTTTCTGCACGCGCGCCGCCGGCCGAGAAGAGCTCGGTGCTATCTTCTTCGTTGGAGGAGGCCGTACGCTCTTCCTCCTAGGAGCCGCCCTAGCGCGTCCCTGCATGTTCATTCAAGTCATTTAGCATACATTGTGCATATTGTATATATATTGAAATGCTAAGTGCAGGAAACCTCAAAAGCAATCCTATCTAAGAGCAGAATGGAAAATTATACCTGAGGCTGCACAGCAGGACCTGGAGCTGGTGGTATGTAGTGTAGCTGCAAAGAGGCACCGCCGGCTATCTTGTGAAACTCCTTCTCCATGGCTTTCATCAAGCGAGCCGCCTCCCGCACCCACTCCATCGGGGCCTGTGTTACAATTTTGGGCAAAAATCAGAATACAAGCCAGATATACATGCCAAAAGTGAAGAAAGGGCACTACAAGGGATGAAGAGTATTGTACCGGTCCTGTGATCTCTGCTAGCTCTGTCCTGGCAGGCTCAAACCGAACTATGGCCTCTTCTCCTTGTGCATCCCGCACCGCTAGTGTCCAAGAAAGCTGAGGCAGCCCAGTCGCTGTGGTATAGTTGCTCCTCTCTCTCGGCCAAGCTACCTTGCTCTCCCGGCTCCGCCTCTCCTCGCCAGCCTCCAGCGCCTCGCCCTGCACTGCGATATGCTGGAAAACTCCAAGCGGCCTCGCCAGGCGTTGCCTCCGGTAGACGGCATAGTCACGCTCGGGCCTCAGGAAAGCAGCAAGGCCAGCTGGAACAGTGAAGCGCCGCAACTCAGCCAAGGTGTACTTATCTGTGTGAGAGGCATGAGGAGGAAGTGGCCCGGGGACCTGGTACTCAGGAAAGCCCCGTGACTGCCGTGTCACCCGGTCACCCAGGTACCACCGCCACCCGAAGGTTGACTCCAGCAGCACCTGACTCGCCGTCACCACCCTACTCCTCGCCAAGTACTCAGGCTCGGGCTCGGCATTACTCCATGGGTCCCACTCTACCTGCAGGACAATTGCAAAGATTCAGAGTCATCAGCGACAGCATTAAAGCAGTTCTAAAGGCAAAGTAATCAATTTGACGTGTTGCTTACCTGGATACCCGACAGCTCGTCAAGGTACGACCTGAATGCTAAGAGGCTTCCTCTCGACTTCTTCTTGCCACTGTACATAGGGCCCGAGATCATGGCACGTGGGAGCATCCTCAGGTTCGGGCACTTATTCTCTGGTGGGTACATCTTCAGCACTTCGTAAGCCCATAGCTGCAATGTTCAGACAATCAAAACATCAGAATACAGTTCATATGCAAATCAAAGACAAGTGCAAGAAAGGGAAAACAGGAAATGAATTGCAAGCATTGTTTCTTACCTCCCACACCCTCCTGTAGCCGGCAGTTGCCTTCTTCCCGCACGAGAACTCTCCCATGAAACCGTAGCATGTGCCCAGAGCTGTTCCTCCCCAGTCAAACCGTGAAGCTGTGCGCAAGTCATAGAGGGCTGGCAAGTAAGACAGGTGCACTGTGGATCGCTTGTTCGGGTACAACGTAGCCCCGAACAAGTACAATAAATAGGCCCTCACCATCTGCTCCGCCTTCAACTCAGAGTTCGGCTCCTTCCCGTGTAAATACCGTCTGAACTGGTCATAATGAACGGTCTCTGCCTCGCCTGCTGGTGCCTGCCTTAAGAACCACTCCAAAGCCCTGGGATCCCTGTGAATCTCCGAGTCAAACGGGATAGGCTCTCCTCCTACCCTCAAGCCGGTGAGAGCTGCAAAGTCAGACGGGGTCACCGTCATCTCCCCGATTGGCAAGTGGAAGGTGTTCGAGGAATCCCACCACCTCTCAGCCAGCGTTGTAAGCAGGGCATGGTCACTCTTCGTTGCTGTCAACGTGAGGATGAACGGCCGAAACCCTGCAGCATCAACCAAAGCCCTAACTCGTTCTGGCAGCCCTCGGTACAACTCAAGCGAGCTCGCTGGACCGCCATGGTCTCCAGTGCTGGCTGCTCCTCTCTACATACAAATACAGACAACAAAAAAAGTCTCATCAGCAGTTGCAATTCAAATAGTCAGTTAAATTCAAAATTTCAAAAGTAATTCTACGGTCGAAACAAGCATCATAAGGGTCGAACAAAGCTACCGGGCACTCGTATTACTTTATCCAGTTCTGCTATCAGTCGAATCAACTCAAAGGCATTTCTCATTCAAGTTCCAAACCACAAGGCCTTATTTCTCTCGAGGTACACCTCTCAGTCGATTTCACAAGTGTTCTGTTTGTCAAAATGGTCGATTCAAACTACTAGACACGCCATTCGGGCATTCATCATGTCATGGCAATCTACCTAGTAGAATTCAAGTTCAACGGACTACCTTATTAGTCAAGGCAGCTTATGATTGATTCAAGCTTGGCCCTAATAGTTTTTATCAAAATTACGGGTGCTCTGCAAGTCGATTCAGCTACGTCAAGTGTTCTATCATTCAAGTCAAGTTTCAAAGTCGAGGCATACTATCCAAATTCTACTTTCTTAGTCGAGCTACAGTTCAAGGTTTTGGCCTACATGCATTACAAGCTCTGCTATGACAAAGCATGAATATTAAAGTAAGTTCAGAAGTATACCTGTGCCCAATACACGGACAGGTGTCTCTGTGGGTCTCTCAGTATGAGCTCTGCGTCATAGCTCTCCCGCAGAGGTGCGAGGCTCTCAACTCCGGACGGTATAAACAAGTGTGGCTCGGGCAAAACATACGTGGCCGCGTCAAACCTAGCACGGGTTGCCAGCTGTATGGACTCTGCAAATGTCACTGCACGCTCGAAGGACCACACCTCCCCCTGAGCCTCCTCGGCTGCCCCGGTCTCGTGCACAAAAGCCTCCTCCTCAACCCTGGCCCTCTCGGCCTCCTCTCTCAGACGCTCCTCCTCCTGAGCCCTCTCAACTTGCCGAAGCCTATCCTCTCGCGCTGCCAGCACTGCAGCCACCACCCCCGGGTTCTCTCGGAGCAAGTGGCCAAGCTCCTCCTTCGTCACAAACTCAGCAAAGTCCCCGCGCGTAATAGGAATGTGCGCCGAAGACCCCACTGCAGGCCTGAACTCAACTTCCTCCATGGGCAACTCCTCGGATACCCCCTCCTCAACCACCGGATCCTTGCCCCTTGCCGGATCCCTCGGTGGTGTCCCCGGTCGATCAGCACCATCACGACCACCATTGCCGCTGCTGCCGGCTCTAACCGAGCCCAAGCCGGTGACCACTAACCCCTCTACACCACTGCTTGCGTCCAATCGTCGAACCCGTGGACTCCCTGGTTCAGAAACAGCTAGCGTACGCACCACCTCACCTGGCGTACGCCGCCCGTCGCCGTCGCCGCCCTCTGCTACATGGCCACCATCGCCGCTACCACTACCTGGAACCGCTGCACTGATGATCGACGACGCTTCTGGGGCCGTTTGATCGTCTGGAGACCCCGGGGTCTCTATGCCACCCCGTGATCGCTTTTCCTCCTCATCGGCATTGCCATTGCCTCCGCCTCCGCTAGGTTCTGTCATGGATGAGTATGGGAGCGTGGGTTTTGAGAAAAATGGAAGAATGAGGAAGAGGTTGAGAGGTTTTGAGGGAGTTTACAAGCCCTTGGGAGTTCAAAAAAATCGAAGGATGGCGGTTTCTGCACTGGTTCGAAAGATTATACAACGTGAGAGAGCGATTGGGCCAGGTCTGGGCTCGGATCCTTGCACAATATGGCGCACGCCAGTCTTATAATACCGTACGCAAGTAGATTTTGGGCCTCAGGCTCAATTCATGCCATCTGCCGGAAATCATTCTCAAATGGAAGCTCGACTTGGTCTGGAAAGTTTTGGGGCCCGTGGCAAGGTGTTTCCCCAAGTAGAGCCCGTCCAAGTTCAAATCAACGACGGTCTACCCGTCCAATTTCAAATCAACGACGGTCTACCCGTCCAATTTCCAATCAACGGCGGTCTACCCGTCCAATTTCAAATCAACGATGGTCTACCCGTCCAAATTAAAATCAACGGCGGTCTACCCGTCCAATTTCAAATCAACGACGGTCTACCCGTCTAAGTTCAAATCAACGACGATCTACCCGTCCAATTTCAAATCAACGGCAGTCTACCCATCCAAATTCAAATCAACGACGGTCTACCCGTCCAAGTTCAAATCAAACAGGTTCTTCAAAATTCATGCATTTTGGATAGCCTCGAAGAGGGTGTCTAGAAAACCTTTGACGTTACTTGTCTCCAGTCAATGGTACTTCAAGTGCCGTCAAAGAGGGGCTACTGTAGACACCCCATTCTGGACCGTCCAGATAACGCTATTTTTTGATCTTTTATTTCCCCAATGATGATTATGGTCGAGAACAGCCTGAGGATAATGGTGTGTTTGAGCTTTAAGCATCCCTAACCTCTTTCGAACCCACTCCAAACCCTTCAAACCAGAGCCAAACAGCCCTAGCAAAACCCAAACTGGTTTACGCCATTGTTCCCTTGGCGCACGCCAGTTAACTGCCACGTGTTGGTCATCGGCTGTTGACTCAGTTTTCACTAGCGCACGCTGGTCCATATGTGGCGCACGCCAGTCAAGCCCAGTCAAATCAACTTTATTAAGCCACATGGACGAGACTTTTGTGCCACCCTGACGTCGGCCACAGTCTCCCTGATGATTACATTCGGCAGGGACGTTCCCCCTCTCTCCTACACCCTCCATCAAGCCAAGTCCCATGCATTTAATGCATGGGAGGCTCCCCCCTTAACCAAACCAGCCCTAACCCAACTGGTTAAGCCTCTTCCTCAGTCTCTCTCTCCTCTATAATTACCCCCCTTGCATTCATTTGCAAGGGGTTAGCCACATTAAAGAGAAAAAGCCCTCTTCTTTCTCTCTCTCTCTCTTATCCTCCATTGAAAGAGGAAGCAAAAGGGGCCTTTTAGTCACACCCCCCACTGATACATCCTTCACCTTGTCACTCTCTATCTCCCCAAATCAAAGCTCAAGTCATCCCTTCATCCTAACCAAAGGTATACCACCTTTGTGTTTTTTTCTGTTTTCAACTCCTAAGGGGAACCAGTAAGGCCCAAGCTAGTAAGTAATACTAGTCCTGGCCTTAAACTGGTAAATACAACAATCGTGTGAGATGAGACATGGCGCACGCCAGTAAACTCATGCCGTACGCCAGTTATGGCAGTACGTGCACTACTGGTGTGGGGATCATTGATCATCATTTCTGTTAATCTATACTTCTGTCAATCACCTTAGCATGCTAATAACTAGTTTACTGCTTTCTGTACATTTAGGGCTGCTTAGCTGTAGTAGTTAATGGTTACTCCTTATCTGTTCAGAAGGCATCTGAGATCCTTCTGGTCATGTTCCAGAGCCCAGATAATGCAAAGCCAAGCACTGGATTAAGGTCTAACTGGCGTACGGTCTTTTATGACTGGCGTACGGCAGCTTCCCCTAGGATCCAGTGGCTGGCCCTTGCATCTTAACTTAGTTTTGGCCTCTTTTATGTCCCCACACTGTTTTTGGGGTATTCTGTTGTCTTTCGTGGCTTGAAGCCATCTCATCTATCTGTAACTGTATATACCTTGCTCTGTTAACTGCGTGGTTTATCCTGGGTGTGCGCTGGTCCCTTTTCAGAGCCCAGAGGATTGCAAACAAAGACTGAGAGGCTAGATAAGTGGAGTACGCCAGTTGTGTTGTGGCGTGCGCAGGTCTTGCCAGCATGCACTGGTTCGGCCAGTGCATGCTGGTGCGGAGTCTGTTCACATCCCTTCAGGGCAGCGTACTCCAACTTATTCTGTTTGCTCAGTGCTTGTTCTCAATCTATGTTTATTATTGCAATCAAGACAATCATAAACATTTTATCACATAAATGCAACTTGTTACGATTTTAATCCCCATTAACTGTTCCCCCGCCCTAACTGGCTAAAAAATGACTAAACGAGAGAAGAATGCAAAAGATTTATAAAAATGCCTAAGTAGAGACCGATCTCCGGATTGGGCGAGAGGGGTGCCATAAAATCCTTCCCCTCTCGTAAACTGGCTCCCGAACCTCAGATATCGAAGGTAACAACGGACCGGTCTACGCTTTTTTCAAAATCAAACAAACGTGGCAAACGTTTTCGAGTTTGGTTCCTTGGGTGTTTTCACCGCTAAAACCCGAGTGGCGACTCTGAATCGAGGCGTTTCGCATCGCATTTCCGAAAAATGGCCGCACCCAATTTTATGAATAGAATCTTCCGGGGCGCGTGCCCACACAAGTCCACCCATGCCATCACTAAAGCCTTTGCTTGTTTGGAAGCCACTAATTTTGATAGTGGAATTGAGGCAGCGTTTGCTTCCCACTTTGCGAATGATCGATATATCTATTCAAGGAAAAATCCTAGCACTCATCGATTTTGATTCCCAAACTGAAATAGTTTCATCATTGTGGGCATGGGCGAAATAACTAGTAATTGGCCCCGTTTACAATCCATCTTGCCTCACTACAACTATGGTCTTGATGCTAAAGAATATCTCGCACTAAGCCTTTCCAAAATTGAAAGTCAATATATCCATAATAATGTGTTGATTTGTTTAATCTCTTTGTACTAAGCGAAATTCGTCATTCCCACAACAATAGTTACTTCGGATGACTATGTCTTTGGATGAAGTTAAAGGCATCAATAGAATATTTGTTATTGGAAAATTAATATATGATAATTGTTATGTTAATTATATTGTTGCCAAAATTTATAAACTATGTATTAGGGTTGCACATGGTCCGGATTGGTCTGGTTCTGTAGAAATCTAGTGACTGAACATTTCGAACGGTACTGAATTATTGGAAACCAAAACTAACCGATATTGAGTAGAACCTAACCAGAACCAAAATGCAATACCAAACCGGTTTTGGTTCAGTTTCGGTTCTACCTGATTAGCATCCAAACACTTTTTTACAGTACATGAATTAATAAAATTTTCCAGAATGTTGAGCACCAAACAACTCAGAAACAAAGACACATTTGATTGTTAATTCCAATGTGCACTACAAGAAAAATTCAATTGGGTGACGAATGAAAATCGTCACAAATTGCATATTTTTCGTCACAAATAATATACGTGACGAAAAAAAAATTGTCGACTAAAGGTTGTCGAGGATTCCTACTTGGTGACGAAATCTATTTTTCGTCACCTATAGTTCCTTTTATTGACGAAATATTTCGTCACCAAAAAGTGAATAATTGGTGACAAAATTTTTTTCCTCGCTTATTGTGCTTTTTGATGACGAAATTTTTTGTCATCAATTATTCCTTTTGGCGATGAAAAAATTCGTCACTAATGGGTCACATCGATGACGACATTTTTCGTTGCAAAATGTTTCTTCATATGGGGAAAAAAATCTTTCTTTCTTGCTCCTACTGGGTTTCGAATCCGAATCACTTGAGTTTTTTGCACAAGTTCCTACCAACTGCACCACACACAATTTTTAGTAACTAGTTGAAATATCTAATATATAACACATATATTTAACATGAAAATATATTTCGAATATAATTTTGAACCTTTAAACATTAAAATTAGCAATTTTGATAAACATGAAAGTTGTAGGCAATTGAGTTATTGTTCAAACCCAATTTGAATTATCTCAATTGGAGTTTTTAGTGAAGAGTTATGTCCGAAATATATTTAGTGACAAAGCGCAATTCATAAATTTCGTCACGAAAGGTACCCATTTGAAGACGAAATATATTTTTCGTTGCTAAAAGAGTTAAAATGGTGACGAAATTATTTTTTGTCACCAAAGTTAAGCATTTGGTGACAAAATAAATATTTCGTTACTAAATTGCTCTCATTTGGCGACGAAATATATATTTTGTCACCAAATGATAATCTTTGACGACGAAAAATAATTTCGTCACATTTTTTAAGCTTTCGGCGACGAAAAATGTATTTCGTCGCCAAATGGGTACCTTTGGTGACGAAATTATTTTTTTCATCGCTAAACAAGTATAATTGGTGACAAAATTTTTTTGTCATGGAAGTTGTCAAAACAGTGACGAATTTATTTTTTCGTTGCCAAATATACTCATTTAGTGACGAAATTAAATTTCGTCGCCACTTTTTCGTCACCAATTTCCATTTTTCTTGTAGTGGTGGCAGATAATAATAATGGATAAGTCTAGTGACACCGCATTTTTTACTCCATAGACACAAGTGTGGTGGGTTCCGCATAGACACAAGTGTGGTGGATTCTGCCCATAGTGTGGTGGGCTCTGCTTGGGCAGAATCCACCACACTTGTGTCAATGGAGTAAAAGATGCGGAGTCAAAATGCATTATATTCGATCTTTTACCATTTACCACACAGACATAGGGGAGAGAGAGAGAGAGAGAGAGAGAGAGAGAGAGAGAGAGAGAGAGAGAGAGAGAGAGAGAGAGAGAGAGAGAGAGAGAGAGAGAGCTAATTGATATGTATTTTTCTATCCTTCGCCATGGGCATATTACTGTTGTGCCCGTTCGATGCATGAAAACATAAAAAAATCGGTGTGAAATTTTTCCGTCTTGTCCCGTGCATCAGTGGGTTGGCAAGTATGGCTCTTGAAAATTTGCTCTCTTTTCCATTTTCTCTCCGTTTTGAAAGAATTGATTTTCTTGCATACGTATATATAAATATATATATATATATATATATATATATATTTCTAAAAAAAGAGAGGAAAATATCACAACAATAAAAAGATAGAAAGAAAGAAGATAGTACAGTATATTTCAAGCAAAATATAGTATATATGTTATATTTTGTAAAGAGTGTAGAATAATAAATAATAAATTTAACAAAATGAAAAAATTTCATGAGAGAGAGATAGTGTGTGTGTGCGCGCGCGCGCTCGTCCGCTAGGGAGAGAGCTCCCATTTATTTTAGGTAACTATATTCTTTAAGCATATAGTATAGATGGGCTTGTTTGCGATAGTTGTAGATACATATTATTGTAACTTCAACTTCTGCTATAGATTCTAAATTTTATTTTTGAGTATAAGCAGATAAACATGTTTACTGTAGCTGTGAAATTATGATTAAACTATAGTAAAAGTTGATACTGTTCACTATAAAAATTCAAAATTTTAGTTTTTATAAAATTTAAAATCTAAAATCTAGTCTGAAAAGCTTTAGAAGCTATCCAAACCCTGTTTTGGGATTTATAGAATTTCATTGTTTTTTAGCTTCTCAAGATCTGTAAAATTCAAGAATCTATTATCCAAATTGTAACGACTCTGATTTTTGGTAAATAAAAATTTCGTTAAATATTTAAATTTTATTTTAATTACTTGGATTTGCTACAAAAAAATTCTTTTTAATTTTTATAATCCGTCATAATTAGATTTAAGTCCTTAAAAATATTTTTCTTGACTAAGAGTCCTACGTGGCAATTAGAGTTAGCTCCCAACCGATTAGTTGGAGGAACCGGATCACCAATTTACCTAGTTACAATTCCCTAACCCTAGATGAACCTTTTTGACCGTCTTTGAACCTTATGAAACCCTCCGAACCCTATTGAACCATTAGACCATAGGAGTAATCATTATATTCCTATGTTTAGTCATTTCAAACCCTAATTATGACCAATATTCCTTTACCCCTTGGTCCATAATTGTTAGGGGAATTTTTGTCCCTTGGTTAATAGACCTTTGACTTGCCAATAAGCATGACAAGACAAGTCATACAAAGAATCCCATCATTTTGCTTCCAAGGGAAGCAAGGCTAGCTTTGCCATGCATGCACACCTATGTTCTAGTCTTAAACCTAATAATCCTAGACTTACTTTCCTAGATTTTCTTAGATGAATATAGACACGAGAGAGAGAGAGAGAGAGAGAGAGAGAGAGAGAGAGAGAGAGAGGCCGAATGGGAGAGGGAGGTGGAGTGTGTGATTGTGTTTTGGACACTTACACAAGCAACCTTAATAGCCCTAAGCCTATTTACTACATACCAACCCATTCTAGTCTTCCAAAGTACAAAGCTAGCCCATGATTATATTATTTCTTGCAAGCAACCTCCCCATAGACTTGACAAGTCAAAAACCCTTCATGATGGCCTAAGATTTGGCCTAAATTGGAAAAGACAAGTCATGGAAGGCTATGACTTGATTGAAGAGCTTGAAATGACCACTCAATGGAACAAATCCATGGGAGAGAGAGAGAGAGATATGGCCGGCCATATGGAGGGAGAGAGAGCCAAGACTTTTGCTTATAAATAGCAAGCTCACCTCAAGTTTCAACTCACACCTTCACTTCTTGCTCTCACTTCTCTCTAGAAACCATTTCTGTTTTTCTAGGCAACCTACTGCCCTTTGAAAATCCTCAGTTTTCTCCCTCTTAGGTTAGTTTTTAGAGCTAACTTCCTTCGAGAAAGTTGTAGAGAACTTCGAGACCTTCAAGTTAGACCCAAGAACCACCCTAATCGGTGAAGAAATGACAAAGATATTGGCATCCAAAGTTCAGTAAAAATCTCGGATTTTCATTTCCAGACAGCATACTGTCTCTTCCTTTATCACCATTTTTCTCCTACCTAAAGTAGTTTCTAGGATCAACTTCCTTCACGAAAGTTGTAGAGCACTTCGAGAGCTTCGATTTTGACCAAAGAACGATCATATTCGGCCAAATATTGACCGAGTTACTGCCATCCAAAGTTTGGTCCAGATTTGCGAGTTTCACCGCCCGTAGAAAACTTCCAACTAGCTTATTCGGCCCCGACTAGTTTCGGATCAAGGTAGATTATTCTCACCCCTAACTCTAAGTTTATCCTTACTCACTTACGTACTTATTCCAAGTAAAACGTATGTTGTTTGATCTTTAAGAAAGAACGGTTTTCGAAAGTTAAAACGTTACCATGTGAATCGAAGTATTCGTATTTTGATATTCCAAGGAGTATGAGCTTGCATACATAAATCGAATGTATTACTTGTGGTATATTATAGAATTGGATGACCTTGTTAGAATGTTTTATGCTTACTTTTGTTCTACCGCGGAGTCTTTACATGTAAACGAGACACGAGAATCGAGAAAGTAGAAACATGGCACCTAGGGTGTGATTAATGAAAGGAAATGTTTTCCGAAGAAGGAAATATTTTTGAAACTACATTATGACCGGTTTTGGTGGCATAATGTGAGTTGGTTGTGTGTGTTCCAATGGAGATCCGGAATAGCGGAACCATTGTGAGGTTGTGTGCGTTCCCATGGGAACCCGGACCGGCGGAACCATGGTAAGGTATGGCTTGGTTATCCGCGGAGAGGAGCCAATGCAAGATTTTGTGTGCCAATGGAAACCCGGTGCGGCGGAACCATTGTGAGGATACTCAGGAACCCGGAGCGGCGGAGCCGAGGTTGGGTGTGTTAAACAAATGATTTTTGAAAGATTGATTTGTAAATGAAAATGTTGACACGGTCTACGACGAGTCGCGTAGGAGAAATACGAAAATCTTAGACACCAACGATAGATGATTAACGAATGTGGATGTGTCATTGTTAGCTGTATATACATGTATCATGTGGAAATCGATGATTGTATAACCTGTTGTTTGTAAGTTATGGGTTAGCGGGTATGGGTTTGTTCTGCTGAGCTTTTGTAGCTCATGGTGCTACCTTTGGTGACCCTGACATATTATATCGGTGGCGACGCTGGTATAATGTGTCAGACTTTGTAGATGATCAAGGTGAGCAGTACACCTTGGAGGCCTTTGGAGCTGAAGAGCTGGCTCAGATGGAGGAGCAGGCGGAGCTGTAGTTAGGAACCTTAGTTTCCTTCCCTTGTGTAATAAAAGTACTCTCTTGAGAGTTATGTTGTAATAATGAGCCAGACTCACCTTGTTTTTGTAATAAAATGTTTTCTTTAACGTACCCAAAATTGGGAGCGTTACACAAATATATTTTGATAAACACTTTAAACTGATTCTGATGAAAAGTAGAGTCTCAGAACCCAAAGATAAAAAATTATCGTAAACACATGCTATAAAATTTTTGATAACCCAAGTTTGTTGAAAATAAATTGCAGGAATCGAGATGTTAATATACAAAGGGTCATCTCTGTCATTCTGTTGGAAGTCAAGAATTTTCTTAATTTTTCGATTGATCCAGTACTTGAATAAGAGAAACTTATTCATGGCTCCGCACAATCTCAGTCATTTGTTTCGGTAATTAATAGTTGAGATACGTTTTTAAAATATTACAGGTAATAAATATCTATTAATAGTAATAGTTTATTTTTAATTAATCCGAACTGTCCAAAATACTTTTGGACGCGCGAGATGGAGTACCGTAAATTTTATTTATGAGAGACCCCGCTAAAAAGTTTATCTCCTTGAATAATCTTAAAATTTATCATCCCAGTTTCCATCCCATCAAAATAATTGTGAAGAACAATAAGAAGAATCAAGATTTATGCGAGGGAACTGGATGCTTAATTTCAATAAACTCAGATGGATAGGAAGCCTATTATTCTCTCCTCCATTTAGTTTTAGTCGTTGATGCTTCTTCTTGACGAAAGGGAAAAGATAAACAATAGGGAGTCATATAACTAATTCTCATTTCAAGCCTTTTCATCATGATTGTTAAACGAACCAAATAGCTCGAACTTGTCTCGACTTTGGGCTCATTCAAACTCGTTCACAAAGAATACAAACCAAGCTCAATTTCGTGTGATTGTTTGTTTAGAAATTCAAGACAAACCTGCGTACGTACATGGATGTTTTGTTCGATAGACTCATGTACCGATAAAGATAGGGGCAAACCAATAAATATCACCAAAATATGAGATCTGATAATTCATTCTTTACAACCTTTACCAAATTTAATTTTAGGACTTCATCAAATCCTAAAGTCTTTCTTGGAGCAATGGCAGAATAGCACTACATGATACCCACTCGGCACTAAATTTTTTTTTTGAAGATCCAATGAAAGTGGAATAGAAAATTTTCTTTTCTAGTGTTAAAAAGTTACGTACACACTGGAGAGGCTGAACATTCAGCTTTAGTGCAGGTGTAGTGGAATCTAGCATTTTTCATTTGGAAGCTCACACTCAAGTTTTGAAAGCTCGAATTGACTTGCAGAGAAGCCAAACCGAGCTTATTATGATCACAAAACTTCAAATGCAAGTTGAGCTTAACTAATTAGTCTCAAAAGAATTCTCAAGTTCGAGCCGAGCCTAATAGTGTAATATATAAGACTCCGAATTATCAATTAAGCCTAATAAGCAATCATGTGTTTAACTTGTTTGACCCGATTATTCACCTTAATTAATTCTCAACTAAACAAACTTTTGCTTATATGACATGGTATAGATTCCTTCGCAAATTTGCAACAATATTGTTCCTTGCTTGAAAGATCGTCAAGGTCATTCATTTGCAAGTCAATATCCTAGGCTAGGCTCTGTACCCGTGGAAATATTGGTGAAGAATCAATATGAAGAAGTAGGAGGCAAGATAGTCAAAAAGTGAAAGGTATTACTTAATATTAAATTAGACTTTGTTGAAGATTAAATAAATATGTATCTAGTTTTAAAGATGCCTCTATAGTATTTAATGAGTATAGTACATTAAAAAAAAGGGAAATAGGTGTTAGCTAGACTAGCACACTTGGATGGAGGAAGTTGCTCATTCTCTCCTCCATTCTTTGCTTCTTGTTGATTCTTTGCTTTGAATCACAGATCTCCCCTATCACTTTTTTTCTCAAAATTAAAACAATAGAGAGTCGGCATTTATACTCATACCACGTCTAAAGCCTACTTTGTAACATGCTCTTGTAGATGCTTGAGTTGATCAATGAAATGGTTTCATTTTTTTTATCAGCAAACTGCAAAAGTAAAACTTGACCGGGGTACATCAAGTTGGGGAGGAGAGGGAAATCTAACCAGGATTGGATGAAAAGAAGACAAAACCAATTGGGACTAAGCCTAAAACACCGTACCGGCCAGGCCCCAAACATTACACCCTAATAACAACATGGGCCTAGCCCACTTCAAGAGTCCAAAGCTAACACCATCATTACAACCCTCTGCCTATAACGACGCGACCTGGCTAACCATGGACCCCCTTTCAGCCTAAACACTTGGCCTGAAAAGGAATACCTAAGAAGGTAACATGTAGCTCTTAGGTGGGTGTTAATATACCACAAGAGGCTTTAGCTCCCAACCAATGTGGGACTAAATGCTCTCCAACCCCCAAATCCGGGGTATTACACTACCACCACCAGCCTCCACCAACAAAGAGCCACCATGTTGGTCCTCACAAACGTTTTGAGACACTAGAAGCTGAGCACTTTCATATGCCGCTGCAAGACCACTGAATGCCGCCACCACCTGATCTTCCACGGCCATACCTTGTCACCACCAGCCGCCATAGAACCCCAGCCATTAGGACAAATAGTTACCCCTAGATGTGGTAACCGGCAAAAAATAGACGGCGAACCGAGGAGGGACAAAGCAAGGAAGATAAAACGGCGTCAAAAGACGGTGAGAGAAACAGATCGAGACAAGGGTTAGGACAGAAAAAAAAGAAGAGGGGGGAAGGGAAAAGAGAGATGAAGGAGGAGGGGGAGAGAAGAAAATGCATGGGGGAGGAGGAAGGGCATCTCCCCCGACAGAAACCCTAGAGCCGCCGCTGCTCTGTTTTGTTTTAGAGAGAGAGGGAGAGAGAAGAGAGCTTCTTTTTTTTTTTTTACTACGTAACTCTTCAAGTCTGGTACCTTTACTTGTCGCTTAATTAATCTTGTTTGTTTGCTTGTGTTAAGGAAATAGAATCTCACATTGCTTGGGAATGGAATGGGTAATCACTTAATAACATCTGGAACCTCTCCACTCATTGCCAATTGGTTTTGAGATGGACATAAAGTTTCTATATGGTATCAGAGCGGGGCCCGTTCCACCCCACATTTTAAAAATTAACAATCCACACCCCACGATGAATGGAGAGGTCTCAGATGTTATTAAGTGATCACTCATTCCACTCCTAAGCAATGTGGGATTCTATTTCCTTAATATCCCCCCTCACGTGCAGCCGCATTTGAGGTCTGTCACGTGTGGCCACTTTTTGGGTCCTATCATCGTGCAGCCTTTGTGCTGGTCTGTCATCGTGGGGTGTGGATTATTAATTTTTAAAATGTGGGGTGGAACGGGCCTTGCTTTGATACCATATAGAAACTTTATGTCCATCTCAAAACCAATTGGCAATAAGTGGAAAGGTCCCAGATGTTATTAAGTGATTACCCATTCCACTCCCAAGCAATGTGAGATTCTATTTCCTTAAGAGCTTGCATTACAAACACACCTCGGCTTAAGTTTTGTGGGCTAGCAAGAGAATTTGTCTAGCACCACACATGTCGTGCCTCATCCACAAGGCTAGATGTGACAGTATGAACTTTCGCGTTAGAATTTAAAAGTAAACTAGAAGTGAACCCGTGCTATATATGCACAGCGTAGCAATTACTTTCATAAAACACAATGTATAATAGTAACTTGTAAAATATTCGCATAAAATAGATCGATTTGACTACAATGGTCCACATGGAATATTCCACAATGTCCAAATGAACACCATGAAAGGCAATAAGATCGAAAAAGTTTATGACTACAGTTTGGTTTAGTAGTGTACCTAACATATATTCTAGAAATAAGCTTGACTACAAACTTATTTCAAGAAGTTTAAAATTATATTGTTCTATTGTTACTTATGCATACAAGTATTCACAAAAAATACGTTATCTTTTTTGGTAAATAAAAATACGTAATTTTTCAAACTTTTCAATTTTTTTTTTTTTTTGCAAATACAAAAGATTTTGTATGTCAACACATATTTCATACTTTTTCAATTTTTTTTTTAAAACCACGTCCGAGCATATTTGTAAATTCTTGAAATATCTCTATATTTGTGGTACATGCATATTGAGCTAACAACTTTTCACGGGTGCATGTTTGTTAGCATTCTCTATGTACAACAGATAGAGGCCCTATTTTCCAAAATCGCTTTAAACCTCCAAAAGTTTAGGACCGATCTTGGGAGCGGCTCCAGCTTTTCATTTCAACGGTGACAAAATCACATATAAAACTTACATACTACAGAACTCTATCTCTTAAATAAAGTTTTTTATTTGTTTAAAAATTTATTGAGCATGATTTACTTACTCACAAATATCGACTATACACGAATGACCTGTGCAGACCGTAACGTAAAAAAATCAGATTATATTAAACAAATTATAAAATTTCTGTGGATTTTTCGGACCCGCTTTAACCCCTCGATTACTAATAAAGCCACCGGCCCACTCATCCTCTAAAAGTAGTATATATAGATGGCCATCGTTATCGTACACAAATGGACATGGACGTGCACATTCAGCGGGCTTACGGAAAGCTAAGAAAATCTGGCAAGAAAACCACTGATCTCTATACGGCACTACTGCTCTCTAAATCAGGTAATCATAAGCTTGCCATAGAGTACCTCTCGCGAACTTGAACGAGTCAACGGTAAAATCATAAGCTTGCCACCTCTAGTGAACTTGAATAAGTCAACACTCAATACTTTAATCGGTGCGACGGTGACATCATGCATGACTCACATTAATTTTTACTATTTATCTAATGATGAAGAATGAGAGTTTAAAAGTTACTTTCTCTGTCCCATATTGAGAGTCCTATTTTTTCTCTCTTACCATTTTTCAAATGAAAAAAATCAACTACTTCCACGTATAATTTTTTAAAATTTTTCGCACCGTATTAAAGATCTCGATTTGTACTTTAATTTGGTGCGAAAAAATTCAAAAAATTATACACGAAAGTAATTGATTTTTTTATTTAAAAAATGACACGATTTTTTTATGGTAGACTCTCAATATAGAACAGAGGAGCACATTGATTAGTAATAAGCTAAAGGAGTGCAATTTTGTTCACCTTCATTAAAAAGAGGGTGAACAAAACTCAACTCGAGCTGAAGTTTGTGTTGCAGCTGCTTTAGGCCTCCAAATTTTTTTGAATTTCAAGGGTCTTTTTACCCCTTATAATAGTCCAACAAAAAGACCTCATTTTTAATTTTTACTTTACAGCTCATGAAAATTCAAGGCCGACTCTGGACCCATGTTGACTTAGTCCTTACAAGTTAAGGACCCCTGTTTAGGTAATTAGTTTGAGTAGAAGCCTTGTTTGGATAATTTTTATTTTCTTAAGAAACTTTGATGCTCGTCATGCCACATGCAATAATGATGTCCCTAAGATCTGATTACAAGACTTGTATTCCAAGCTCCACTGCACCCACTAATTACAATCAAAAGCAACACCTAAGATTAACCAGTAACTTTTACTAAAGAATCCCCTAAAACTAATTAGATCACGTGGAAGATTCCCTTGCCACTTGCACTGAACATGGAGCTAAGAACAGCTAGCTGTATCCACCTTAGAATCTATCGGCAGTCACCGCACTAAGTCTACAGCACATGTCCACCAGACATGAGTGATCAATATGTACGCACAGAAACTTTTGCAAAAAAGGTGAAGTTTGACGAGTAGCCTCTATATTAAAAAGTAGGAAAAAAGCCTCACCCTATATAAGTTTTTCTTTTCTACTTCAATTAGCACTTGACTCCAACTCCTTACAAATCCTCGTAGGAGAGAGAGAGAGAGAGAGAGAGAGAGAGAGAGAGAGAGAGAGGCAGGAAACCATGGGAGACGTTAAGGAAGTGACCACAAGAGATGAGCCAGAGTACAGAGGAGTAAAAGCCATGCCCTTCGTTATAGGTATTCAAAAGAGAAGTCAGTTTCAGTCAATGTAATCAGTTGAATTGTTCTTCCAATGGCACGAGACAACGTACTCTCTCTAGAGAACTTGCAAAATAGCTCTTCACTTCACAAATATACATACATGCACGCAACCAGCCACACTAGGGAAATCATATTCAGTTGGAATGCATCGGAATAGAAAGACAGAGATGTTGGAGTCAGAAGATCTCCATCACATGCGCATCGCACGGACGGGGAGAGACGGGCTTCTTTTTCCGCTTTCCTCCTCTTTTGCGCTCTATATAATTAATTTATCTTACTCTTTCGCTAATTCTTCGAATAAATTTGTGACGACATTCGTTGAAAATAAATTGCAGGAAATGAGACCTTTGAGAAGTTGGGAACAATTGGGACGTCATCCAATCTGCTGGTATACCTCACAAGTGTGTTCAACATGAAGACAATCACAGCAACAAACATAGTCAACGTCTTCAATGGTACTTGCAACTTTGGAACCCTGCTCGGAGCTTTCCTCTCCGACACTTACTTCGGCCGCTATAAAACTCTCGGATTCGCTTCCATATCCTCCTTCTTGGTACTAATCCTACTTCTACCCCCGCTGTAAATTTTAACTCTATCAGATATAAAGTGTGATTACAAGACTTCTATGTACAACAGAAAATGTTAGATCACCCTTTCATGCGATATAGCGTACTACCTTTGTCACAGAATAACATCGTTAAATTGTGCAACCGAATGTGAGATAAAATTAGTCCGAGCAATTACTAATCGAGACATCCAGTTGCAAACAAACTTGACCCTCGGAAAATAGCCGCCCTTCCAACATGTGGGTCAAACAACTTGAACAGAGTGGATGAAAAACAAAGCGACAACGACAACGGTGACAAGCTTAAGTAGTTAGCTATGTTTACACCCAAATTTGGCAAAATTTTAGAAAAAGATTTATCAATCAATTGATTGTGGGCATTTAGGTTATTTTTTCAGAAAGTTTTTACTCAGGCATGTCATCTTTTTTTATAAGCGCATGAAAAAAAGGAAGAAAAAGTGATTTGTGCGCCCCAATAAGTTCTTCTTTTTTTTAAATTCTTTAAAACTATCAAATGGCCCACAAATGAGGACTGCAAGTCAACAAAAATGGTTGTTAGTCCTGATAAACATTTCGGCCATTAGCAACAAATAAATGAACTATATTAAGAAGCTTGAATATTTTGGCATATTCACATTATATTATTGTGACACTTAGACACGTACATGCACCGAAACTCGTATGCAAGTTCACGTAACATAGTCTGTTACATAATGTTTTCTAAAATCTATGAAGCTACTAGAACAATTTTGGACCATTTGGATCAGATCTTGTATATATCCAAGATACAAATCTGAACTCTACTTCTTCCCCTTTTGAACTACAGGGGATGCTCGTACTGACACTCACGGCAGCAATCTCAAACCTTCACCCTCCCTCCTGCGGATCAGCTGACGCTAACGCATGTGCTGCCCCAACAGGATGGCAGATGACTTTCCTCCTGATTGCTTTTGCCCTACTGGTAGTCGGCGCGAGCGGAATCCGACCGTGCAACCTAGCCTTCGGAGCAGACCAGTTCAACCCGAACACAGAGTCAGGGAAGAGGGGAACCACCAGCTTCTTCAACTGGTACTACTTCACCTACACTTTCGCCATGATGGTTTCTCTAACGGTCATCGTCTACGTACAGTCGAACAACGGTTGGGCTCTGGGACTGGCTATTCCGACGTTCCTCATGTTCCTGTCTTGCGCCTTCTTCTTCGTTGGCACGAGAATGTATGTCATGGTGATTCCCACAGGGAGTCCCTTGACGAGTGTAGTGCAGGTTTTAGTTGCTGCAATCAAGAAGCGGAAGGTGGAGTTGCCGGAACAACCGTCGGTCTCCCTTTACAATCATTTTCCTACTATATCGATCAACTCGAAGCTCGTTTACACAGACCAATTCAGGTATCAAACTCAGCATGCATATATTAACACTTATGAGGGCCATGGACAAAATTTCTACGTACTTGTTTCCATCAAAACAGCCGGAAGGCTCCTGTTGCCTAAGAAAACGAAACAAAATACTAGTGCGATTACAACGGAGTACTTGAATTGCTTGACCAACAGCATTTTCTAGTAGCAGTACTTCTAGGTTTCTATCTTGCATTAGATGTTGAGGTAAATATTTCTTAATGCATTATCGCAGAACGCATGTTTAAGTGCGTTATGATATTAGTTTGTCTTTGTGAAAGCTCCACTCACTCTAGATTTTGTGTTATTATTGACAGATTTCTCAACAAAGCAGCAATCGTCACCTCTAAAGACCAAATCAAGCGCGATGGATCAGCCCGAAATCCATGGAGGCTCTGCAGTATTCAACAAGTGGAAGAAATGAAATGCCTGTTGAGGATAATACCCATATGGGCAGCAGGGATCGTGTACTACGTCTCGATAGTTCAACAGCAGACCTACGTAGTATTCCAAGCCCTACAGTCCGACAGGCGTTTAGGCAACACTGGTTTCCAAATCCCAGCAGCATCCTATATTGTCTTCACCATGTTATGCCTCACGATATGGATCCCTATCTACGACCGCACCATAGTCCCAATCCTCCGTAAGCTCACCAAAAGAGAAGACGGGATCACAACCCTCCAAAAAATAGGCATCGGAATGGGAATCGCTATAGCCACTATGATCGTATCAGCCGTAGTAGAAAGGTATAGGAGGGACTTAGCCCTTTCTAAGCCAACATTAGGGATTGAGCCAAGAAAAGGGGCTATTTCTTCCATGTCAGGGCTATGGTTAGTGGCTCAGTTGTCACTAGCAGGACTGTCTGAAGCTTTTACGATTATTGGACAAGTTGAATTCTATTACAAGCAGTTTCCGGAGAACATGAGAAGCATCGGTGGGTCATTCTTGTCCCTTGGGTTGGCGTTGTCGAGTTATTTGAGTAGCTTCCTGGTGTCGACGGTGCACAGCGTAACAGAGGGAGATGGAAGAGGAAATTGGCTGGCAGAAGATCTTAACAAGGGGAGATTGGACTACTTTTACTACCTCACTGCTGGTCTAGAGGTCTTAAACTTGGCCTACTTCCTGGTGTGTGCCAACTGGTACAAGTACAAAGGAGACAGTGCCAACACCTTTGGCGCGCCCCTTGAAGAAATGCAGTCCGAGAAACATCCTGTTTGATCCGCGAATTAGTCAAGCTTCTTTGTTTTGTTTTGCTTATATAAAGCTAGCAAATCCATGTCCTAAGTAGGAGCTAGGAATGCATGCACACTGAGGAAATGCATAACTATGTAACTGAACGCCATAAATTTACGAAAAAGTTGATCTTTCGGTCCTTACTGAAAATCTAAAGGGGCCTCAGGGGAGAGCTATCGGTCGCCTTCTCTCTTTTTATCTTTTTCCTTTTTTTTTGGCAAAAACTTAGGTGATGATAAAAACTTGGTTGCCCTTGTCAAGTATAGGTGGTTTTCATGAAAATGACCTTTCACTCTGGCTGGTTGGATTGGTCAACTGGTGTGTTTACTTGGCTCTGTCTTGCCTGATTTACAAGTTAGTACGACAATGGCCCTCGGGTGATGACTTCTACGGCCTGTTTGAAACTTAGGGAATTGAAAAAGGAAATAAAAACTTCGAGGAAAGTGTGGAGGGAAATTTTCTGAGCTTTTAGTTCTTTGTTTTTGTTATTTACTTCCCTAATTCCTGTCAAACCAAACAAGGTTCCTTTCTTTGTTTTCTTTTTCCTAGCTGATCGAAATAAGAAATCAAATTAACTACTCCCTCCGTCCCAAATTCGATGACAATTTTTTATATTTGTATCAATTTCAAGTTCTTATATCTTTCAGTATGAATCTTAAAAAATATGCAATATGGATCTTGTTTGAAAATTATCGATTAGTCCATTATACAAAATTTTAATACTCATGAAAAACATTATAGATTAAAAGTTAAAGTAGCGAAAAATGACACAAATTTCAAAAATTGTCATCATTTTTAGGACGGAGGGAGTAGTAATTAAATACTCCACGCAAAGGCAATGTTTTTGGTTGTATGAATCCAAGAAGTCCAACATAAATCCACATCAACATTTACTAGTATCTTTCATTAATTGGTTTCCAGTTCATTCTCCAAAATCTTTTCCAAACTCACCAATTAGAGTAAAAACTTCATCGGTTAGATAATTTGACCGGATCAGTTAATTCGGGTTTTGGTAGGCACGCACCTCCTAAATAGTCTCTCTACAGCCAGACTATTTATGGCCACCCTATAACCCTGTTTATGATTAGTCCCTCTTCACCAATTACCCAATTATCCCTCCCGACCTCCAAACTCGGATATTAAAAAGAATTTTGGAGGGTCAACAAGCAACGTATCACCTTATCATTTTGCGTCGCATATTAATCTCCTCCTTTTATCTGTCATTCTTAGTTAATTTTTCAAAATTAATCTGGCTAATAAACGAACTTTTTGTTTTATCTCTTTGAACGATTCCTATTATTCTCTCTGTGAGATTACCTTAACCCACTCCTCCTTTACGAGACATAAAACTTCAAGAACAAACCAACATAAACAACAGCAAATCACACAGCATTTGAAGGCCAGCTACACTAGTTTCAGTACTAAAATTGCCAGGCCAATGGCATTTTGTAGCAGCAGTTATGCTTTCTTGTCATGCCAGAGATCATATTCCACCACTTGCATCACAGGCATACGTACAAATACAATGTATGGAGGAATTGTATTATTTGGTTCATCAAAATCATAGCTTTTTCCAAGTCACATTCTGGTAATCCCCACATAGTATTAGGCAATCTACAGCAATAGTACCTACTTTCTCTTCAATTTTAGTTATCACCTCCCAAGTTGATTCCTGACTACAAGCCAGCTATAGAATTTTCTTTATCTATTACCTTCAACGCATAAGAGGGTCTTTACCCCTTCCATACGGCTAGTGCCTCAGTCGTCACTAGCACGACTTTCTGAAGCTTTTACGATTATCGGAACTAGTTGAATTCTTTCACAAGCAGTTTCCAGGAAACATGAGAACCATCGGAGGGTCTTTCTTGTCTTGTGGGTTGGCGTTGTCGAGTTATTTGAGTAGCTTCTTGGTGTCAATTGTCAATCAGGGTAACGGAGGACATGCAAGAGGAAATTCCGAAATTGGTTGGCAGAAGATCTTAACGAAGGGAGATTGGACTACTTAGCGTACTTCCTAATGTGTGTAAAGTGGTACAGGTACAAAGGAACCAATGCCAACACCCTTGGTGTTCCCTTGGAAAAAATGCAGTCTGAAAAAACTCCTGTTTGATATACAAATTAGTTGAGCTACTTTGTTTCGTATTCCTTAAAACAAAGATATAATCATAGGTATTATGAATAGATCTCAGGCAAATACGTAAGTATGTATACAGAAGCATGCATTCGAATTTCCACCTCGCAAAGGATGCTACTTCAACTTGCTTTATCAACTGCTGATGGAAGCCATGGCACTGCTTAGGTGTATGTAGACTCATGAACTTTTTGAAAAGAAAGCAGTTGAGAAATGAATTCTTTGTGAGTGTGATAATCTGCAACGATGGGTCGCGCGAAGAATCTCCCAAACCTACTTTCCGCTTAAACCATTTCATCAGAATCAAAGTTTGAAAATCATTTTCCAGAAATACTCCATACTTCCAAATCTAGAAGATCATACAAGACACGTATTGTTGCGCCAAGGATCAGACCAAACAACACAAACACACGCACGCAATCAATCGGAGAGAGAGGTACGCCAGTGTGGGAGTTATTGGCCTCTGGTCCACCGTAAAGTATCAGAAAATAGAAATGAAACACAGAGAGATTGTGAGGCTGAGTTGTGAGAATAATTTGTAATTCCTCCATAAAAATTACAAGGCCTCTCCCGTGGAGTACTTGAATTTGGGGAACCAACTATATCTTGCGTTTGAGCTTGATTGTGCGTTTGTGTTTGTTGGTGTAGATCCTGATTGGGCACGACACGTACGTATCATAATTCCAAACTAAATAAATTCATCGGCACTCAATTAAGATTATGTGCTCCTTCAGGTTCAAAAGGTGATTTCGGATGTCGTGAGATGAGCAGTACCTGTACTAAGCTAGATACAGTTCCTAACTACTAGACCTGGTCAAGACCTCCAAACAGATTATTCACAAGGAATCTAAAATTATGGTGAATAACATCACATTAACTTTCAATTAAGGATACCATCATTGTCCATACGGAAGGCATTACGTACAAATTAAACAAACAAAACCGTAATTTTACAAGTTCAACATCACTGAATTTTCCTCCCATTTTTGATAGGTTGGCAGATTCCTTTCACCAAAAAAACTAAATATGGAACAGTGTGAAAATCGTGTAATAGACCAAATTAAGTCAATAAATTATCAGAGAACAATCAGGCATAGGTGTGAACTTCTAATGTGAATTTGACATGACATGTGAAACCAACACCACAAGGGTTATTGTTGCCAGATCACACTGTAAATAACATTACCATATTTTTTTTATGGTCTAATGTTACAAAAGAACTTTGCGATCGACAGGTAAAAAATGCAGTAAATAGTTCTTTCGCCAATAGATACATCGGATCTCTACATAGAGTCTTCTATCTGCCGACAATCTTTGCAAGCTTTGTACTTAACTTTGGCCAGTTTGTTCTGGGTGAAAATGGTTTTTTATTTTTATTTTTAAATTTGGTGTTTGGCTGCACAAACGTTTGGGAAAAGTGAAAACACTTAACGAGTAAAATATTCTACAGAAAATCGACGTGAAATGACTTAAGTAATTTAACAGGTTTTGATCGAGACAATCATTGAGGACCGGTTGATGGCGTGGAAACTTTATATCCATCTCAAAGCCAATTGGCAATGAGTGGAGAGGTCTCATATGTTATTAAGTGATCACCCATTCCACTCCCAAACAATGTGGGATTCATTTCCTCAACATCCCCCTCACGTGCAGCCGCGTTTGAGGTCTGTCACGTGTGGCCACTTTTGGGTCCTATCATCGTGCAGCCTTTTTGCTGGTCTGTCATCGTGGGGTGTGAATTGTGAATTTTATAAAATGTGGGATGGAACGGGCCCCGCTCTGATACCATGTGGAAGAACAAAGATATACATGTAAAGAATCCAAGAACTTCTCCAGAATTTTCCAATTTCTCTCTCTTTTGTTCTGCTTTTCTAATTACCACAGAAGAGAGGTGGAGGAGCTTATATGTCGTGTCCTCTCCCCTCACCATACAATAAACAGCTACCATGCATGAAAGCCAAAACGTAAGAATGGACAAATAAAGTTCCATAAGTATTTCACAGGTAAATGATTTTACATGAATACCTTACGTCGAACCAAACGGAGCACTAAAGGTAATGATTTTACATGAATATCTGTGGACCACTCTGCAAACCTTTGGTTTTTACCAGTGACCAGACAGTATAGTACTAAAGGTTGCCCAAAGAAGTGAAGCGTGTTAATTTTAGTTGTGCTCCACCACACTTGAGTCCACAAATGTAGGCAAAGTTTCAATTTATGGCTGTGTTCGTGGAAAAAAATTTCAGTGCCGAGCGGGTACCACGTGGTGCTGCTCGCGCATCCGAGCCGTTCATTCCGTGTTTGAACGGCTCAGATTTGGAGAGAGAAAAATGAGAGAGAAAGTGTTGGGGTGAGAGGAGAGAGAGAGTTTCAATCCGAGCAATCCAAAAGTGTATTGGACAGCTCGAATGCGCCGAGTGGGTACCACGTAGGATATACCCGCTCGGCACTGAAAAATCTCCCGTGTTTGTGACAGAAGGAAAGAGAAAATTTTGAAGAAAGACAGAGTGGTTAGCTCAGATGATATGCATGGACTGGTAAGTAGGATTAATCCGTCAAACTTAGCCTCTCAACTATTGTGCTAAGGTCCCAACTCATTCTTCACTTTCTTACTTGTATAAGACAACAGACACTGCAGACTGCAGAGAGAGAGAGAGAGAAAGAGAGAGAGAGAGAGAGTATTCCATCTGCTAAAACATGGAGAAGAATGAGAACAAAACCATGGAAAAGAATGACAAAGCCATTACAACTGATGAGCCTGAGGTTAACTACAGAGGAGTGAAAGCCATGCCGTTCATTATCGGTAAGACAGTTGTGTTTTGCATTTTTTTCAAAATTCGTACTCATGGTGTGTGTTTTTGCTTTGTAGTTTCTTTAACTGATTTTGAATTGTTCTTTTCGGCTTCAGGAAATGAGACATTTGAGAAGCTGGGAGCCATTGGCACCTTGGCAAATCTCTTGGTCTATCTCACTACAGTCTTCAACATGAAAAGCATCACAGCTACAACTATTGTCAATGTCTTCAATGGTACCACCAACTTTGCTACCTTACTAGGAGCTTACCTTTGTGACACTTACTTCGGTCGGTACAAGACACTCGGATTCGCATCAGTCGCGTCTTTTCTGGTATTCATTTATACTTACTTGACATTTGAACTAAGCATATAAGGTGTACGTAAGCTAGCCTGGATCACAATTGTGAAAGTAAACTCTGCACGTAATTTGCATCCTACTACCACTAATTCAGGATTTATCTCAAATGACCCAGTGACGGGAAATGGAAAGGAACCGGATGAGGCCGAAGACTCAACATTTTCTTGATATTGATCAATCAATATATTCATTTAGGAACTCTACTCGACGTGAGAATCTTAAATCAATTTGGGGAGTTGATTATGCTTTAGGATTTTTGTTACCTTATTCAAGGGGTTCCTAAACTGGATTATGCCTCTGTAAGAGGCTTTTGATGTAATTCATTTTAGTTACCATAAGTTGAGAATTGAGTTTGGAATTACTTACATCAGCATTATCTTCTTTTTCTGTGGCAATTAGGGTTTCTTATCTTCTCTCAAATTATTGTTCTTCAACTGAAAATCAGCTCTTTTCTTCAGAGATACTCTCTATGTCTCCTTTTTTTCAATCAGTAAGTTAGCAGGATGGATTTCTTGATAACCTTCCTACGCCCAGTGACAGTAACACTTTTTCCTGATTTTTGTGCCTATTTTTCTGCATGAAGGGATTGCTTGTAATAGCACTAACAGATGCAATCAAGCAGCTGCATCCTCCCCACTGCACGTCGGAAGACGAAAGCGCATGCATCGGCCCAACGGCAGGGCAAATGGCATTTCTGCTATTCGGTTTCGCACTAATGGTGGTGGGAGCCGGTGGCATCCGTCCGTGTAACCTAGCCTTCGGAGCCGACCAATTCAACCCAAACACCGAATCTGGGAAAAGGGGAATCAATAGCTTCTTCAATTGGTACTTCTTCACGTTGACTTTTGCCATGATGGTTTCACTTACCCTCATCGTCTACGTCCAATCTGACGTGAGCTGGGTTATAGGACTAGCAATTCCTACGGCCTTTATGTTCATTTCGTGTGTACTCTTCTTCGTGGGGACGAAGATATACGTGATCGTGAAGCCAGAGGGCAGTCCTCTTACAAGTCTAGTGCAGGTCATAGTTGCTGCAGTTAAGAAGAGGTGGTTACCACTGCCAGAGCAACCGTGGCTCTCCCTTTTCAACTATACGCCCCCCAAGTCAATCAATTCGAAGCTTCCTTACACACAACAATTCAGGTAACCAAACATGACATAACTAGCTTAATTTCTTACCCATGCTCAAATAAGTACAACCATTTACTGTCAATCTAGAGCAAATATTTGGACAGAATAGTCACAATTGTTGTCCTTGTGTTTGTATCTCAATCCATAAAAGGGGTCTAACCAGCTGTGATTTGCATACACATAATAGGAAAACATAGTAGCAATCTTTGCATATTTCAAACTCTATACCCAGCGAGTTTCTTGGTTACTCCCGTATGAATATAAATCATTCCTAATCTATACTCCTATTAGACCGCATCCGATTGAGAATTTTGTAACATCATTTATATAGGCAGACCACCCGTAACGTCTCTATACTTCAATCTAGTAACAATTTACGAATACCATTTTTTTTGCTTCGAAACAAGATATTTGGTTATGGTCATAATAACTAGTTGAAGTTTTAGTTTCGTAACGCAAGTGTAGTTTGAGGAAAGAAGTCTTCCCCTAGTATCTTCGCCAAAACTTGTCAAGCCTAACTCATCTACCACGTCAATGACCCGAGTTTGAGATTTTCTTCTTCAGCAAATGTTTTTTGTTCAAGAAAAATCGTCCATAGATGACGCAGCGGAATTCACGAGAGATTAGTTAGCGTACTAATCCAAACGAGATAAACAACTCGTCGCAACGAGCAAATCTTGCGCACAAGAAAGAAAGAGAAAATCTCTGCAATATTATTAATCAAAAAGCTACATAAACTCTAGGTTACAAACCCTTAAATAGGCTGAAACCCTAGAAACCCTAAAAATAAACTTGGAAAATAAAAAGTGCCATAATTTGGGGCTTTTCCTAAAACTGAAAACGGGAAAGAAAAACAAGACTTTCCCAAAAAGAATCAACTTAAAAGGAAATACGGTCTAAGAGTTATTAATGAAACAAATCTTTCCTAAAACGGCAAAATAACGCAATTGAAGGCCTATACGAAGGAATTAGGCCGAAAAGCACCATCGATCATCAACTTAGGGTTAATGAGTATTGACCGGAGCGCGAAATTAAGTCAGCCCACCAAGTTTGGGCCTATTCCGAGCTCGTCCGAATTTAGCCAATTTGGGTAATCTGAAATTAAACACCGTTTGGACTTTCGGGGCTTGGCTCGGTCCAGCTGATCATGGAATTGGGCCTCCACGTGTTCTACATCAATAGAAAATATGTTACGACTGACGGAGCGTTTATTTCTTCTTATACTTTTGAGCTCTAAAGAATCTCTCCTTTGCAGGGGGTGAAGCTACTTTCTCAGTCACGTTATGCATCTTTCTTGTCCCCTTGGATACATTATCATTCTCTATCTTCTTCTCATTTCCATCACATGTAGAAAAACAAGGCTTTCGGTTTCCACCAATATAGTAGAAAATCCTATTTTTCCCAACGTAGAAAGAATAAAATCCATGACTGCTTCAAAAAAAGAAAAGCTCAATACAGAATGCCCCTCCCATAAGTGCCTTACAGCATGTTTCAAATTCTCTCTCCCTCTCTCTCACCCACTCACTCACAGCATCAACGAAGACATAGAATCCAATGTTCTAAGCATCTCTAGGCGCTAGTAGGCTGTCTAATCTAGGGGTAGGACTACCGCCTAGCACCTAGGCAAACCCATCCTAGACAGCTGTACCACTTGACGTGACTTGTCTCTTTGACGACAATCAGTTAATGAGAATCCAGGATCTAAAACCATATAGGTGGCTAATCAAACTTTTCTGCCCAACAAAAATGTTTGTTGTTTTCTGATCAGTGGAACACATGACTCATGCTTTCTAATCAAACGCCGGAATTTTTACAGCTGTTCATTTAAAATGACAAAACTTTATCAAACTACTAGTCAACTAATCATAACGAAAATGCTATCAGATTCCTGGACAAGGCAGCGATAATGACACCCGACGACCAAATGAACCCGGATGGATCATCCGCCGACCCATGGAGACTATGCAGTGTGCAGCAAGTGGAGGAAATGAAATGTGTACTAAGGGTCATCCCTATCTGGGCTTCAGCCATTGTGTACTTCGTCGCCATAGTCCAACAGAATACCTATGTCGTCTTCCAAGCACTTCAATCCGACAGACGCCTTGGAAATATTAACTTCAAAATCCCTGCCGCAAGTTTCCCTGTCTTCAACATGCTGACCCTCACTATCTTTTTACCCATCTACGATCGAATCTTGGTCCCTATGCTCAGAAGGCTCACGGGAAAAGAAGGCGGAATCACAATACTCCAAAGGATGGGCGTTGGCATAGCCCTTTCGGCGCTTGTTTCACTAGTCGCCGCCTTGGTTGAGAATCATAGGAGGACTTTGTCTCTTACGAAGCCAACCCTTGGAATTGAACCACAAAGAGGTGCCATTTCTTCAATGTCGGGTCTATGGTTGGTTCCTCAGGTCTCACTAGCTGGACTTGCTGAGGGATTTACGGCCATCGGACAAGTAGAGTTCTACTACAAGCAATTTCCGGAAAACATGAGAAGTTTTGCCGGGTCTTTCTTCTTTTGTGGCATGGCAGCGTCTAGCTATTTGAGTGGTTTCTTGGTGTCGATAGTTCACCATACGACAAAAGGGAATGAAACGGGAGACTGGCTACCAGAAGATCTTAACAAAGGGAGGTTGGAGAACTTCTATTACATGATTGCTGCTCTTGGCGCGGTAAATATGGGCTACTTTCTGGTGTGCTCTAGGTGGTATAGGTACAAAGGGACCGGAGGCGGTACTGTCGCAACAGAAATGGAAGAAAAGGATCTTTATAAACCTATTGTTTGATATTTCGGGGTTCCCATAAGAGAAGGCCATACTGACTGTTCCTGAAATTCATACTTAGATTGAATGGAACAAAATCGAGCTGCGAAGAGAGTTCATGTATTATGACTTCCATTCTTGTTTTATGAAAGTATCTTTTCTTGTTGGATAATGAAGCAATAAACAGCTAGATTATTGGCTAAATTATCTATTTACTAAAGTATTGGCTACAGCAGTTAATCCAGAAGGGGAAGGCAGGCACACTAAAGAGAATCCTCTTGGCGCGATTTTGTTTGAAGGATTTGGACACAGAATAGGAGATGTAATACCGTGTGGTCCTCAAACAAACAAACCGTAATGCTTTGTTCAGTTGGGATTCCTAGAACCACCACCTCTCTCAGAGCACGGTTTTTAATAAGTTTGCTCTCCACATATTACTCCCAAGTCCCATCTCTCTCTATATATGTAATTTTTCTTTTGCTAAGAAAAAAAGGGTGGAGGAGGCGACTAGGCATAACAACTCTCCCCTGGGTGTGACCATAGGGACTCTAGACCCGCGGGGGCCTTCGAAGGAGACCCAAAACCACACTGCCCCAACCGAGGCTGAAGAAGGCAATAGGTGGATCATGGGACTCAAACGGGAGAGAGGGGCCATTGGCAAGCCTCGAATCCGAGACCGCACGAGAGCCAAACCCAATGGGAGTAACCCATTGCCATCTTGGCTACCATCCCAAGTGATCCCATCTCTCTCTACTTATTACCCAAAAACCTCTCTCAAAACCTTTGCCAAACAACCTATTTAACGTCTATGAAGAATACAAGCAATATCTAAGTTAACTGAACCTACTCCATGGACTTTTGCTAGATCTGATTTCCTATAGCTTCAAGATTTGGTTTTTCAGATTACAGCAAACCAAGAGATCATTTTGTCTACCAATTCCTTTTCTAACAGATCTTCTGACTAAGGGAATCATTGGCCAACAGTGAGTCCATGAATGGAATGTCGATTAACTACCAGTCAACCACCCCCTCCTATGTGGAGATTGGCAATCTGTCCTATGCAGAAAAATCTATAACATAGATCCGCAAGATACAGAAGACCCGGAAAAGGTTGAATAGACCCATCAAGTTAACAAGCAGCTCATTGCCCAACCAATCAGAGAAAACCAACAAATCACACAAACTGGTGTAGGACCAGAAAAAAGAAGATTGAGAGAGAGAGAGAGAGAGAGGTGTTTCTTAACGTTCCGTGCCACTAGAAAAAATCTGCACTAGTCCACTGTTACCTTCTTTGCAAATTATGTCAACATTTCCTACATAATTTTCCTACAACTTCCCTAATCATCTTCAAAAGATTCTCCAATACCCAAGAAATCTTTCGTCAGATTTCATGAATTAAAGTTCGTGATTTCGTTACAACATTAATTCATACTTCCTTTGCGTTTACAAGTAACCTTCATCTTACGATGACTCAATTTAACACTGCTATGTCAATCCTGGACATGCCATGCAACTAGCTAGGAAATCCGGTGAGGCCGTGAGGGACGTGAGAAGTGCAAACTAGAGACCTCCGCTACATGAGGTGAGGCCCCAGCCACTATTTCTAAGCCACTGGAATAATCCAGGCTAGAGTGGATTTATAACAGCATTTATCGCACTATGTTTCCCAAATCAAACAGAAGAATCAGAAACACGAACAAAACTTTATTTCATATACACTTTAAAGGACATAATTTAGTTAGCTCAATTAAGGAAGATCAACATTATAATAGAGGAGGACAGAAGACCAACGAACACAAACATTGCTGTGATACATTACTGTGATAAAACACTAAATTTTGACATAACAACTGCATCGATCCGTCCATATTGGAAAACTCCAGGGTAATGTGTGTTAAATAACACAAAGGAATACAACAATGGAAAGCACAGATGCACCAATCAAAAGTGTTTCAAGTTAAGTCGCAGGGAAATGATCATAGTAGTCTTTACCCTCGGTACCGGTAAATTAGTTAATCTCCTCAAACTGTGTATGCTTGTTGAATTGTGTCTATGTCAAGACCCTTCAATCTCACCACAGATTCCACGTGACCTTTCAGAGTGTGTAGTTCTCTCAACCTGCAACACAACACGCAACAGAAAAAGAATGTAAGAAGTATACATATATTTATGCTATAAGAAAAGCTTAAGTGGTTTATTAGTCAAGCACCACAAAACCAAAAGATACAAGTGTACTATATTGGAAGGGTTCGAAACAAGCGCAAATGTCAAATTGCCCAGAAAGCCAAACAAGCTTAACGATTAACTGTTCATTTTTATAGATGGAAACAAAATTTAGACCAAGTCAATAATCATGTCAATTAACTACCAAAAAGTTCACCATTGAAGATTCTCTACTTCATTTGTTAAGTATGGATTTGAGAAAGGATCTAGTGATGTTCTGCAAGGGGATAGGGAAAGCGACTCTGGTCAGCTCATACAAACCTTGCAATTTCAGCTCTCCTTTTGGCTTCTTCGGCCATCTGATTAAGCTCTGTGAAAGTGGTTCCGTTACCAAACATCTTAGGGTCTGGTACTTCAAGCCCATGCAAGGTTCTTTGAGCATGTGCCCATTGAAGTTCACGCTGTTCCTTTCCAAAATCTTTTTTCCTTGTGAAAGCAACCTGCATAATACAGGATCTATTAGAGAAGAAAACGAATCCAATCATTACTAAGAACCATCAGATTTTTATTTTTATTTTGGTCAAACGGAAATTCAAACCATCAGATCTATGACTCCACCAAATCACTGTTACTCATAAGTCATACCCTATTCTCAAGAACAAGATCCCAGGCCCTCCCACTGAGAGAATAGCGGATTAAGAACTTTATGATGTCTAGCGGGAAGTAAAATATGATATTATAAAGCCAAATCACACCAGCCCAACCCCACCCGATTCCTTCAATTGCAGCAAAGCTCCAACTTGCATAAACAGCAATAAGAGTAGCAATCTGCTCAAACCAAGAGTAAAGATAAGGATCCATCTCTAAAAATAAACTTGTACTGAAATTAATTAAAATGACTTACTAATTGAGCAATCACGAAAGCCACCACAAGCAACAAGCCAGGACGCTCAACAAAGGACCAGCTTCGAGATCGCGTAACAAATATGAGAGCCTGACTGATTGTGCTCACTTGAAGGTATACAGCTGAAGCAAGCTTCTTGTAGTCGTCGTGAGCAGTTTTCTCAAGAGTCGATACCCCAAACACCCTCTGATAACCACAATAAGTCCGCTAGTAAGTATTTCGTCACAAAATAGGGCAAAAAAAAATGCATGAACATCTGATTAGCACAAAGAATTCCGACAAATAAAAGAGAAAACACAAAAAACCACGTAAGCTGCATGATTCCTTCCAACAAAACTTCGGTGCATTTTCAAAGACATCATGAGGGGTTTTAGTAGACGACATGGGCAACTGAACACAAGCTTGAAAGTTAACTTCAGGACATTACAACAATCTCCATGACTTATTTTTAAAAGGCCTGCTTACCGGAAAGAAGTCTGTTTTATACGCCGCCCAAAAGAATATGACTGTCATCACTGCTAAGTAGCTACCAAGAACAACGCCTGTTGCAAAAATCTCAGCCAGCTTCCAGCTGTCCGGCAGAGGAGATGGTTTCACCCTATCCTTTGATATTGTCATAATGGTACCTGACATATCACATGGGGTAATAAGACGCAAAGAAAAGCACTCAGAAAGTTAAATATTATGATCATCTATTGCATTAAAACAAAGAAAGGTCACAAGTTGGGATGAGACTTAGTGTTTGTAGAATCAAGACAACTCAAACAAGAACAACTCTACAATCAAATAGTTAAATTAGCCGGCCATTAAAAATCTTCCAATTCAAAATCATAGTTGGTCAGTACTTTAAATAAAGTGCACAGTAACATAATATGCAATTATTTCTTGAAGAGTAAGAGACTTAACACGTAGAGAGAGAGAGAGAGAGAGAGAGAGAGAGAGAGAGAGAGAGCGCACCATCATTGAGGATAGCAATGATAAGAACCATAAAAGGTGGAAAGTCAAACTTCCATATCAGGGCCAGCAACATAAAGCCAAGCTGTCACAGTGGAAACAGAGACATGTTTGAAGATTAACATAAAATGCAATCAAAATATTCCATATTAACTAATAATGCGTGACACAGGTAAAAACATTGTGTCATAAGACACCCTGCTGAAAATGTCCCACAAAAGAAAGTAATGAACTTACCACTATACGGATGGTAATGGAAACGGCATAAATCTGCAAAAAAAAAAAAAAAAAGCACAAACGGATAGATTGATAAACTGATAAAAGTTGGATTGAACACAAGTTATTCTCGGAAACGAATACAAGAAATGAAGACACCATGTAAAAGAATCACCAATGCATACCGTGTAGTTTTTCATCCTCTGGAAAATTGCCCGACTAGTCAAAACAGCACTAATAATAACACTAAGGCCAGGTTCAGTAAGGACAATATCCGAAGCACTTCGGGCTGCATCAGTTGCATCAGCAACAGCAATACCAATGTCAGCCTTCTTAAGAGCAGGAGCATCATTGACCCCATCACCAGTCATGCCACAGATGTGTTTCCTAGCTTGCAAGCGCTTCACTATCTCATACTTATGCTCTGATTTAATAACCACAGTAAGTTTCACAATGAAAGCAACAATTACGCAGCAACTTGCCGACCTTACATCAAGTCCACAGATTATTCGATGGAACAAAATAAGCATAAAATAACAGAGTACCAGGAAAGACGCCAGCGAAACCATCAGCTTTTTCTATGAGCTCATCAACTGGTAAAGCAACGATTGACTCATCCTTGTTCTGTCCCAGCAAAGCAGAAGAAGGATACATGTTGGTTCCCATTCCCAAGCGGCGGCCAGTTTCCTTTCCTATTGCCAGTTGATCCCCTAATAGAAGTACACAAGTTCAGCAGTCAATACATCAGCCCAAGTACCAAACCTGGTTGTACCATATTCTGTGATCAGCGATCACATCAAGTATAAATACATATGCAAGAATGAAGATGACATCCCATCCTAAAATGAAGCATACGAAAGAACAAGACACGCGATATACGTGGTTCCGACTTCAGCAATATGCCTAATCATACTCCATGGGGTGCTGGGGGGATTCACTATGATGCAAAGATGAACAACATTACAATAGGAGGCAGTCCTAGCCTTGCTTTTAGTCCAAGCAAACTAGCACATCATAAAAAAATCTAAAATAAGGGTATCTTGCAAAAATTCTGCGTGCCAGTCGTCCGGACCAGATTTCCAGAAGCTCCGTTTCTTCAATCATGTTTAGATCAGTCTCACGGTGATCCGGACGAGGGTCACAAAATCTAATCGATCTTCACAGCTTAACATGCCACAGACAAGCGGGCATCAGCTGTGAGCCAGTATAGGCAATGCCATGTTAGGGCAAGAGAACACACACAAGCGGGCATCAGCTGTGAGCCAGTATAATGGTACACAGGGAATGCCCCAACTCAACGCATCTGTACCTCCAACTTGAGTGTCAAACGATATTACTTGTGTACTCACACATCTTTACATAACTAGGTGACCAGGATGAAGTTATACCTCGACCAAACTGCTCAATTCAACCTTTTTGTCTGAAGTTTCTAAAATTGAGAAATCATTGCAAAAATGCCTCCAATTAGTCATTCGACTGCTGGATTTTCTACCTGTCCTATAGCCTAGTTGACCAGCTGGAATATGACAACAAATTTCAACTGTTCCATCTGGAATACACAAACGTTATCCACGACATTCACTTTCTTCCTATTTCTTTTGCTTGTAGGAAGGTAAACATCACATTACAGCCAGGTCTCCTCTCTCAAAACCTAGCCACAACCCCGTAAGAGAGATCTCCCTTCGTGATATACAAAAGTAAGAAGAGACACCATCCTTACACTACCTGTTCCATTGTCCTAGGCTCCTAGCAACGCGGCATAATTCAAAAATAAAAATAAAAATAACATCCAAGATCACATTATGCTATACTTTTTGGTCACACACAGAAGCATTTGTTTTAACTTCAAACATTTGCAGTAAATACTGTAGAAAGTAAATCACTGCATCACAAGGCAACAAACTAGATAAAATCATAAAAAAAAAATAATGCACCTGTAATCATTTTAACGCTCACTCCGAGATTTAAAGCCCTTCTTATTGTCTCTGCACTGTCATGCCTAGGTGGGTCAAAGAGAGGCATGAGACCAGTGAACTGCCAAGGGCCTCCAGCACTCTCTTTCCTTCCCTCCGGAACTTCCTGCACAAGAGCAATTTCAGTTTGATACAACTCGTATGAACGACCCAAGGGATTACAAACGACAAAAACGGGGAAATAACTTACCTGGTATGCTACAGCCAGTGACCGCAGACCGCGCTCTGCAAACTTGTCAATCACAGCATGAACCCTGCGCTCTATATCCGTCTTATTGTGTGCAAGATTTAGAATCTGAAATGCATATTGCAGGCAAGAATTAATATGAAACCAGAGAAAGGAGGAGCAAAATTCACAAAGCTGGTGAAGATGATACCTGCTCGGGTGCACCTTTACTGACTCTATGCCATTTACCTTCACTGTCAATATAAGTCAATGCTGTTCTCTTGTCAGTAGGGTTGAATGGCAGGAAATGTACCTCTCGGATGCCAGCACGTGCCTGTCATTAGGAATAATTGTCAAGGCAAAGAAGCCAATCACATATTCTTAGAGCTTGCAACAGAAAGAATAATCATTGCCTTGAAAGCTAGATTAATTATTAGTCCCTCCCTCCCTTTTCTGTTAATCCATTATTGCCTCCAAACTTAGAGTTGGATTTGATTTCAAACATTGCCCCTTATTTCACAGCTTCTAAGACTACTTCTAGGAAGTTATTCAAGGTTAGTCTTGGAAATCAAAACACTTTCTACTTTGACATTTCAAGGAGTACTAATATTCTGCGACATCCCAACATGGCATGAAGGACTAACAAGAAGGGACGGACGCAATGCCTCCAAAAGAAGTATATAAGCCTAGCAGCTTCTCGACTTACCAATTGGTTTGGAGTAGGATGCTTTTAACACATAAATCAGTATCAGAAAGAAATGTAAGACTAAGTTCTGAAAAACAGAAAACTACCTCCTTTGGATCGGCCAACATCCCAACTATAGCAGCATCAATTGCATCCTGGTTTTCCGTCCGTGAGGCCCGAGCTGCCATCAAAACTACAGAATCTGGGTCCACTCCTTTGGCAAAAACCTGAGGAAAAAACAAAATCATGGAGACAGTTAGCAACAAGCAACCACAATCAGTCAAAGAAAGAGATGCAATGATCATCAGGAGCATCCCCTCACTCACCTCAATAAGATTCTTGTCAACAGTAAGCTTGTTCAACGTTAGAGTTCCAGTCTTGTCACTACAGAGCACATCCATGCCTGCCATCTCTTCTATTGCTGTCATTCTCTTTGTAATAGCTCCCTTCAATCGTTAAATCAAAAATTACATCAGCTACACAGATGAAGTAAGCAACTCACGGTAATCAAAAGAAGCCAGCAAACCTAGCCAACCTGCTGAGCTAAACGATGAGATCCAATGGCCATTGTTACCGATAGAACCGTGGGCATGGCGATCGGAATCCCTCCAATAAGAAGCACAAGAAGATTGTCAATTCCAGGGCGATACTTCCGATCTTGGATGGGGTACATCACAACAATCTCGATTATCATTCCCACCGCAATAGAACATATACAGAAGTTTCCAATCGCAGTCAAGACCTAACGAAATCAGAAGGAAATTTAAACTGCAGAATTTGTAAGAAAATATAGTGAATCAGACCAAATGTGAATTTAATGTCCAAGTCTAAGGGTAGGTGTGTGCCCAATCTATCCCTCCCAAATACCTATTAATGGTACTAGTAGGACATACTTGTTTTTTAACTGCCTGTTTTAGAATTATATAGCTCGTCAAACTGAATCGTTTTATCTTTCTACTTTCTTGCCTTTTGAAAGTGGCCCACTTGATTAGTGGAATCAACAAGGTGAGCAGCCTTCCCAAAGAAGGTGTGAACGCCAGTGGCAATGACTACAGCCTCAATCTCTCCTTGCTTGCAGGTCGAACCAGAGTAAACACCATCACCAGGTCCTTTTGTCACAGGAAGTGACTCGCCTGTTAGAGCAGACTGCAAAACCCAAACAAGAAAACTTCAGTAACACCGAATGGAATGCAACTACTACAACATGAACAGTGTACAAAGCATGCTAATTGAATACCCACCTGGTCAATTTTCAAAGGATCACCCTCAAGAAGACGAGCATCGGCTGGAACTATATCTCCGAGTTTAATACTAATGACATCTCCAGGCACTAAAATAGCAGCATCTTCCTCACTCCACCTTCCATCTCGAAGAACCTTCACCAAAAAATGCAAGTAGAAATAAAACAAGCTTTGGGCATCCCCATGTTCACTAAAATTTTGACTTCAACTTAAATTTAATTAAACCTTAAAAACTTCTCCAGTTCTCACTCAAACTCCTATCAAAAAAAATTTTACTCTTCTTTTCTTTACTCAAAAATTTCAAGGCTATTTTGGGGTTTTCAGGATTAACTACTCTGCCAGTATTAAAGCTTTTACCTAAGTCAAAGTTATGCTTAAATCTGGGTTTTCTGATTGCAGTGCTTTCTATTCAAAAGAAGTAAAAAAAATTGGAGTGCTTCATATCAAATCGAGATCTTACCCAAGTTGAATAAAAATTGGAGTAAATGGCTATTTTTGGTTTTTTTAGAACAGAGAGATGGCCTTGCCACAGCAGTTTATGTATCCTCTCAACAATTTTAAATGAGAGCAAAAGCATTGAGTCGACACAATTCATATGAGCAAGCAACTTAAGTTAATGATTTTTCTTGAGTAGCGCAATTTAAGTTGAAGATAATCAATGACCAGATGTAATATCACCTTGGCTTTGGGAGCAAGACGAGCCATGAGAGCAGCAGCAGCGTTTCCTGCATTGTTTTCTTCAATGAAACTAATCGTCGAGTTAATCACAAGCAGGGTGATTATACCCACAAAGTCTTGCCAATCAGGAGGCTTGCCCTAAACATATTTAGACATACACTTAGTACCCGACCATTGATCATGGTTTTAGTGAATACTCTAATCCAATTTTAAATGTGAGTTCTTACTCCACCGTTGGCAAGGGCAATCGCCATGATAGCAGCAGCTTCCATCACCCATGACAGAGGGTTCCACATAAAGCCCAAAAATTTCAAGAATTTACTCTCCTGAAACACCCAAAAGATAAATGTTAACAAAAGCACAAACTATGAAATGCGGAGAACAGAAACGAGGATGTTGCAGAAGAAACAGTCCCAAAGACTAGGGTGTTGCAGAAGAAACAGTCCCTGTCAAAAGGGATCAAGTATCTTCACAACTCCCAAACAAGAGAGAGAGAGAGAGAGAGAGAGAGAGAGAGAGAGAGAGAGAGAAACACAAAAGCACAAACTATGAAATGCGGAGAACAGAAACGAGGGTGTTGCAGAAGAAACAGTCCCAAAGGTCTAAAACATCTTCTCAACTTCCAAAGAACGGAGAGAGAGATAACACAAAGACTAGGAAATGCTGAGAAGATAGTAAACTTTAACATCAGAATTGCTGTCCAAAAGAGCCAACAAATTGGAAATACAAAAGGAGGGTGTTAGATAAGAACCAGTTACCTTCTTCTCCTCAAGTTTGTTGTAGCCAAAAAGCTCCAGCCTTTGCTGAGCAGACTCAGCGGATAAACCCTCTTTGCTACATCTCAGATTCTCAAAAACTTCCTCAATGGGTATGTTTTCCTGCACTCAAAACCCCAACAATTCCATCAAACCCAAAACCAAAAAACAAATAAACAAATGAAAAAAAAAAAAACCAATAACAACCACCACCAATTCGACACATCATAATCAAGAAAACCACATGTAATCATCAGATATCAGATCCATTACCAAATCCACAGCTTCCTTCAACACAGCCTCCAGAACTTCAGGCTTCTCCGTCATCTTCCCTCTCTCTCTCTGTATCTTTATCTTTTCTCTCTATAACACCAGTTCCTTCAAGAAACCTGCAAAATTAAGATACTCAATCAAAGGCTAACCCAGAAACGAAAACGTGAATGGGAAGTTGAATTGGGCTTTGTAGAAGAGAATGCGGTCGACCCACCTACAACAAATCTGCGAAAAAGAAATGGAACCGCTGGGACTTATGATGAGATAGTGGTAACAGAACAGTTACTTTACCAGTCCCAAAAACCTTTTGTATTTCAAACATTCCTATTCCGTTTGGTGTAAAAAAATAAACCAAACCTACTCCTATTCTAAATTATTATCCAAAAGCCACCCGAGTTAAGCTTTACTTTATATATAAGTCCCTCCCCCCTTTGTTATAAATTTTAATTCCTTTCTGAAAAAGTCCTCGTACTTTCATTTTCAGTGCACTGGTATTTGCTTTGTAATCTCTTTGAATAAGAAACTGTCTTTAGGTTTTTGACAAATAATTAATTGCTTTTTCAACTTGCTTTATAGTATAAGAAGTTGTTTAGAATAGTTCAATCAATGATAATTTACAATGTGTACGAGAAATAGATCGAATTAATAGGGGTGGCAAATTAAACCTAAATTCATTAATCAATCCAAATCCACCCACTAAAAAATGGGAAAATGACGGCCAATGACGTGTTTAGATAATTAATACCTGGACAAGTTAAGAACATTTGTTAATACTGAAAATGTCCTTGGCGGGTATTAATTATCCAAACATGTTCTGGGCCGTCATTTACCCCTAAAAAATAGACCCAACCCAGCCCATTTATTAGTTGGGTCAAAATTGGTGCAACCCATCTAACTCATTTAGTAATTGGGTTTTAAGTGAGTCTTAATAGATCAACTTAAATGATCCAATAAGTCATGAACATGACCCATCAAAGAAAAATAGAACAAACACAATACAAATTGAAATTAGCCTCTCTCGATCTTAAGAAATTTTTGGGTGTCAGGTGGGTACCATGTCACCCGTCTGACGGGGTGCCGAGCACTCACATTCGAGCCGTCCAAAAATGTGTTGGACGGCCCAGATTAAAACACTTTTTCTCCTCTCACCCCACCACTCTCTCTCCTCTTTCTCTCTTCAAATCCGAGCCATTCAAAACCGAAATGGACAGCCCGGATGCATAGAGTGGGCACCACGTGGTACCTATTTGGCACTGAAAAAAATTCCATCGATCTCATTCTTCCTCCACTAAGGTCGTCACAATCAAATCCACTTGTCATAGCCATCGACGGAGAAATCGGCAGAGGCGACTCCGACATAGAATTCGAGCTCGTCGCCATCATGAATTACCGTTTTCTCTCACTCTCTCGCTCTTGCATTCGGAGCAAAATAAGGTCAGTTCCTTTTTTTCCACAACTCTTGTTGGGAAACTGAATCTCCAAGACCCAGTAATGACGCGTACAGATTAGACAACAAAAATTGTAAAACCCTATAAAGCGGAATTATGGTTCTACCTGAACTCCCTACGACACGAACACTGGTTGAACTTGTTATAGCACGTCTTGCTATAAACCACGAATACTGCTCGACCGTACCTTACGATCTTCTATCGTATTCCCTGCACGTCTAGAACACGAACCAAGTGTGGACTCTTTCGTGATCTGTTTGCTCTCTTTAAGCCTGCCTCTATTTACTGAATAATAGAAAAACATCCTACTGACCTAGAGAGCATAACGTGTATATATAGGGCTACGATAGGGACCTAAGGAGTAATAAGTCTGGGCTCCCAGTGTAAATAAGAAAACTTAATCCCACCAGAATTCTATTTCTTATTTCACTAATTATAATTCACTCCACTACAGAATTATAATTGCACTCCCGTCCTTATCTCAATTATATTACGAGCTCCATGATATTAAATACTTATTAATCTCTCCACGTTAAGATTACAGATACCCGTTGATTAAAATAAATTACTAACAACTCTAACGTTTTTTTTTTTTCTACTGCATGGTTTCTGCAATTTTGTGCAGGTAAGTAATATCTTTTGCTATTTACACTTGTTTCCGTTCAAATCTCTATTATAAAACAGAAGGGTGTGGGGATAAGTTGTTAGAACGACTTAGATTCATTTGATCCAAAGGCTATAGTGCATCCTCCTACTTCCCAGTTAAGTGCCCATGGTTTTTACCTAAATCACACAACTGCCATCTCCTTCCAACAAGAATGTGTAGTACCGTAGGCACGGGTTAGCACTAGTACATTGAAATGATACAATTTTGTGCAGGTAAGTAATATCTTTTGCTATTTGCACTTTTTTTTTTCTACTGCACGGCCGAATCGAGTTTCGTATTTTTCAAGCTCGGCCCTTTTATTAAACGAGCCTAAAACTCGAGCACAAGCTCAAACTAGCCAAGCCTATACAAACGAGCCGAACTTTTGCGAGCTGAGACGAGCTTTGAAGTGTCGATCTCTACTTGTTCAATAAATGAGCCAAAAACTCGTGCTTAACCTCGGCTCGGTTACTAAAGAGTCGAGTCGAGCCGAGCCACGAGCTGCTCAGCTCGGTTCGTTTTTGAAAAGTTTTTTTTTCTTGGTTTTTGAAGGAAACTTTTGGAGTTGGCAATAGCCATTCTTTTTTTCTTTTTCTTTTTTGATTTAGTCAATAGTCTTTTTTGATTTAGTCAATAGTCAATTCATTCGAATCATTTTTTTCTAGATGCTAAAATTTTAGCAGAATCTCCATTCGGTTCAGTAATTTTAGTATATATGGGTAATTTGGTCATTTAAATGTATAAGGGTAATATGGCCATTTTAGTATATATGGGTATTTTAGTTATTTTAAATTTTAATATATATGTAATTGGGTTAATAGGCAAGTCGGATTTGATTTCAAATAAATGGATTGGGTTGGGTATGGGTAATTAGACTCATAACTAATTGGGTCTAAATGGGTCAATGACCCATTAAAAACCCAACCCACTAATAACTTACCCAATTTGATCCAAACTCGCCCATTTGACACCCCTATGAATCATGCTCAAACAATTAATAAACTATTTATTTCTACATGTTCCATACATGTCAAGTATGTTAACTTTTGTAGTGATCACTCTCGAAATAATGAAAAGCTCCATGAAAAACAAGGAAAAATGATGTAGAAAGGAAAATAAAAGTGTCTATTTCATTGAAACAAAGGAAAAATGATGTAGAAAGGAAAATAAAAGTGTCTATTTCATTGAATTTTGAAGGTACGTAATCCTTCTTTCAGGAAAAAAACGTAGTAACATACACACGTTCATACATTTTAATACCGATAAGCCTTTAACTCTTCATGCGAAAGATAAAGGGAAAACAATCTAGTCATGAATCTTCAGGCTGGATAATTGTTTCTAATCAACGATTACTCATCAAACTAATAATAATAAGATTCACAATGATTTACTCAAAATTATTAGGAAAGGGAAAAAAGACACAAAATGTTGGTTTTTTAGTACGCATAGTAGAAGACATCTAAACTGACTTGCTAAGTAGTTGGTCGGCCTTTATTTATATTCTATTTAATTCTTTGTAACATTCTCGATGTAGCGCCTTTACTTATATTCTATTTAATTCTTTGTAATATTCTCGATATGGGACTTTGGCTTAGGTTGTTGCCACAATCTCCTCACCTTATGATGCAATAGCACGAGGTGGCCCCCACCATGTAGATCAAGATTGTGCATTGATACCAACCCGCCTCAGCTGATCTGCTAACAATTTGTCTAACCATGTGACTCAAAAGATTAATCTCAAATTATACAATAGTTGGTCGGCTTTTACTTATATTCCATTTAATTCTTTATAACATTCTCAATGTGGGACTTGGCTGGGTTGCTACAGTAAGAGTCCCTTTATATCGCTTAGTCAGCAGATAGATTTGACTGTTGTCCTATAAACCTCAAAGACTCCGTTTCAAAAAAAAAAATTTGCATCGTATAAAATATCTCATCGAGATTTTTCAAATAAGATCTATATTGAATATTTTTAAATTTTAATAATTTCATAATTTTTGAACTTGAAATTGTTTTCTTAAAAAATAAGGATATTTTTTTGAATTTTGAAACGGGGCCAAAGTATGGCAGTAGCTTTAAATTATAGGAGTGGTCGATCAGTCGAGCTCATGTAAATCACTTTTTATTTTATTTTCTCCAAATGGGAATTAAAATGTAGTACTACTATATAAAAAGAGACAAAACTTTATATATACTACATGATACTGACACAACATAAGGATCACGTTGCATTTTGCCTTGTTGTAAAAGCTAAAGGTAGGTTAAAAACGTGGTGGCTGCTTTCATTTCAACCCTTTGCTATCTTTCCCAAGCTAGTCATCACCTTTACAACTTTGATTCTAATAATCAGAAAAAAGTTTGAGTGTGAGTCATGACAATAGGCTTTTCTTCTCAACTTGTGCAATCCTAATTTTGTCTTTCGGAGAAGAATAATTGGAGTACCAATCAAATCCCCGATCAACCACGATATTTGCGGTTAGGACCAGAGACAAACTAATTAACCTTTCGTAATGGATCCGGATCCTGATCTCCGGTAACTGTTTGGGATAGTTGCTAGATTGTCTCACATATGTGGACTCAACTGTTAGATTTCTTGGAGGGTTCCAACCTAAAACCAATTGGCAATAGGTGGAATAGCCTCTAGATTTTATTAACCAAGCTTGAGTGGCTTAGATGAGCGATGTGGGACAAGTCTAACATCAACAATGATATTCTTACCGGTAAAAATATATTTTTAGTGTGAGTAAAAGGTAGACTGTCCGGGACAGTAACCGGAGAGAATTCCAACCCCTCCGTAATATGTGCACGAACAAGTTATTACATCCAGTGAGACGGCTGTGAGAAAGTTTATCACTAAATAGCGGCTCTCCTATACGTTCAAAATTGAGAAACTCAATGGGATTAATGTCATGAAACCCCCAATCAAAGCCTGAAAGGCATCAAAGCAGGCCTATAAAGATCTAATTAAAATTTTGTGCTCATTACTTCTTTTTCAAAGTATTAGTGATGTATAAATTTTTATTTGTCCTTCCCACTTTTAAATTGTTCTAATCCCTATTTAATTTTCCAATTTCTACTCCTACTGTTGGTCGCGAGCCAGCATCCTGTCCATGTGGGTCGAACCGTGGCACTTGGAACCTGCTGTGCTTTAGTGTAAAGAAATAAAGTTACATCTTTATCACTAACTGCAGATTTTGATAAGATGGTAAGCTGATCTTAACACCTACATTACCTAATTATTATGATTACAGTGCCAACTGCTTTTGTCTTGAGCCATGGTACAAAAATCTAATGGTCAAGAGCATGTAAGATACTACTACAGAAATTTGTCTCGATCTGGCTTCACGTGGTAAGATCGATCATGTTTTCGAAGTTCAAATATAAAAACAAACCATATGCATGCATGATGCAGGCAAGTTATTTATTTATATTAATGCTAAAGTCCAAGAACAAGAACAAAAGCTCAACAAGAGTATTTTATTTTCAGAAATCCTATTGGTACCGATCGGACCATAGGGAAAATGCACCGACGGCCACCGGACGGCCGTCTCCGGCCACCGGACGGCCGATCCGAGCCGTCCAAAAATTTTAAAAAATAAAACCGAGTGGGCCTAAGCGAGAATCAATGGCATCCGAGGTGTGTAGGGTACTTGATCCGAGCACCCCTTTTTCGTGTAGGGTTTTTAAAATTTTTGAACGGCTCGGATCGGCCGTCCAGTAGCCGGAGACGGCTGTCCGGTGGTTGTCGATGCATTTTCCCTATGGTCCGGTCGGTACCAATAGCAATACTCTTTTATTTTCTTTTAATTAATGTGAGGCCTCCATATGTTTACATTTGCTCTCGTTCGTAGTCATGGATTCATACTACTGTAGCATTTAATATGACCGTGTTAGTCTCTCTCTTTTCTGAACCACAAAAAAAGGATTAAAGGGACTATGTCCGGCTCCGTTTCATTAAGGTTTTTATTTTTTATAAATATTTATTTTTTATTTTACGAGACAGATCATTATACATCAACTTTAATCCAACAAATAAAGTATTTCAAAAAGTCTAAGAGTACCGACCACGCCGCCACCGAAATCGTACCAACGGCTAAGCCGGGCCGTCTCCGACCACCGAACGGCCGATCCGAGCCGTTCAAAAATTCTATTAAAAAAAACCGAGGGAAGGCCTTTTGATATCTACCCAGTCAAATCATACAAAATGAAAAGGAAGATGGCAATACCTGAACAACACAAAAACAAAATCCAAAACAAAATCCACAGTAACAATTGATAAATAGTAAATCTAAATTATTGTACTGCCTTGCTATTTTCTAAAAATACACTGTATTTTAAACACTTCTAGGTCCCTATATTCTCCATAAATAAATTACATCACCAAAATAAACTTAAACCGCTTTCTAAATATCTTCTTGATGCTCCAAAACCTCTCCAAATTAATCTTTTTATGCTTCGATTCAATTTCCACTAATCTGACTCCACACTTGAAAAATAAATTATCCGGGAAATATACGATACAACAGAATAACAAAGCTCATAAGTGGAATCAATAAACGATAATCGACCATCAAGTCGAAGCAACAATCACAAAGGACCTCATACTATGTCCTTCTCAGTACATGACCAATGACACTCCCCCAATACCTTCCTCACCGAGTCATCCTCGACCCATTCTGGCTATTGGATAGGCTATTGGTGCATGAGTTCACTCGATCCCTATACTAAACAATTTTATAGTACTCAGCCAACAACATCATATTCGATACCAATTATTTCACTTTTCAACAATATTCCACAGGAGTGAACAAATATCACGAGATTATCAAAATGAGTACAAAATTGAGAGTGAAGAAAGGATTCCGGAAGTAGGAAGCATATCGTATACTCCTCGGATTATCTCAAATATGCCCGGTTATGTCTATGAATCAATGCCTTAAAAAGCATTTTTCCATACCAATATCCACCCTTCAAAACATCACTAACTATTTATAAACTAAACTCCAGTGGCGGCTGCACACCCATGGAAGGGTGTGCAGTTGAACACCCTATTATTTTTAAATTTTTTTTTTACTAGTAGTAATTTTATTTTAGGTTTCTTTGAACACTTAATTTATATATTTTGAACACCCATTAGTCCAAGTGACTTGTAATTGAACACCCAATATATTATCCCAAACAAAGCTTACGCTCATAAAGAAAAAAAAAATTGTTTAGAAGAGAAAAAAATCTAATGATATCAATATCGTGCTCTATATTTTCTCTCAAAGACAATCTCCTCCATGCTCATTTCCTCCAATCTAAATCTACTAATTTAATATTTAAGACATTAATTAACTATCCATGTTTGTTTGTTTAGTTAATGGAATTATGAACAAGTTTTTTGACGAAAACTTTTGCTTATAGCAACACTCAAAGTTTTTCTAAGCAAAAACTTGTTGAGTTCACAATCTTCATTTCGATGAAAGACTACAACAACATGATGATAAGGGACAAAATAAGAGAGCATATCTCCAAATAGGCCTTTCTCAATTTATTCACACCATAATTTCTCTTGAAATGATATTTGTGCATCGATGCCTTCTATTTGCCTCAAAATATGAAAAGTCGTCAAGAACAATTGTAAAATTGCAAGTATACCTTATGATTTTTTATCGCACTATTTGTACTAAAGTATGAGATTTGGTGAAGGTGTTATTTGTTACTAAAGTTACTAGAGTCAAGGTAATTTTTGAACATCCTATTACAAAATCCTGGAGCCGTACTAAGTATGAGATTTGGTGAAGGTGTTATTTGTTACTAGAGTTATTAGAGTCAAGGTAATTTTTGAACACCATATTATAAAATCCTGGAGCCGCCACTGCTAAACTCTCAAGTTTCTCTCTCTCTCTCTCTCTCTCTCTCTCTCTCTCTCTCTCTCTCTCTCTCTCTCTCTCTCTCTCTCTCTCTCTCTCTCTCTCTCTCTCTAAGCTAGCCATTTGGAATGAGAAGTGAGGTGTGGTGTGGTGTGTGGAATGGAGGGGAGAAGCCTATTTATACTAATGGGAGGAGAATCTAAATCATATCTAGAAAATCATAACCATATCTTATATAATCATAACCATATCTTATAAAATCTAATAATATCTATATCAAATCTAAGAAAATCCAATTATATCTAATAATATTTAATCAAATGTTATATAATCTAACAATATCTTATATAATATCCAATAAAATCTATATAATATCTAACAAAATCTAAATAATATCTAATAAAATCCACTCAAATCTTATCCTAATCTAATCCAATCTAATCAAATCAGATCTAATAAAATCCAATCTAATCTTATCCTAGATTTTTAGGATTATGAAGTGGGGTTAGGGTTCTATAATAGTTGGGTACAAGGATATCAAGGTTCAAGATATGAAAAGAATAAAAATAAAAATCCTATGATATCAAAGGGTTTTTAATGGCTAGCTCCTAGAGTCAAATAATAATACATGGTTAGCCCATAGAGATAAATAATAATAATACAAACACTTTAATTAATGATAAAAGAATTATAATAAAATGATTAAAAAAATGACATAAAAATTCGGGTCATTACAATTATTCACGAGAAATTGTTTCAAATATAGGTGTGCAAATCAAAAGGACTAAAATGGAATCACAAAGTTAAAGGTACGTTTTCTGTAAAAATAGTAATTAAAGGACTACTGTATTATCTTTTACTTTTTAAATAACTTATAGATATTAATTTGGACCCCGCAAAAAAGACCAATTTGAATATGAATATATTTTCATCTGGACAGTACTAATACGTCTTAGTTGGAAAATACTATTAATTATATATTTGTCTTCAAACATCATTTTTATAGGAGAAAGAGACAACAAATTACTTACAAAGAAAGAACACTTGACTTCTGATTTATCGATTTTTTTTGTTACTTTCAGAATTTAGAGGATTCAAGTAATTAACAATTTGACTAATCAATTTATGAGAAGTCAAAAGTGGAGTAGGTGTATTTTCTTTTGAAAATCTTGTATATAGACAATTTTAATTACTTTGGATTGAGATTTCTTTCAATAAAATCCTATATCAAGGCAATGTTACATTCAAATTAACTTTTCATCGGAAGGTATAATATAGCCCATAGGATGTTGTTAATCTTGTATGAAATTTCGGATATACGCATTTAGACAGATATACTAAAGGTAATGACTGTGAACATACTTATAATTAAAATAAATAAATAAAAAGTAAGACTGTGAACATAAACATTTGAGTGATAACATATATATATATATATATATATATATATATATATATATATATATATATATATATATACACACGTCTCTTTTTGTTTCCATTTTCATATGTATTTAGATTTGACAAGTGTATATCTTTTACTATATAGTATTATATTAACTTGACCATTTTTTACTTTAGTAAAAGCTGTGGAATTTTTACTTTAGCCATTTTTAACTTGCACCCCTCTACTTCATTATTGGATATACATAAACCCCCTAAATCGATGTCGCTGATCACTTTGTAGACTTCGACACGTAAAATCGAACATCAAAAAATCGATCCAATCGGACATTCAGTGAGCAAATCGCATTTATCTTGAGTAATTGCAAGGCAAATACGATTCCAAAAATTCACAGCAACACAATTTGGTCGATAACTAAGCCACCAGTATCTAATCAACTTGATCATCCTAGACGTTGCACTCTACAAATGTGAACAGCTCATATTACATTTTTAAGAGCTCCATTTTCCAAGCTTAACACCCTATAACGGGACAACAACCAAAAACGGAAAAGCAGTATATTATGTGCTTAATTTGCTTCTTTCTTTCTTTCTTTCTTTTTAATAAATTGTTTAAAAGTCTATCCAAGTTATTTTCTTGAAGACCTACAGTCCCTCGAATAGGAGTAGCCGACTTGTCAATTTTGAGAATGTGAGGGTTGATTCCGAGTGTGTGGAAAAAAAATTCACCCACCAAGTACGGATTGATTGAGAATTTGTCTCTTAACTCGTCGATACAAAACACTTGTCCCCTCCCCCCTCCAAGGGCATCAAGCAGTATGTAGTATTTTAGAGGGCTAGTTAAGGAAAAAGAGAGATCAATATATACCTTTGGCTTTGGTTTTGTTTTTGAAAAAAAAAATTTCAACTCAAAAAACAGACATTACCACTATTTTCAATCATTACTCTCATTTTCTCTCCACTTTCCAATTATTATTCTCATTTTTCTCTCTACTCTTTCCACTCATTACTCTTATCTCCAATTATTACCATATTTCTCTCTCCACTCATTACCTAAAAAAACAAATTAAGAAATTCTCAAAATCTTGTCCAAACACAGCATAAAAAGTTCATGCCTACCCACGTTAGTTTAGATTTTAGGCCACCAGCCGACTTACACCTGGCATTTACTAGTCAAACTTTTGGCCTTCAAAATAAGTACTGGTACTAGTATTTCAAAGGAAAAATGTGGTATGCAACTTAACTGCACATCCCCCAACTTTCAAACACTTCGTGCATTTGGCACAATAATAGCCCAAGAGGAGAACCAGTCTTATAACCCCGAACGGTCGGTATCGTCGTAGTAGGCTTAGGTGTTTACTCTCCCCTCGATTTTACGTTCGAAGCTTTTTAAATGCCATCAATTTTTTTGAAATATTCGTACCGGAATTGACCCCCACCTTTAGTTGTCCCAACTAGCAAAAGGTAAATTTAATTAATTCTCTACAAAACTAGGGAAAATGCACGCGTGAACAAATGTCGGGGCCCTCTCTCTCTCTCTCTCTCTCTCTCTCTCTCTCTCTCTCTCTCTCTCTCTCTCTCTCCCCAAAGTAGTACTTATCTCTCTCTCTCTCTCTCTCTCTCTCTCTCTCTCTCTCTCTCTCTCTCTCTCCCCAAAGTAGTACTTATCTCTCTCTCTCTCTCTCTCTCTCTCTCTCTCTCTCTCTCTCTCTCTCTCTCTCTCTCTCCCCAAAGTAGTACTTACTATATGGCTAATAAATTGATCGGAAAGCTAAAAAAATGGGTTACCATGGGTGAATGTGCTTTTTAATTGATTTCTGTAAATGAGGGTTAACTACAAATTACGTAGTAGTACTATAAACAAACTCGCACGTCATTAGGCAATGACGTGTTCTCTAGAGATTAGAGATATGCCCATAAATGATTCTGCCATGTTCTTATTAATAATGACGTCTGGCGGTAGTACAGTATATTTTAATCTTTTTAGCCACTTCAATTATTGACTAATTAATCTTCAGATACGTCAAGATTTTTTACTTATTTTATAGTACGGACAAGTACAAAATTATGATGTAGGAATAATTTGTTTGACAAATAAGAACATCTCTAAGGGAGATAGCAAAACTAAAACTAAACTATATTTGATGATTCACGCCACCACGAAAGTCACTCGAAGGGAAGTAGCAAACTTGTCAATGACTCTTTTAAAAATTGCATATTTCATCAAATTTATTAATTTTGATTGGTTAACTAATTAACTTTTTCAGTAAAGTGGGTCACCTAATTTTTTTTAAAAATAGGGTAATACCAAACTTTAAGTCTGAAGACTTCTTCGGAGTGCACTTGGTGTAAGTGTTTCTTCAACTTGCCACATGTGTCACCGAAACTATACTTAATGTTAGTATAAAATTATACTCCCTCCCTTGGATCCCTTGGAGATGCTCTTTGCACAAACATGATTTTATATGTAATTAATTAAGGCTCTGTCTTTCTCATGATATAAAAGAATTGGAGTTGGTAAAAGATAAATATCGTATCTTAAAGACGCCTATTTGATAGGCAATTACGTGAAAGATAGTGTTAATTAGCAGACTCGAACACATAATTTCTATTTCCAAAGTTTCAAACAAGAAGGGGAAAAGAATTGACGGAAATGCACTCATCAATTTTATACCACCTCCATCTCAAAATATTTGTCCGGTCCGCAAAACGAGGAGAAATTTTTTTTTCTTGAAACAAGTGCATTATTTTTTAGTTCTCGTTAATTATAAAAAAAGTTTGAATTTTTTCTTGAAAGAAGTGTATTATTTTTGGGTCCTCGTTTTGCAGGCCGAACAAACATTTTGAGACGGAAGGAGTATACATTAACTACAAGAAAATCAATTAAACAACTATTGGATTGGCCGCATTTGAAAGAAAAAAATAAAACCCACCGTAGAATACTTCTGCGGCTTTTGCTGCAAACATTTTCTAAGAGGTGATTTACCGTTGAAATTTTTGCTGGCATTTTTCTTATATAAAAAGCCGCTATAAATATTTGGCGAATTCATAAGCATAGGGCGACACCGGCCGGCATCGATCCACGACCGTTTGTAAAATGCCGCTAAATCTTTCTGCAGTGTTTATCGGGCCTTCAGCAAAGATACAATTATCTTTTTCTGAACTGATTATATCTAATTGTCTTGTGCATTTAATTGTTGTGTATAACACAAGTTTAAAAAGAAAAAAACAAGTTTTTAAAAAGAAAGATAAAATTGCTTGATTTAAAGACCATATTAAATTGATTTTTAATTCAAAACGTGGGTTCAGTAATATATAGTAACGGTATTTACATGTAGAAAAAAATATATACAAATTTTGTGGGTGCTGGTAACTGCCGGCCCTAACGCAGCTATGTCCCTGGAAATTAAATTGTTTTTGATCGGCAAAAAAAAATTATTTATCATAATAAATGGAACAAGTACAATGATAAAACGGATTAATGAAAAGGAGGCATCACAACCAAAACCATACATTCCATACTTTTTTTTTGAACAACAAAAAATTAAGAATATTATTAATCTCATAAAATTAAGGATTTCTTATCTCTGTTGGAATGTTATTAATCTCATACAAAGGATTGGAATGGTCCTTTCAATCTCTGTAATACATATATGTCAACTATGTCGGCACCTGTAGTAAATATAATCACAAGCCCTCCCATAACCCAAAGGAGAAAAGGATGACAAGCTGCCAACCTAAACCCCGAAAAGAAAGAAAACAAATTCAGCAACAATGTCCATTAGCAAGATTATAAATGAAATTTGTACATTTTATTAGTCTCAAAAGGTTTATTATTAGATAAAGAAACTATTCTTGGCATCAAATTAAAGTTAGGTTCTGTGTGCATGGGTACATTATCAGGATCATGTCCATTTGCCCAAATTCCAATCAATATGACCTTGTGCATGGAACAGATGTTCGGTTCTTTGCTGGGGCAAGCAAGGATAGGGCATTAATGTAATGGCAAAATCACACACCCAAAAAGTGTAAGGAACCCTTGCATTTGGTAAGACCACACTTTGCACTTTAAAAATAGCAAATGCTTGATAATTTTTCATTTTTGGTAAATTTGTTTTTTATTTTGGTCATGAGGTTTTATTTTTTAAACTTTTCTCGTCAAGACGAATGATTTATCCTAAAAATTTTAACATGAATCTTACGAAAATTTTAGAATCACAAAAAAAGTACCGACATAAAAGAATACAGTTCCAAAAAGTTAGAGGGATGGGCCTTAAAAATCAACTTGAGAGAAACACTTCCTTTCAATGTGTGGTAGTACTACAATATGATATCTATTGGAAATTTAGAAGGAAAATGCTAACCTCCACCCAAAGGGCAGAGGATAATATGTAAATAGTACGATTATGTATGAAAAAAATGTATTGATATTCGTGAAAATATATGATCAACATCCGCAAAATATATATTAACACCCAAATTTATTTAGAATTATTGGCATACTATTCTCCGTCTAGCAGACGGAGGTTAGCATAACCGAATTTGGAATTTCATGTGAGTGGATGCAATACAACGAAATGGGAAAGATTTTTAAGTAAATGACGTATTGATATCAGAGAAATTCGTGTCGATATTTGTGAAACCGTATCAATATCTGTGAACATATATTGATACCATAACTCGTTTAGAATTACACTCCGCCAGCGAAAACTGGTTAGCAACTAGCAAGACGGAATTTGGAATTGCACGTGAGTGGATGCAATAAGACGAAGCTTTTAATGAGTGGGGACACCCAACCATGTGGCACATGTACGTTAGCCATCATGGGCAGACAAATGGGTGGGGTAGAACTTTATTGACATGCCCCAATGGCCAACCAGCAATTTTGATTATTATTATTACTCCTACTATTAACAAAATCACTTTCACATGATATTTGTCCCCCCTTCCAAACAAAGGTACATCCGTACCAGGCCGTAACATCTCAATTAGTACGTCATGACTCGTGAGTGGAAAATTTACACCGATCCCTCATGAGGTTTCTATCAACAACAATCTCCTCCCTGAGGTAATGGAAACTACACTGTCGCCCCTAGTCCGAAGTTGTCTCTTAGGGCATCTCTAACTCACCCTCTATTTCGAGAAATTATTCGGTGCCCCAAGGGCAACACGTCTACTTTGCCAGGTCGTGCCCCCACCAATAAAAATTTGCCTTGTTGGTAAAATTGTCAGTCAGAAAGTCTAGAGCCGTTTGAGGCATTAAATCCACTGACACGTTCTTCTCTCTCCACTAGACACAGCCTTCTCTCTAAAATTAACTCTAAAAGTGTTCTAAATTTCAATCCGTTTGAATGGATGAGAAGATTTTATTTTTTTTATCATTTAATTCTAAAGGGTCATAATTAAATTTTGGCTATAGGGCTCTCGTTAATTAGCCCTAAGAAAGTCGTTGAATCAAATATCTCTTAGGACTGACCAACGAAAGCCCCGGAGTCAAAATTTAATTATGACCCTTTAGAATTAAATGATCAAAAAAATAAAATCTTTCCACCCATTCAAACGGATTGAAATTTGGAACACTTTTAAAGAGAAGGCTGTAATTAGGAGAGAAGGCCGTGTCTAGTGGGGAGAGAAGAACGTGTGTCAGTGAATTTAATGGCTCAAACGAGGCTAGACTTTTGATTGACAATTTTACCCACAAGGCAAATTTTTATTGGTGGGAGGCACCACTTGGCAAAATATGACGTGTTGCCCTTGGGGCAACGAATAATTCCTCCTCTGTTTCAATGCGTGTGGGCCCCCCTATTGTGAATGTGTATGTGTGTGTAAGTATTTGTATATTTGTGTGTGGTTCTAAACTTATTATTTATTTTTATGGAAAACGAAAAGTGACACAAAGTGTCCCATCAATCCTTCAAAAATAAAGGGTTTGATGAGACACTTCGTATTACTATTCATCCTTATAAAGGATTCAAAAAGTAGATTTGAAGTAAAAAAAAAAAATAGAAATATGGAGGGTGGGTTGGAGATGCTCTTAGTAAGATAAACAAAGTATGTAAAGTTACTTATTTTCCCTTTTAACTTTGGACAAATAAGAAGATACATAGGTGCATCGTATTTCAGCGGAAACATTTGATGTCCAAATCAACTTATGTGCACCTCGAACACCTCATAATTTAAAAGCGGTAAGTCTAAGGCCCCCGACCATGGCCATAGATGCCCATGTGGGGCCCACTCTGGGCCTGCACGAATGATCCGAGCCGTTTAATAATTTAAAAAAAAAAACCGAGTGGACTTGCGAAAAATCAGCTCAATTCGATATGTGTATGTGCTTAATCCAATCCTCAATTTTTTCATTCCGATTCCGGATTCGTGAAACAAATGGAAAATTGGATCGAGCACCTACACATATCGGATTGAGCTGATTTTTCGCGGGCCCGTTCAATTTTTTTTCTTTTTTGCATTATCGCTAGCTTTTTTTAATTCTGTAACTTCTATTTTCTCCATTCTATTATATTTCTATTTTTTTTCTCTTCCCTGCTATGTGCTCTTATAAAAAAATAAAAAATAAAAATTTTGTTAAAGAGTTAAGAAAAAGATAATACACAATGTCTATAACTCGCCTGAAAAGGCAAATATACAATCTTGAGGGACAATCGAAAAACAAAATCAAAGTCGTTGACCGAAATGGAATTTTCTGGCAAATATACAATCTTGAGGGGCCAATCGAAAAAAGAAAATCAGAATTGTTGACCGAAATGAATTTTCTAAGTGGAGTATATCATAGTAGTTCAGGTTGAAATAAATCTTAAACAACTAGTAGGAGGAGTAACTTAAAGTGTGAGTTACACAATTTGAATTGAGCGAATATTGAAGATCAATTAAAATAAACGGGAATTTTCTTTTGTGAAGTAAAGCAATTGACCCTAGTTTCTCTAGGTTATCTGAGCCCATGGGTGCCAAGAATATAGTCCAATGGGTGCAAAATCTAATCTGAACATGCCCTCAATCAATTTATTGTAGTTTCAACCATGAGCTCCGTTTATTTGAACGTAGAATATTTTATTTATTTTTCGTTGTTTGACTAGAAAAAGAAGGGGGGAAATGTTTTCAAGGTAAAATATTTTACACCAACGGGGTGAACATATTTTCCCCTAATTTTGGTCGCAAGTCATTTTTGCAAAAACATTTTACATGAAAAATATTTTACATCGAAACACTGAAAAATCTTGTAAGCTTATTTTTCTTAGGCTTTCGTCTCCAACAAAAGTTACTACTCTTGCAGAGTAGTCATCTCAACAAAAACCAACACAATATAAATCTCTCTATCATCTGCCTTCACAAATTGCATTTCTCCATGCCTCTTTTTTTATCATCAAAAAGTCTACCCCGCCGCTCTCATTCACCGCTTCCCCACCACTCTCTATCTCCCTATTCAAAAGTATTTTTGACGGTCCGGATTTTGAAAGAACTCTTCCCTGAAAAAGTTTTTAAATATCTGGACCATTAATTGCCGAGACGAACAATGAGATTGAGCGCTGCGATGAGAGAGGAGTGAAGCAGAGCGGTGGGGTAGACTTTTTGTTTTTCATCGCTGAAGTTAATGGTCGGAAACAGAACCACATGCTCTGCTGGCTTCCCACTCTATCTATCTATAATTTATTATTGCTATTGAATCATTCAATTAATGCATGAAATTCAATGAGTGGCTATCAGAGCTTTGTAATTGCTGTTGAATCATTAAATGCATGAAATTCAATGAGTGGCTATCTGAACAACTAAGGTCCAAATCAATGAACAAATCTGATTGGGAAGACAAGGTTAGCTTGTCCGATGAGAGAGCCAGTTATAGATTTTTTCCATTTCATAAGAAAGACAATTGAAATGGCTAATTGAGCAAGTCAGTCCTTTGTCAGGAAGAAGAAGTTGTATGCCCCTAGTCGCACGGCGTTTTAACCAATATAACTTACTACGTGAGATTTTGTTTGTTTGTTTGTTGAGCATTTCTCTATTATATGTTATTGTATAGTATGCACAAGAATTTAGATTCAGATATGCCAATTTGCTCGATCTTCTGACGACAAAGATCACTTTGGGTCGCAGCTGAGCGACAATGGATCGAATATTACGGTTACGATCTTGTCACAGAGATTGTCGAAGTACAAGAAACTCAAACCTAGTTACAGCCCACAATATAACAAAGTTTTCAGAATAGTAGAAATCGGAACCCCCAGTAAACCCACTACAAGATTTTTAAAGTTCCGTTCTTTTGTTATAGTATAAAGTAGTGCTATGCGCTAGGTACATGGAATGGAAAACTTTATAGTGCACTCTATGTAGTGCGGCAGTGTAGCCGTCCAAAAGTATTTTTAACAGCTGTGTGCTGTCCTACACGCACACTACACAGGGGTGCACTACAGCACCCCCGAACTAGGTACATGATTGCTACTATCTTAGATTCTCACAGCCAAAAAAGCACTCCACCCCACTCCAATCTCTTAGACGTGTATATATGAGTATGTGAGGGAGGGCTATGTGTGTATGCAGGCTTCTGGAGAGGATTAGTTGATGTCTCATTTTCTTTTTTTATAACCAAGTCTTCGGGTCAGCATGCGCGCACCTCGACTAATTCTAAGATCCTGAAGTTAACGACCGGACAAACCTCCAGTGACCCTAAAAGAGCTCACAACACCTAGGAGGTTTCGAAACCTGAGACCAGGGGTGAGCGCACCCCTAAATCCCAGACCAGGCGAATCCCTTGGGGTCGGTCGAGGATTAGATCATGTTGGACTTGGACAGCACTTTCTGTGGGGAATGGGTTCTGATATTGAAAAAGATACACTGTATAACGAACTTTCTCTGTTAGTGGACTGCCTTTTTTGATGGAATGGGTTGTGATACAGATATCCACTATTCCTGCTGTCGTTTTCCTTGTAGTATTACTTGTAATTGTACCTGCCTAGTAATACTTTCTTCAACTATGACGAGTTGTTCTGGTATTTCTTGCAACGAAACAAAACCCCAAAAGGGGTAAAAAGTTCTAATTGTAGTCACTCGTGGACGGATGTGATTCCTTCAATAGTCCTGTGTCTTTGCATAAGCCAAAAAAGCAGTTGTCACTTCAGTAGTCCCGTTCAAAAAAAGGGGTTGCCACTCAAGTCACGTAATTCGTGTGTTGAGTGCGTGGGTGGGAGCATAAGCGTGAGCGTAAACGCATCTTTGAAATACTTTTTAAACTACTAAAATTCATGAGAGGCGAGAGCGAAAATTGAGAGCGCAAATGCAGTGCAAGAGCGAAAACACGGGACATTTTGGAGGATTATGTGAGGTTGGCACTAATTGAGCTCCCATCATCGAAGCCCCTGGTCCAAAAACTAAAATGTGGAAGTAAAGTAAACCATTTCATGAACTGGAAACCGGAGAACAAGCTATTATTAGCCTATTGTGTATGAGACACTACATTCCAGGTCCAGTGATTTTTGGTTGAATGAGGCAACATTAAAGTAGAAAGATACATCAGGCCAAACAGATTTCTTCATCAATTGGTATCCACTTAACTTGAATATTTTCATACTTGAAGAACTCGATGAGCTTTACGGGGCCCAAAAAAATTTAGCACCGGACAAAGACCGGATGGAAGAAAACTAGACAAGACCTATGTCCCGTATAAATTCGCCACTAGCCAGGTCTACGAAGGTCTAAGCAGACCTTTAGATCAGTAGTGTCATTCAACAAATCATGCTCAATTCCACTGAATCCACCACATTATTTAGGTTTTTTCTTACAACTCCACTGAGATCATTTTACAAAAGCTCCCTCAGAAATCTTTTATGTATTAACGATAATTCAAAAGTGAGCAAGTTCAAAAACCTCACCGGCATGTCTATAGCTACGCCTTGGTCATCTAGGTTCAAAAGCTCCATTGTTAACAGCAGCAGCTTACCTAATTCTTCTCAAAGACTGGGGCAAGTCCCCCGCAAGGGAGTGCTTAACACCTATGTTGTAACCTGAGAGTTAAACCACAAAGATAGGCACAGCAGAGAAATTGCAATTATTTGTATGTCATAAAAAAAAACCGAGTAACCAAGGAGAGCCAAGGAATCAGCAGTTTTGCTAAACTATTAGTGTGACAATCTTTCACAAACAAAATAAAACAAAAAACAAGCCAATGATTTTAACTGTTAATGAACCATTACATTAAATTCAAATCACATTTAACGGTACAGTGAAGCCACCTTGCCTACCCATCTGCTCTGGACACGAAAAAAACAATCTTCAGATAGATAGAGTCCCGATAAGCAACCAAACAATGCGAGCGAGGCCAAAAAAAACCACAATACTCAGATCAATTAGACCTGTATTCCTTGAAATAAGACTCTGAAGTCCATGCCCCACGAAAATAATAATGCATCAAGCCTTCTACAACTTTCTTCCTGGTATTCACATTCTTCAATTGCCCGCAGTTACTCTATTTACATCCCACAGCAACTGCAATACCTAGCTTTGTTAATATAAGTCATCCAGAAATTTCTTAAATGAAAATTATCCACCCAGAACTCTCTTCAAATCGGATTTCTGCTCTGTTGTAAGTCTTGATGGGTACTTCACATCGAACTTGATTCTCAGATTCCCTTTCCTCCTAGGTTCTTTTGATATTGGCATTCCTTCATTTGAGACAATTACCTCATACCCTGGTTTAACAATCTCCGTTATTGGGATAATGATATTCCTTCCATCTAGGGTTGTCAGCTCAAGGGTTTTCCCTGTGAGGGCCTCCACAAGTGATATTTCCTGATTGAGGACCAGATCATTACTGTCCCTCATAAAAACTGCATGAGGTTTCTCATCTACCACAAAAATAAGATCTGCTGGAATGACACCAGGTTCTTGATTACCCTTTTCGGGGAATGTGATTTTTGTTCCCTTCTTCCAACCAGGTTTTATCTCTATGGTCAATATCTCCTCCACATTCCGAACCTTACTGCAAGAGAGGTATTGGTGTATCACAACAGAGATAAAGAATTAAAGACAACAATTCAGTCAAGAATTATGTAACCACGAAAACTTCAAACAAAGAAGAATCAAAGTAGGCAAACCCTTGTATGTCAAACTCAAAGGTTATGGAACGACAGTATTCCATGCTACTATTCAAAACATCTATAAGAACCTCCAAGGTGATTTGAAGCATATGCATTCTACGAATCAACTTGCAAATATCCCATCTCAAGAACTAACAAATGAAATTAAGGTTGACAATTCATTGAATAGTTTTCTACAGTTTCCAGAATTAACATTAATGGCCTAATTGTCCATCAAGTTTCCCGAATTTTGGAAAATGGAAGCCAACAAACTCCAGAATAAAAAACTAAGAACTTTTCGAGTTGTTAAAAGCAAGATCAAAGCAAGGAAAAAGAGGAGGGTGCGACAATAAAATATTGACCGACAATCAAAATCCGAAACAATGGCGAAAAAATAAAAAACAAACATAACATTAGAAAATAAGATCACTCACAGTATGAAGGGACCCACAACATACTGGAAATAACTAACCAACATATGGAAAATATTAGCAATATATTAGACAACAGAAAATATTAGAACAATGGAAAATGAAAGAAGTCTGCCAGAGCAGGATCTAGGGACAGCCGGATATACTCAGCCTTACCCCCAAGCAGAAAGAGTGTAATAGTGTTTCAAACTTCAAAGCACCACCCATGTCACAATGAAGCAACCTTACCAATATATTGTCTACCAATATATTCAAACACCTCGAAATATCATTTTTCGGGGGATAAAACTAAACTCGCTTAAGATTTACGACATCCCCACTTAATATCACAGTATCACATCTGCATCCCTCAAATGATAGGTATAGTTATCAGAGAAAAATGGATACGGAAAAAACTACCTTTCACCAATATACAATCTATTTTAGATGTCGAGACTCGCAAACTTTGATATCCTTCTAAGATATTCAGTATCTTAACCTTGTATCATTCCTCCCTAATCCTAATCCAAATCCCAGACAAATCCAGCACTTGTCAACTATCCTCATTACGACCACCACCATCCCCATCATTCCTCCCTAATCCTAATCCAAATCCCAGACAAATCCAGCACTTGTCAACTATCCTCATTACGACCACCGCCATCCCCAGGAGGCCAGGATGAGAGAGAGAGAGAGAGAGAGAGAGAGAGAGAGAGCTATTTTAGGGCCTGTGCTTCTCAACCATATACACATATATACATAAAACACTTATATAACCCTAGTTTCTTCGTGTTATTAATCTCCATGAGCACCCTTATGCCAATGGTGGGGTCTGATGGGGGTGGCTGTTGATGGATTACATGGTGAGCACCCTTATGCCAATGGTGGGATCTGATGGGGGTGGCCGTTGATGGATTACATGGTTAGTTATGCGCTTCAAATCAACTGACAAAAGGATTAAATAAAATGTCAATGAAGGCCTTCCACCCATTCAACTTTCTTCGCCCCCCAAACTAAATCGGCCAACATCAGCCGCTGCAGATTCGACAACCACCAACTACTTAAATACTTAATCTCTATGTCCCTCCATCTTGCCACCACTGGACCACCGCCACTGCCAAGAACCTCCAACATCCCTCCCTCCCATACCACCACCACATCACAGTCGGTAAAATAACCATCGGTCTCACTTTATTCACCGCATATACCAGAAGCTGCTGCCTTCCAAACGGCCAATACTACTGATCAGCCACTCAATATGACCTTCCGTCTCCAGCGCTCAGCCTCATAATGATAGCATGCCACCACTGACATACTCTACAGCCACCCATCTCCAGATCACAATGCCAACCATCACATCTTCCCCTTCGCCTCCACATAAGTTCTCAAAATAGGCATTTTAGACACTATGACATCACCTATTTCAACCCAATTTTACGAATAATTGAGTAACTAATTACACTAGTTTAAATGTAATGTGACTGTAAGTCTCAATAGATCAATATTAAGCGTGTCATCATATTTTTTGGAAAACTCAAGAGGTCATTAGTGGAATTAACCCTGCTAATATATCACGAAATACAGTGTGGCACCTATAAACAACTGACAAACAAAAATGCCTCTGTCAAAAAGGATACATACAAAAAGTGCTCAGATAATTCAACTTTATACTGGACTTCTGAATAATTAAACCAAGAAATATCTGGTGCCATGCAACAAAGGCTAAGCTAGTGGTAGGTTTTTGAATTACATACCTTTTTGTTCATTTAACTAACATACCTATGTAAAGTGACCAGAACCTGAAAGGTCAGTGCTTTGTTCCGACCTAAACTACATGTTTCTCTCTTCATAAGCTTGCTACCTGCCAGACCAATTGCATGACTTCCACACATCAACTCCAAAGGAGAACCGATTCTCTAACATGAGTAGAAATTCCACATCTATATAAAGCCATCTTTGGTTGCTCACTTGCTTGTATGTAACCCCTAATCAAGAGGACCACTGAACGTCCGCTTGGGATCAGCTACTGTGAGAGGCTTGGATTTTAAGCATGTTCAAACTCAATTATAGTATGTTCTGATCCTGCTATGATGTTGATAGCAATCAGACCATATTTCAGTCTTCAAATACTTAATATGGCTCCGTTTCCATAAGTTTGATTTTCTCTTTCGATTTTTTTAAACTAGACCTATGATACCAGAAAACTCTAATACCCTAGCGAATTAGATTCTGGAACTATCGTTCTGAAAAATGGTACACCTATGTTCCAATACAATGAATTTAGCGATCCAAAGGGATCTCAAAATTTCTCCTATATAGACTAGAGATATTAGTGCTTTAGCAAGACAATATAAGAAAAGTTGCTCATAATGCTTCTAGAAATTTGTTTTTCATGAATTGTTAGACAAACAATAATTTATTTTATTGGAAGATTCTTGGAATGTAAGCTATAGAAGCCTACTCATGTTGTTCCAAAAATTCGGACATGCGCATACTACGTTCCCGTTCTTGTTCCTCGTATAAGAACGATCCACGTTCCAAGTAACATAGAACTAGCCTAGATAAAATAAGTTATAAAAATGTTTAGTGTAGCTTTCTATAACTACAATCAATTTCAAACTGTTTGATTTACCCTTAACAATGATGCCCTCAAAAACAATTTATTTTATTCTCTCTATTAAACCAGACCCAATAAAGACAATAGAAAAGAACACATAATTTTGATGATGAACTATGGATACAGTATGGACAGCTAGGGCAAAGATTAAACAACAATCACAACTTTAGCAATACATTTGTCAAGCCACACCTATTACTCACAGTAGCGGCATCAGAGACAAACTTGGCAAGTGTTGGGTGATTGGTCTCCCTTGTCATCCACAGGGCCTACTTATTGCTAAATATTTCTCACTTCTTTGCTTCTTTTTGCTCCTAGGTAATGCGTTCTCGTTTTTTCATTTCTTCAGTTTGAGGTTTTTCAATAAGTTAGCTAATCTTATTTAGGCTGGATCTGACATTACTCAAGGAAAGGGATTCTTCAACTTCCAAAGTTGTCACATAATGGTATAACAATGACATGTCAAAGGTTCAAGATATTTAGATCACTCCTGATTCGTAAATATATCACACATGTATCAGAGGCTTTAGAAAGATGAGGGGGCTCACTTGACACCTCTGAGATCAATAGTTTCGCCCCTGGTTGCACACAACATCAATAACACCGCTGCAACCATTCTTCAAGATTTTGCTCATCCTTAGGAGTTAGCAATAGCATCATTGTTTATGAGGGGTTGGAAGTTCTTGTATTTAAGCATCCTTAAAGAGCTTTGTTATGCACAATTTTATTGGTGTGAGCATCTAATTTCTGGAGGCGAGTACGTTATATTTTCTGAGGAAAGTTCACCGATGAATCAGACTTCTCTCGATAGATGTTTACAAGTAGCTGTGTTTTTATGTCAAAGGCTTCCCTACACCAACCTGTTCTGGGGTCTATAAATTCACGGACCATTAGTGATACATTGCATGTGGGACAATAGATCATGTTCAATTTGAACCCTTGAAAGTTGTTGTAGATCCAGTACAAGGCCTACTTGGTACTATGTTGATGTCAAGATGTCAGATATAGGGAAACTTCTCTCCATCGCCAAACGAAGATGCTGAAGTGGCTAATCAAGGACAAATTACAAATACATGATGTATAAATTTAGAAGATCATCTACTACTTCCAATTGATAAGTGAACAAAACTGAGAATCTGCAACTAAATAAATCTTAAACCTTAAATGGTCCCTCTTGTAGGATTTTGAATTGGAATGAGTATAAATCCTCCCTACAAAAATAAGTGCACCCTGGTTCATAATGACTAAAGAATAGAAAAAGTAAGAATAATTTGCAGCTTGTTTCAATTAGCATGTGGTCCTTTTCTCCTGAAAACAAATGACATGCAACTTGAACTCCTCGAGAATGAGCACGTGTCAACCTCACATGTGAAATCATCACCTCAACCATGTCTTTTGTAATCCGAGAATATCTTCGCCAGTTATAAAAAGCAACATGCACGAATGAGTAGAGTGCCACAGACTATGTTACACGGAGGGCAATAACAGTAACCAACTCAAGGTTAGGGTGTGCTCTCAGAAACACTCTTCTCCACCCATCTATGAAAACGAAATTTGGTCCATTTGGACTAGCAAATTCTTTTCTCCTCAGTTCTCCCCGCCTTCCTCCGCACCATTTTATCATAGTTGACAACATTGAAAAAGTTTAAGACCCTTCTCATACCTAGATGATTTAGAACAGTTGCCTACTTGCCTTCAAACCTAAAAACCTCCAATCCCTTGTTCATCTCATCCAACACCTCCAATTTTATACCACAACTCCAATCTGATCTTGGCTAACACCTCTTGCTCATTGAAGTAGGTGCAAACAATTTACAACTACCAGAAAGTAAATCAACCTTTCTAAATAAAAGGGAGCAGTCATGATCCACAACAAACGAAACATCAAACTGAGCACAACCTGATTGCACCTCGTAAACCTTCCTTCCCTACGTCAAACACGTGTCGTCCTTAATAGCCTCAACTATCCCTACATTGCTCCTAGTGGAAACCCGCACTCCTTGAAAATAGCCAACTCTGAAAATCAAGAGAAATCACGGCCAGGAGTCCAAGATTCCGGCAACAGACCTTGGTCAATAGCCTCAACTCTTAGTACCTGCTCTTTTTACGGTACCATATTCAATGGTGAAGAAATAGCAGAATAGTAATGGATGTGGTGGAACCCAGCAGAATCCTTCTCTATTCACTCGAGACCCTGTGGAAGCCCAAAACCAAAATGACTCATGTTGCATCCCGAGAACGTGACACCAACTTCGATATATCCCCAAGTGAAACACCCCAACAATAGTTTTTTAGAAAGTGAGAACATTTTATTTTACACCACAGAGAATGATTTATGACACATATTTCCCCACTTGAAGATCTACATAACCAGCATTCCAACCACATAATTGCGTACATGTTGGATTGTAGAGCATCTTAATTTTAGACCACAAAGAATGGACTATGAAACATATTTCCCCATCTGAAACTCTACACAACCAACATTACCATTGTTTAATTGCGTACTAGTTCGATTATGCAAACATATAACAGAACCATACCACGTAGTCTTGACGACTAAACCAAGAATTAAACTTTGACAGTATAACCATTCTTTGCTAAGCAAATAAACAAGAACAAAACCAAGACAAACAAAGCCCATCAAACTAGTGTTGTAGTGGTGTGTACTAGGAACTAACAAATAGGAATGTATTAGTTTTTGTGTGAATTTGATTCAGTTTCTAATAAGGCATTATCATTCAATATTATTCTTCCCTCGGTGCTATAAACCTTAAAGTTCTTATTAAGAAAGAAAGAAACTCCCCAATTTTGTTTAGTTAATCCAAAGAGTAGAAATCAATATTAAAGACTTGGAACTTTCTTCAATTACTACACTTTCTCCTGTTAAAACTATGGTTTTCTACCTTCTAGTCCGCCTCTCTCACATCCACAACCGCGTGCTTTTGATGTTCGGTATTTTGCTTTAATTCGATGCTCGGCTTATGTTTATATATGGCCTTTCTAAGGCTTCCAGTTAGTAAATTACTAAGAGATAGAGAATAACATTTATACCGGATACGAATAAATTCAACAACTGGATTCAATTTTTATGTATCAAATTTAAATCAGCATTAGTATCATGGAATAATTAAGAATATTAAGAGTCTAGGAAAAACTCATTTAAAACAAATAAATAGCTAGATGGACAGATATAGAATTTAAGCACGACAGTTAACTACATAGGACGGAATTTATTCATATCCAGTATAAATGTTATTCTCCATAGTCCATCTCTTAGTAAATATAAACATAAGCCGAACACCGAAATAAAGCAAAATATCGAACATCGAAAGCACGCGGTCATGGATGTGAGAGAGGCGGACTAGAAGGTAGAAAACCATAGTTGTAACCGGAGAAAGTAGAGTAATTGACGAAAGTACCTAAAGTCTTTAATATTGATTTATGCTCTTTGGATTAACCAAACAAAACTGGGAAGTTTCTCTCTTTCTTAATAAGAACTTTAAGGTTTATAGCACTGAGGGATGAAATTGGATGATCCTACCTTTTTTGAAAATGAATCAAACTCACATAAACTTGCAATAAATACAAAACCAAGATAAACAAAGCTCATCAATGCTTGTATTAGTTTGTGTGCTAGTAGTAGAGTGTGCTAATTTTGAGGTGTGCTAGAATGTGTGCCGGCCATATATCTACCCAACCATATATTTAAATTCAAATTCCAACCATAAAAAGATATGTCATTACTGCTTTGACATAAGTATAGATTTTTGAGGCTGTGTAGAATTTTCATCTGCCCAAATCACCCTTGGAAATTATAGAAATACAATGTTAGTAGTTTCTCTAAACTTTTTCCATGTGGGTAAAAATGGATAGTAAGGTTTCTTAGTAACTGCTACCATTTCAAATTGGAGAATTTCAATTTTCCTAATCCCGTCCTCTGTTCGCATTATGTAGACAAAAATGCTATGAGTACGTATGTTGAGAACGAATCTCGCACGCAGTGGTCCACGTGGATAAAAACTAAAAACGAAATAGATTTATACAAAGTGATGGGCCCACCAGCTCCTTTTACCCTCAAATCTGCCCAAAAGAACAACACCCACCAACTTTTCCCGAAATTAGAACAGGGAAGAAAGGGCGTGAATACCAAATACCCCTCTTCTCTCGCCTTTGAAGATCTTTCTATGGTGATTTCCTGGCCAATTCTCCGGCAACGGCCCAACCCAATGCTCAGGCATCTTCTTCAGCTCCTGGGTATCATTGATTCATTTATTGAGGACAAAAACACCTTTAAATGTCCTATTTATTGGTTTCTCATACGTTGATTGACATTATAATACGCACAATAGGTAATGCTCTGTATCAACAAAATGATGTCTGATCTCATTCAGCTTTATTTAGCGCCCAATTGAGACTTCTCATGTGTTGAAATCCCTAAAAATATACAATCCCCTTCACTGTTGGAAAAATGAGACTTCCTTTTTCTTTTTTTTTTGTTGGAAAAATGTCAGGCGTTGCTAAAAGTAACTCCATGTTGGGCTTCTGCATCTACGTTTAAAATCCAACACATTTTCCCTTGCAATTTTCAACAAATCTGCAATCGAAACAACAAAACACCTAATTTGGTGCAGTCGATGGTGGGGTTTTGGGTGGTCTGAGGGTTTGAGGGTTCTGTCGCTGTGGTTGCACAGATCCGTGGTGGGGGTTGCCCGGTGTCTGTCGGGGAAACAGAAATCAAGAGAGAGAGAGAGAGAACAAAATAAGTGAGAGAGAAACCGTAACAGAGAGAGAGAGAGAGAGAGAGAGAGAGAGGAGAAGAAGAAGAATATTACTGTAGTTTTTTTGTAAGGAAAGAAAGACTGAAATTAACAGCCTGGTTTGAGGGGAAAAGGAGCCAAGGAGCTGGTGGGCCCATCACTTTGAATAAACCTGTTTTGTTTTTATTTTTTATCCACGTGGACCGGTGCCTGCGAGATTCATTCTCAACATACGTACTCATAGCATTTTTGTTATGGAGATTCTGAGACAAATAGAAAAACTGAAAAATAAATAGAGGTATGGAGGTGTAACCGATGGATAGATCATAGATCTTTGTTGAATGTTGTTCTTGCCAAATGATAGATGACATTGAGAGACCCACAAGAGAAGAGAGAAGTCAATTACAGTATGTATGCAAACGTGATACCTATGTCTTCTTCTTTAAACTATAATTCTTTGGAGTTTTCCTTCTCTGAAAATATGGAACGTGTGTTTCAAGTCTTTGATTGTAATTCGGTATCGTTTTAAGATTTTTTAATTACGCACATTACAACTTTCCAAAGATTTACTTGTCTCCTTCAAATTCTTTTTATTCTCTTAACTTTTTGCATTGCACACGACCACACACATTGTGTGTGCCCACCATCTAGTTTATTTTAATGAGTTTTTAGCATTTATTGTAAACAGATAACACAATCTTAACTAACCCATTGGAGAACTCATATTAACAGTATGTTAGTAATGTCTTAGCACACACTTATGGGGCCCACTTTTATCCTAATGCACATACTAACAAACGTTTTAATACACAAATGTAGAGATTGCCACTGAGCGGTTTATCTGCATATGGGCTAAACAACAAGGGGATAAACTGAAGTTACCCCTTTTCGATTAGCAACAGATATCGTATATTGCAAGGAGAGAAAAGGGGAAATCTACACAAAAATAAGAAGCTTCAGCCAATGCAACTGACGTCTAAAAATACCAAGATCGAAGCCTATGATTCTTTACAAGACCAAACAAACCGCACCCATCCTAAGTACCCAACTATTTTATATGATAACAAAGCAATTCCGTCATTCTGCAATTTCAAAACTGGTTCTGTACACGTTGAAAGGTTCTTCTAGTGTGCTCACTCCATATAAGCCAAACCAAACAAAGAGGACCAAGGAGCCAAATCTTCCTCCTATGCTTCCCCTCTCTCTCGTCCAAACAAAACGTCCAACAATTCCTTCTAGAGCAAAGTCCAACCCCTATAAGTACCTAGACATCTAACACGAACAAGCAAGTGGGACACCTACTCACCATCAGTTTGCACATACAATACCAATTAGAAAAATCTGTGATTTTCACCTCAGTTCTCCCCACCTTCCTCTTCACCATTTTATCACAACAACATTGAAAATGTTTAAGATCCTTCTCCTTCCTAGATGATTTAGAAAAGTTGCCTACTTGCCTTCAGCCCTAAAAACCTCCAAACTTCTGTCCATCTCATCCAACACCTCCAATTTTCTACCACTAGTACAATCTGATCTTGGATAACACTTTTTGCCTCATTCAAGTATGTGCAAACAACTTACAACTACCAGAAAGTAAACCAACCTTCCTAAATAAAAGTGGGCAGTCATGATCCACAACGACCAAAACATCGAACTGAGCACAACCTGATCCCTCCTCGTAAACCTTCCTCCCATTCATCAAACACGAGTCATCCTTAATAGCGTCAACTATCCCTACATTGCTCCCATTGGAAACCCACACTACTTGAAAACAGCCAAATCTGAAAAAAAGGAGAAATCACTGCCGGGAGCCCAACATTCCGGCAACAAAACCTTCCTCAAACTCTCGCTAGGTGCTCTCTTTTTGGTCCCATAGAAAGGGGAAAAAACAGTGGAAGAGTAATGGATGTTGTTGGATTGTTAACGTTGGATTGGAGATCATCCTAGACAGCCAACATTCCTATTGTTTACAGCCTACACGTTGGATTACATGAACATATAACAGAACCATACAGCCTAGTCTTGAACAATAACCCAAGAATTCAAATTTGCTAGCATAATCATTCTTTGGCAATCAAATAAACTGAGCACAAAATCAAGAAAATACAAAACCCATCAATTTGCAAGTCCATCCAGCAGAACACCACCAACAACTGAACAAACAACAGTTCCAACACAACAACATACATACCCGGTAGAATCCGCAATCGTCCTCGAAATCTTCATCTTCTTCTTGGCACCCTTATAAAGCTCCTCCATACTACACGGCAGCGCATTCTCCACTGCCGCCGCCTTCCTCAACCCCATCCCCGCCCCCGAATTACCATAATACCCCTCCCTAAACCCCCTGCTGCTCGTACTACTCCCTCCAAACATCTCCGCGTATATGTCCTCGGCGTCGCGCGGGTTGAACCGGTACGAGGGGTTGGGGTGGGGCCCACCGTGATGGGACCCGCCGCCGCGGGACGAGGAGGGGGGAGGTGGGACCTGGCCGGACTTGAGGGCCTCCTCGCCGTAGAGGTCGTAGATCTGGCGCTTCGTGGGGTCGGAGAGGACGTCGTAGGCCTCGGAGATCTGCTTGAACTTGGACTCCGCCTCGCCCTTGCCGGCGCCGGGGTTCTTGTCCGGGTGCCATATCATGGCCAGCCGCCGGTAGGCCTTCTTCAGGTCGTCGTCGCTCGCGTTCCTGTTCACTTTCAGTATGTTGTAGTAATCCACCCCCATGTTCCCGTTCACACGCACACACTCTCTCTCTCTCTCTCTCTCTCTCTAAGAAGGAGATGGCGGTGGTGATTTGGCGCGAGGCAGGGGGTGGCGGAAACGGTTATTGGAAAAAGTTTGATTTGATGTGAGAGATGATGATGAGAGAAAGAGAGAGAGAGAGAGAGAGAGAGAGGATTCTCTTGTGTGTTAGGGATTCTGGATGGAAAAGACTTGTTGCAGGCTTGTATGGAAAAAAAAGTTTCAAAGCAATCCCATTCAGTATTAGAAACTATCCGGTCCGACTTGGGCCGTTGTGGGCTTCTAATTGGTCTACAATTGTAATCGAACCTGTTTATTTTTGTGAGTTCATCGAGTAGAAAAATGTTTTTAACGGGTATTAAATATCAAAATACTTCATTGGCCGTTATTTTTCCAAACATTTTATCACGATTGAATAGGGATAGACATATGAACGAAGTAAATTTGCGAGAAAAATTACTTGTAAAAATATGTTTTGTTCATGTACTTCCTCCGTCCCATAATATTTGTCCAGTCCGCGAAATGAGGACTATAAAATAATACATTTCTTTGGAGAAAAAATTTAAATTTTTTCATAAGTTAAAAGAACTCGTCGAGATCTAGTAAATTGTTGAATTTTTTTTTAACTTTTCTTACAAAAATAATAATATTTTTACGTCTCCGTTTTGCGGACCAGACAAATATTATGGGACGGAGGGAGTAGTTATCAATGTTCGATTAAGCTATTTTTTTGTATTTGTTTTTTGTTTCACAGGCTTTGTAGAAAGAATGATTTCGATCATTGTAGTGATGCTAGTAGAGGCTCGCAATAGCCCAAACCAAACCGGACCGGACTAGACATAGATCCCGAGTGTATTTTGAGGAATACAATGGAGCAAGAAGTCCTCAACCCTATTTATTTTTATTTTTTGTTACATTCTCGAGATCGTGATCTTCTCATGATGTAACACAAAAATCAAATTTATCATGATTACACGTGATGATCCAAGCTCATTTGGTACTTTTAGATGTGTTTTTCATTCAAAGATTGGACATTATGACGCTACGTTACGTTAAGATTTTTATTTTTTAAATTTTTATTTTTTATTTTACAAGAGTAGTCATTCTTTTGTAATACATTTTTTTAATTCAAAAAATAAATACTGCATTTCTTTCACTTAGCGGAACAGGGCCTGAATCAACTGGGATGACACTAAATGACATTTCTCTTGTTACCATTACACTAGTATTTTCTATTTTGTTTAGGTGTATACCAAAGCCAAATGAATCTGATTTTTTCTCAGATGATGAACACATTGAGACTTATAAATAAGGGCAAATTATAGTTACCCCCTCTAACTAACCCTCACGTACACTTACCCCCATCTAACTTTTTTTTTTGGCACTGAACCCCCTCAAACTAACTAAACTTCAAACGGTCATAACTTCTTCGTCCAAAATCGAAAATATGCAAATTATATATCAATTTCGAGGTCTTGAAGTCAGCTTTCTAATGACACCAAAATCACATCACGATTCAAAGCACATAGAAAGTTATGATCAAAACGGTCTTTCTGTCTACGAGCCCTTACTCTTTTGATCATAACTTTCTGTGTGCTTTGAATCGTGATGTGATTTTGGTGTCATTAGAAAGCTGACTTCAAGACCTCGAAATCGATATATAATTTGCATATTTTCGATTTTGGACGAAGAAGTTATGATGACCGTTTGAAGTTATGACCATTTGAATTTCAGTTAGTTTGAGGGGGTTAAATGCCAAAAAAAAAAGTTTAAGGAGGGTAAGTGTACATGAGGGTTAGTTAGAAGGGGGTAACTATAATTTGCCCTATAAATAAAGGATTAGAACCGTGAGGTAAACCATGATGAGAGTCCTACTTTGTGTCACAGTCACAATTATCACATCAGGATTTACAGTCAGTTCCTTCCCTTTTGAGAATTAACTGTCTGCATGTATCTTTTTCAGATCTATTTTTGTTAAGAAATTGTTCCTTCTTTAAACCTCGTCAAGAATAATAATTACTTATAAACTTATCTTAAATAGATAACAAGCAATACATGATCGTAATATTTTAATTTTGAAATAAAAAAAACTACTTTCCTACGATAAATGTGCACTGAAATTTTATATAATAGATATGTTCAATTAACATGATTTTGTATAGTTGAATTTTAAAGAAAAACTAAATAAATTATTTCACTAATTAAAACGAACTCAAAAAGAGTCAGCAAATGGACCCATTAGCACACTGGATCCACATTCTCTCCAATCTTCATTCCATGTGTGGAAATTTAGGGTTGCAAATGAACCGAGTTATTCGTGAACTGTTCGAGGCTCGACTCGATAAAAGCTCAATCGAGTTTGATTTAGGTACTAAATGAATTGAATCTGAGCCTCAATTTTAGGCTCGTTAAACAAATGAGCCAACTCTAAACTTAACAATGTTCAACTCGATTGGGCTCGCAGACTTGGAGGGTATATATCTTATAAAAAATTTCTTATAACCTTGAATATGTTAAACTCTTACATGTGCATAACAAAAAATTTATTACTTGTACATCTATAAACTTTTAAAAACACTAATAAACTTAAAATTTTTAACATGTTTTTGTAGTTTTATATATGTATAAACTCATATATGTACCGAAGAAATTTTTTATTTGCAGTTCTAGACCTGTACAAGAGCATTTTTAATTTAATTATGTAATTTGATTATGTGGCTTAGGGTTATTTTATATGCTTTAGAACCTATGAGGGTCTGGTGTGTGATTTGTGTGTGTATTTAATTATTGGTGAGAATAGAATTGGGAAGATGGTGTGGGTATACCAGGGGCGGACCCACCTTGGGGCACGTGGGTAAGAGACAGGCCATCGGAAAGGAATAGTGTGAGTTCGAGTCCCACTCCCCTAACTTTTTTTGGTTTTTTTCAAAATCCAACCTTTCACAACCAAGGTTTGCCCCACTCCCCAACGTCTCCAATCATTTGTGTAGTACTCAATATGAATCCGCACATTATATTTGTACATTTTTTGTCCCCGAAATTTGTACTTGTAGAATTAATTATAGAAAAATAGATGATGAACATGTGATAATTTTGTTATAACACATATAGTCAAAGTGCACAAGTTTGCCCAAGTAGCTAGTTATTAAAATACATATATACTTTAAAATTATTACATTATCATGAATGCTAATTAAAATTATTTGGGTGTGAATGTGTTTAACTGTAACTCATATATTACGACGTTGCAAAGAAAATTAGTGCCCTTTCTATGTTGAATTCATGGGTCCGCCACTGGGGTACACCGTATAATTTTCCTTGAGGAGATATTTTGTAAATATCTCATTCTTTCCCTCATCCCTGTCTTAAGCTTGGGGGGGGGGGGGGGGCTAATGAGTTCTTGCTTGGCTAGATTCAAGTTTTATTAGGTAAAATCTATGCTTGTAGTGTTGAATTCCTTGCTCTATGTAGCCTAATTCTATGTGTAATTGCTAGATTTCATGCTCTTTAGTTCAATTGCAAGTTGAGGTTAGGTTGGGATTGAACTTCACTTGAATCATTTGATTTAAGTGTTAGAACTTGTTTTGATTCATGGAGTTTAATGTTCTTGGAGTAGCTTTTGAATTCTAAGCGTTTGAGTATATTTTTATGTGTTCTTGGTGTGGTTGAGGTTGGAAGTTGTAGAAGGTACGAATTGAGTTTTTGCTGAAAAAACTAGTTGGTATCGGTACCACCTCCATTTTTTGGAAAAATTCTATAGCTTTTGTTTAATTTCAAATGAGCATAACTTTGTCATCTGAACTCCGTTTGGGACATATATATCGACATTGATGTATTGAAAGTCTATTTTCTAACGGTGGTGGTCTTATAATCTAATTCCAAACTTGTAACATGTTATAGCCAAGATATGGCAAGATGGTTGAAGAATGTGATACAGATTTTGGGAGCTATGTTGTGTTTGAACTTTACATATAATTTGGACATATTTGCATTCGTTGGGTATAATTTAATTCCTTGTTAACTTTATAACTTGATATCAAGCATTCGTGTAAATGTTTTAGGAGATGTTTAGTGGCTTTGTTAACATCTTGACATGTGTTAGTTTAGTAGAAATGATATGGGGTGTTATATCACATTTGCTTAAATATTTCGAGGCAATCATATACTAATATGGTTTAGCTTGTGACTAGGTAATGATCTGGGTAATCGGGAGGTGTTAAAATCGTAAATTTGGCATACTCCAGTTGAATCAAAGGAAAGTGTGTTTGATATGGTTGTTCTCATTAAGATACTGTTGTGGTGGTGATTGTATATCAAGCTTGTGTATCATGTTAATCGTGGTTTAGCTGTTGATATGCATGATTGATGAATAGTATGTCTGATGAATATGCATGCTTGATGAGTGTTGATTGTACCCGCAAAAAGATTGTGGAATGAGTCACACCATGTCATGGGTCGTGTCGCCAATTAACGGTGAATGAGAATTTGGTAAATCAATTAATCTCGTACCGTGATGATCTAATCAACGGGCTATAATGTTGGTATACCAATTAATCTCGTACCATGATGACCCCGTTCACCTCTAGAAACAAAGTCCATAAAAGGTAAATCAGTTACAACATTTACTGTGATTTAGCCATCTCGTTTAGGGCAAGTTACTTGAGTACATGCAAACTTTTATTTTGAATTCATACCTTAACAACTATTCGACCAAGCAATACATAAGAACTAACTATATTTATGTCTTGTTGAGTAGTTTAAAATGAGTATTTAAATATTTGTAATTTTATCTAGAACTTAATTTTTGCATACTTATCTATTTTTTAAAATGGAATATTAAACACCAACACAAATTATATCATCTAGTTCTTCTTTTAATTCTTAATTATTTTGTGTGTGTGTATCCATAACATGTATATTTTTGGTAATCCCGTCCAGAAGAAGGTCATGATTGTCGGACAGACAATGCTTTCAGAAAAGATTTTGGCCCCAAAACTCCATTTTTTGTTCAAACTTGATCAAAACTCTATGTAAAAATCCAAAACAACCGTAATTGAGTATGATTAGAGGGCTAGGGTTATCTCCCTCACTTCCAAGAGTTTCTAGCATTAAAGATTTGAAAAATGGTGAAAAGTGATGGTGGAAGGTGGTGCCAATAGAAGAACTCTAGTGATGGGAGTTGGTGGTAGTTTATTACTGAAGAACTGTAGCAATGGATGTTGGTGATGGTTTATTATTCCTTCTTGCTCCTTATCCTCCTCCTTTTTTTTAACAATTGTTTATTCTCATAAGTGTTCACTCTTTCACTTACACAAAAATGCTATCTCTATGTTTCTCACAAAATACTACTCTACACACACTCTTATCAAACCTATCTCCGTTTTTCTCTACATGATACTCTCTCACACTTGGCTGAATTGTGACTAAAAATCAGGGGTTGTATAAGTGGTGGGGTAATGATTTATACAGAGAATGAGAGGGTGGTGGCAATACATGATGGCGGATGGGACATACGTCAATTTTGGTGTATGAAGGAGGAATGATTATTAGGTGCTCCAAGGGTATTCTCCACTATATATTTGTATGAGAGCAACACATTTAATTGTGGATTTCACACAAATAGATGGTGGAGAAGGGCTGTACGAGGATGTTGGAGTGTGGATTTGGAATATAGGCCAGGTCAATGGCTAAAAACTATTTAGAATTGTGTCAATACCAGACTAGGTTAAACTAGGTCCAATTAGAGCATCCACAATGTAATAATCAAAATCAAAAGATTGCTACAGTTAGCAATGTGTGCTTAAAAATATGCTCACATTGTAATAATCAAAATTAGCAACCTCCTAACCAATAATCAAATTTGAACATTTGAATAATAAAAAAATAACAATGTGGGACTTCACATTGCTAACTTTAGCATCCCTCTAAATAAATAATCAAAAGCTGACGTGGCAAGTTTTGATTATTACATTGCAGATGCTCTTAGGGTGGGTTCTTGTAAACTTATACACTTTGTTTGGTCCTCCTCTCAGAAATAATCTCTCCTAAAATTTTGACTGTTTCGTTATTCCGTATTTTTTGTCTTTAATGATTTCTTGTCAAATTTTTACTTATTTTTTACCTTTTGAATGTACATAGCGTACCTCTATTTAAAAAGTAAAAGAGTTTGTAAAAATGTTAAATTTTTTTACTAAAGACGAAAAAATACACAAACCTATAGAACTTTTTTATCTTAAAACTGCAAACCAAACACAATGATAATTTTTTTATTCGTTTTGTGTTTTTTATTTTATTTTTATTAGATTTGCATTATATTTTTTGGATAATTATCCGTCTCGAAAAGAGGAGTCTTACAAGTAAAAATTATGACCAAAATAAAAAAATCCACTAAAGGCGAAAAAAATATTAAACAACTATCTTTTTGTTAAAATGTCATCTTATATGAACTTTTTTTTAAATCGGTTCATATTTATATATATTATATATATTTTTAGATTCGTCTCGACGAGACGAATGGTTAACTCTAAAAATTATGACGAAAAGCTAAACAAAAAGTAATGAAAAGTAAAAATTGAATACACATTTTTGCTAATAAGTTTACAAGAACACATCCTAAATTAAGTTAGGGGCAAGTAAGTAATTACATGAATACACATTTTTTTACCTAATTAAAATGCATAGGTAAAAATAGAAATGTAATTTTACTAATCTTTAAAAATTAGGAATGTTACATCTAAACAATTCTCGGTGCAAAATGTAATTTTACTAATTTTGGAAAACACCAATAGACATTTACTAAACTTATTTCTACAAGTTATAGTGCTTGTACAACAATTAATTTTGTATTATCATATCATGGCCCCATTCACAAGGTTCTAAAACAAAGTCGATAAAAGGTAAATCGTTCCATTCATTAAACCTGTTAATTTACTCTATTTTAGGGGACTTATGGAGGGGTATTTGTGCTTACAAGAATCGAATTTTGTCCATGTGCACGCGTGTAACGCCCTGAGTAGACCACTGGCCCAGTTTCCTGATTTTGATCCATAAGCCACACCACATGGCCCAAAAGCTTAAGCACAAGGTACTAGTAGTAGCCCACAAGATTTGTTATATGCCCAAGATCATCCATGTAGATTTCCGATGTGGGAAGGGGTGTTACAATCTCTCCAACTTTATAGCCTCGCGCCCTCGCGAGGGGTTGAACACTATAATCACCAATACAAATCAAACCAACAACCAAATCAAACCAAACTCCAAGGCCCACGACCATAGCAACATGGTATTTTGACAACCAATCCATCCCCAGAATAACATCAAAATCATGCATCTCCAATGAAATTAGGTTTATTGGTAAAATCCTACCATCTATCTCTACATTACAAGACTTAGACATCTCACACAACATCACTATTTTTCCTACTGGAGTAGTCACCATAACACACACATCTAATGCCTCAACAATAATAGGTAACTGATACAAATATCTAGGAGTAGCAAAGGAATGAGTAGAACCAGAATCAAACAAGACTCGAGTTGGTACATTCGAAATAGAAAGAGTACATTGCACCACAGATGGCGCATCCTTAGCCTGCTACTGAGTCAATGCATACACACGTCCCTCTGTCACATTTCTCTATCCTTGACCCCCATTTCGAGTGTAAACACCCCAATCTGGGCTTTCAGATTAATTTACTTACGGTATTTGATTTCCCGATGATGAAACGAATCAAGAATACCCTGGGAATGTCGAGTGTTTGAGCTTTGAGTGTTTGAAAAACCCTTGAACCTAACCTGGCCTAAACCACTTCAAAAAAACCAAAAACCCTACTGATGCGCGCCAGGGCGCAACCATCGCGCGCCGGGGCACACCATCGCGCGATAGAGCGCCAGGGCGCACCATCGCACGCCAGACTCACTCCATCGCGCAACAGAGCGCCAGGGTGCACCATCGCGCGACAGACTGACTCCATCGCACAACAGAGTGCCAGGGCGCACCATCGCGCGACAGACTGACTCCGTCGCGCGACGGACCAATCTCCCACCAACCTTTCTGAAGGAGGACAGTTGGCCACCAATGCAACCTCAGCCAGGCCTCGTGGACTAGCTGAACTCCTCTGTTTCCAACCAGATTCACCTCCATCTCCCCCTATATATACCCCCCCATGGTTATTCTTTCAAAGGGTTACCAAATTTTAAGCCCAAAGAAGGATTACACTCACAATCCTCCATTTTCACACTTCAACCTTCCAAGAACAAAGCTTGTTCTTTGCTTCTACCACTCAAACTCCTCAATCAAGCCTTCAAACATCAAAGTTCAAACACCTTTCAAACTCAAAATCGAAGGTATAGCTTACCTTTGTTCAATTTTCTGTTCTGATCCCTGAGGGGGGCTGACAGGGCCAAGGTTGGTAATCAATACCAGTTCTGGTCCTAAAGCTGGCAAGGTTTCAAAAACTGTCATGGTAGGAACCAGCGCGTGATGGTCCCACTCTCTCGCGCGACACTCTGGTGCTGCATGCGATGGACCGCGTGGGGATTGGTGTCCTACTGTTTCATGCTTTATTTTGTATATAGATCACTGTTAAGCATGTTAAAAACCAGTTTACTGCTTTCCTTTGTTAGAAATTGCTAGCCGTAGTTCAATTTGCATGTCTTCTGTTTTGGAGTACCCCTGGGATCATTCTGGACCTGTCCCAGAACCCAAAAATGTGTAAACCAAATACTGGTCCGTGCCAGGGTGCATCCTCGCGCGCCAGACTGGCTCCATTGCGCGATAGTGCGCCAGGGCGCATCCTCGCGCGCCAGACTGGCTCCATCGCGCGATAGTATGCCTCTGACCAGTGAGTGGCCTTACACGGGTAGCTTAATTTTAGGTCATTATTTTGTCCCCACACTGTTTATGGGGTGTTTTATTAATTTGTAGGGCTTTACAACCTTTAAACTGTATATTATGCTGCCTATAAACTGCGTGGTTTGTCCTGGGTGTGCACTGGTCCTTCTAGAGCCCAAATGGTTTGAGAATAAGAGCTGTGGGTTTGAGCTCACCGGCGCGCACGTGTCTTGGAGTTGTGCGCGCAGGAGTAAACAGCATGCAGTGACTCGTTCAGTGCATGCTGGTTTCTTCCTACGCACGTCACTCCAAAACAGGGGCCTCCCAGTTTGTTTAAACTCCCACAACAGTCTGTTCTCATCCTATACTAACTGCTCATCCATGCATGCTATCTATCACATCCTGTAAACATGTTACAGTTTTAATCTCCGATTAACTGTTCCCCTGCCCAAATTGGCTAAAAAATTGATTAATCAAACAGAATCGCAAACAAACATTTTTGCAAATGCCTAAGTAGAGACTGATCTCCGGATTGGGCTAGAGGGGTGCCATAAAACCCTTCCCCTCTCGTAACCTGGCTCCCGAACTCAGATATGGTTATGACGGACTAGTTCCTTAACTTTTTCAAATCAATCAGCGCGGCAAGTGCTTCGAAATACGGTTCCTTGGGTGTCGGACCTTCAAACCCGAGTGGCGACTCTGTATTTTGCGAGCGCTTGCTTCCCCGCTCGCGCTCCCTCGACCTGGGCCCTTGCATTTTGGAATCCGGAAATTTCAAGGGCACGCATGCCCACATCGAGCTTACTGCCTGTGATTCCCCTGATTATTAAACCGTCGCTGCTGATTATGCCCACTTCATGTTCGGGATGATTTAACCTATGATGAGCAACCTGTTGAGATTCTTGGTACAAAGGAGAAAATGCTTCGCAACAAAACGATTCTACTGGTCAAAGTTTTGTGGCGCAACCATGTAGTTGAGGAATTCACTTGGGAGCGTGATGAGGAGATGCGCGATAAGTACCCACATTTGTATAAATGAGATTAGTATGCAATTTCGAGAACGAAATTTATTTTAAGGGGGGAGGATGTTACGGTCTAGCATTTTTCATTTATTTAATTAGTTATATTAATTGGTGTTATGATTGGGTCCTAATTAATTATTCTGCGAGCGCTATGAATATTGATGTCATGATTGTAATATTTGGGGCATGAGATTGATTTTGGATAAAATGGTGGTACCGGATGGTAATTTTATAAATTGTGTTACGTTCTATACAAATTTAATTAACTAATTAGCTATAATATAGGGAGTAGTGGGTAGTTTTATAAAGTTAGGAGATATTTTCACGGTGTGGGGTTTTATTTGGGCAGAGCGTTTGAGGAAAGAAGTTGAGAGAACTTTGGGTGAGAGAAAGAGAGAGAACAGAAGTAGCCGGAGGTTGTGAGGTACCGGTGTGACAGTCGAACTCCTTTTCCCGATCTTGCTCTCGGCTTTGTACGGTACGTAATCTTGTCTTTAATATTTCCATTACTTTCCACTGCCGTTTGGAGGAGAGAAGCAGTTTGTTGGGTTGCACAAACTCTTTGTGGTATTAGAATTAATTGGGTTTGATATGGATGGAGTGAGTTGGTGGGTGAGAGTGTGTGTTGTGTGTGCGGCAACGGGTTAATATTATAATGGACATTGTGTGTGGTGCTTATCACTGTTGTCATGGTATGGGAATTGCTAGTGTTAGGAGTACTTCTGTGGAATGATTTTAATAATTGATGGTGGCAGTAGACTTAGATAGTTTTGGTTTTGTACAAGTTTCACTAGAAGTTATTTTCTTTTAATGCTATTAGACAGTGGTTTGTTCTCGTGGTGGGAGGCATGGAGTTTGGTTTTAGTGGTGGTGATTACAGAGGGTAGTAGTTAGGATTAGACTAAGTTTTATTTTGATAGGAAGTGGTATTTTGTATCTCCAAAGTCTAGATTTGCGTAGTTAGTCATTTCGTGCTTTGTTATTTTGTTTAGGTTAGCATCTTTTTGCTCGTTCAATTGCATTACTTTTGGACTCATGTGAGTAGTTAAGTATGTTACGTATTTTTGAAAAATCCATGTGTCCCTTAAAAATATTTCCTTCACAAATTTATACGAATGTTATTCGGAGACTCAAAACTGTTTATAAGTTGTTCTATAAATTGGCATGCGATGAATTTTCTGAGATCAATTGTTAATATTCTTTTGGTGAGAACTTGGTGGATATTAATAGGAACATTCATTTCGAAAGTCCAGGAAAATTATTCATTCTCGTGTTGGTGACCCTGACCATTGGGGAAAAGACCGTGTTAGGTCGGTGACCGTAATGCTCAACGGCTTTCTTTCGCTGAATCGTCTTAGGAAAAAGTACCACGGGCTGCCAATCCTGGTGACTCTAAGTTCGATATTGAATCCAATTTTGATGAGATTTATTTTGGCCATGGTACTGTTTGATTGTAGTTTCTCATTGTTGATGGAGTTATTGTTGTGATCACCACTAAGAATGTTCATTGGTTAAATGCTTTATTGATTAACTTATTATTCTGCTGGATACCTCGTTTGCCAAATTATGATTTAATGGTAAATTATTTTAAGTCCCTCTTTCAACTTTATTTATTATACATACTTGCTATTCACTGAGCTCGTCAACTGACGGATTTATTCCAACTTCTCTTTTAGGCAAGTTGAGGAGTTAGGTAAGGACTTTGGCGGCACCTTGGAGATTCTTTTGGTTGACCTCCTTAGGGTGTCTCATCTTAGTTTTCTTTTAATAAATCGCTTCCGCATTTGAAACAATTGTGAGATAACGACTTCTCTTTATTATTGTTGGATCTCTGTATATTGATTGAATTATGGGATGGTTGTGCCCCATACTTTTTGTTGAACTTAATTGGTTGGAGTTATTCTTAATAAAAAAATGGTTGACCGTTTATTAGTTCATTGCCTTGGTTTTCAATCAAATTTCTTTTTAGGCTGCATATTCTATGAGTTTCAGTCTTGTGGTTCATGGCCGGTAACTTCCCATTTTGGAGTGTGACAATCTATATAATAAAACAGAGCTGTGTTTGAATCCAAAAGACAACCAACGCTCCAGATTTATCTCTTCCTTCTGCATAAATCTCTACCCTCCATTCTACAGAATGGCATGTCCGTAAATTGATAACTTTTTTTGACCATTTTCTAATCACACATTCCCCTTCTATTTTGGAAGAGTCCTGCTACCGGTACAGATTTTTGTGCACAGATTTCGTTGTGGGGCCCACTACGGGTCCCACACAAATCATCCAAGCCGTTCATTAAATGTAAAACATTTTTTCAAGGGTCCCTATAAAAAATAAGCTCAATCCATTACCTATAGGTGCTTCATCCAACCATCTAACTTTTCATTCAGATTTTCGGATAATGAAAAGTTATACGATTGGATCGAGCATCTATAGGTATCGGATTGAGATTATTTTTTACGGGGACCCTTGAAAAAATATTTTACATTTAATGAACGGCTCGGATGATTTTTGTGGGACCCGTGGTGGGCCCCACAGCAAAATCTGTGCACAATCTGTGCACAGATTGTATGTGTGTAGCATTTCTGATTTTGGAAATCTAATTTCCATTTCCAGACCCCTCTCCCTCTCTCTCTCTCTGGGACGATTTGATTTCCAAACCCTCTCTCTCTCCGAATACGGCCTTCCTCCGCCTCCTCTCATCACGCAGGTATCGCCAATCCCTAACGACCCATTCTATACACCATAACTTGCGTTTGATCTTGAACATGATGTTGCCATTGACGTCGGTGACGCCGAAGTTGAGGATCCGTTTCCTCACGATTGTTAGATCGACGGAGTAAGGAGCGCAGAACTGTGGGCTTACGATTGCCACTGGGTTACCTAACGGCGGCCTGTACCTTGACCGTGGCATTGATTTCAGGTAGGATTGGGATTTTTGTTGGGATGATCACAGGACGGGGTCTCTGTTCCATTGAGAGCGTTAATATAGACAGAAATGATCACAGGACAATCTGACTGCTATTTGGAAACGAAGTGTTACGGGTTATTATACCTTCTTCTTTTTTTGTGCAATGTTGATTATACCTTCTTCTTTTTTGGGGCAATGTTGATTCATGCCCTGTACGTTGTATAATATAGATTTTTCCAGTTCTTTGATTCATGCCCTGTTCACATGTTTAGTTGCAGTATAGAATAGGACCAACTTGCACATGCATTGCGTGTACCCAATTTGTAATCGGTATGTTCAGGTGGTAGTACGTCTTCGGTCAAACCGGAAGTTCCTTATTTTAATGCATCCAAGGTGTTTGTAAAAATGCCTCATACAAATAGAATTGCTCTGTCATAATTCATTAGCTTCAACTACTATGCCTTCTGCAACGTGGGTCAGTTGAATGGCATAGTGTTCCTTGAGCTCCTTAATATTCAAAGAAATAATGCTTCAGTACATTACGAGACCAATTAAGTTGTTGCCATTCGTCTACGCCAAGCCAATTGAAGCTTTTCTATTCCATCGGTTCACACAAGCAGAGTATAAATAGCCATAAGTGACTCTATTTTTTCCGTTTTAATGCGGTGGTCTGCCCCGTATTAATAGTATAAAGAGCCACTATTTCAATATTTTCTTTCCAATCTTGGTTTGTGATTTTTTTTTTCTTTTTGCATTAGGCAATGAACAGCAAAGGAAAGCCAACACGTGTTAGCAATGGAGAAAAAGAAGAACAGGTATCACCCTTTGATGTATCTTCTATCTTCTATCTTTATAGTCAATTAGCTTAACGACATTCTAATTTCTCAAATTTGTTTATACACGTATTTTAGGAACAAACCGGTAAAGATATATCAAAAGGAATACTAGCGCAACGTGCTCGACGAGAACGAGAACGTATTTTTAAGCAAACCACTGAAAGGCGATCGGAACAACACTCGCCGATAAATACAAGTGTAAGACTCTTATTAATCAAAATCGTGTTTGATTATCTACATTTTCTACCCATGTTTTTTTTAATGTAATTCTTTATCAATTGTTGACTTTGTACGTAAAGATTCAACCTCTCCGAGACGGGAATATTAGAGCCGATGGGCGAGACCACCATGCCGTACATGTTCCCGAGGTAAGTCTCCATATAATTGTGGAGTTTCTTGCAAACCTAATTAGTACCCGTAATGCAATTTATGTATTTCTTGCATTTGTTTTTAGTTTGTCTGAAATTCTGATGAGTTTCTTAACGACATCCCCTTTTCCTGGGAAAAGAAGATGTTACCATGACAAAGTAGAAGTGTTTGAGGCAGCAAGTGATTGTACTGCTACTATGACCTGGAAGAGGCCTCTATAGGTTACGTTTTTTATTCTTTTGGGAGCAAAATGTTTAGGTAGAAGTTACTATCAATTGAGATTCCTGTCTATCCCATTTCCACAATCAGTTGTGTCTAACAAACTGGTATTTGGATGCTATCCAAAGAAGTGCGCTTTGGATTCTATTGTTTCAGTGATTTGTTTTTCTTTTGAATTGAAATTATTTTGAAGATAATTTCGGGCTCCGATTCGTTCCTTAGCCATGATTTATCCGAAGTTCAACAAAATGGAAAAGACATTCCCCATGTATTTTCATTCCCTTAGCATAGAGGTTGCCTTTAACTTTTACCTTACACGCCAATTATGTTAGTGTCTCACCATTTTTTCCCAAGCTAACTACCACCATTAAATTTTTGCCCCCCATTCTAAAGTTGAAATTTCTGCCTCCCATTCTAATGTTTACATCCTACATGTGGGTCAGAGATGGCCTTTTTTCCTTTAGAGGGTCCTTGGATTAAAGTAAATTGTGTCTTCTTTGTATTCTATATATTGCTTCATTGCTTTCCTAATTTTGGCTTTACTGCCTTCTTTGCTTCACTCAATTTTCAACGCAGCCGTCACAATTACACAAATACGCATTTTAGCTAAAACTGCAGCAATGCTGTGGTTTTGAAAAGAGAATTAGTTAAGGAAATGGTAGTTCCATGTTAGTTGCTCAGAAGTTTGAGTTAAACTGCTTTATTTGATTTGGAACTCCATTATTGAGGAACTCAGAATTTCAGTAAGATTGGTATGCTTTAATTGATGGTAGTAATCTTGAGGGTGGTAATTTCAGTAAGATTGGTAGTTTGTTAATTGGTATGCTTTAAAATGCCTCAACTAGGTTTCACCATTTTTGGTGTACTGTGACTACTGTCTCACCATTTTTTCCCATGCTAAATGCCACTCGAAAACCAATTCCTATTAGAAATTAAAAAAATGCAACAAGTAATCTTGGCATCTTCACTTCACTGCGATGTCGAGTTTTCTCAGCTTTTGAGTAGATAACCTTGGGTTTTTTTATTTCAAATGGAAGAATCGTTAATGGGTCTCTTTTTTTCCTGGTAGAAGGTCCGAATGTGATTACTAAGAAAAAAGAGTAAAAGTATGAAATAGACAAAAAAAAAAGTATGCGATACTTAAATCCTTTTTTTTGTTCTTCCTTCCTAGATATCTATATACTTTAATCCTTTTTTTTTTTAATATAAGTTACTGTAAGTTCAAACTGTAGTCTTCGGGCAAAAGTTTTCAACCAGTGAAGAAGCAAACCGGATGTAGGTTTGGTTTTTTTAATTTTTGTTTCGTGATTGTTGGGATGTGGTTAGTGGCGAAAGTTGTGATGGCAATGCAAATTTAGTTCCATGACATGAGCGTCAAAACTATTTTTCAATAATGCAGTTTTTGTGGTTTTTATGGATGAGAAATGTTAAAAGCTGAAAACTATGACCACATTTAGATATGCATATCAGATATGTGGTTCATGTATTGTAATTGGTTCTCCTTCATTCATTTTGTGATAGATTTGTAGATGGATGATTTCTACATTGAACCCATTTTATCTTTTTCGTGCAGGGAGCGACTTTTTACACACATCTACCCCATCCTCCACTCGCACCACCGCTCACCTTGCCCTTGCTCAAAGACAAAGAACCTCCCCTCGCAGCCGTTGACCACCGGCATCATCCCATCACCATCATGGAGTGATTCGGCCCCTCTTCTTTTCTGTCCTCCATCTCCTCTAGCGAAATCACGGCAACGATAACAACCAAGGGTAAAAACGCGTACTCATTCAGTACCTTTCTTATTCTTTTGGTCAATCCTTAACTTAGGGGTTTCTAACATGATTTTTTATCTTCATAAGTAGAATCCGTGTTTTTGTTAAACTTTGCATTCATGGTGTACAGATGAAAACTGAATAATTAAGATAAGGCCCGTTCCTTCTTTTAATTTTTTTTTATTCTTTACGTGGCTTTTAGTTCACTGTCAAAGGACATGAACAATTAACAAAAAGAATTATGGGCCTTCCGAAATTTATTTGGTTTGTTATTGGCTTTTATTAAGGAGTTTACTGATCGTTTCTCTGCTTTATTTAATCCTTTTTGAATACCTTACCTTCCAGCATTAGTATCAAGTGTGGCATGCATAATGGCCTTTGTAATGACCATTGGGTTGAATAATTGTGTGAATTGAAGCGGCTATTTATTTCTCAATGTGCCCATATGAGAAAACTTGAAATGGACGAAGAAATAGAATAAATCATTTCTCAAGTTCTTAATGTGTCAAATTTCATTTGGGCAAAATTTTGATTTGGTTTTAATTGTTTCAGGTGTGAATAAATCCTTTCTCAAGTTTTGAACTTAATTGCGCAATGTAGTTCAATGTTTGTTATTTTGCAGATGTGGAGATATGGAAGGTTTCGAATGGGGAAGGCATGTATGGGTATATTGGTGACGAGGCTGCCCTTTTTGATGGCACTTAAAAAATGCTTTTTGAAAAACTGGTGATTCTACGTTCCAATAATAGCATATTGTGGTTCAACATGAAATTGAGTGCTTGCAATGCTCCAAGGGTAATCAAGAAGCTGCTGACTTAGGTGGTGTGCTGACTTAGGTGGTGTGCTTAATGGATGACAAAGGAGCATGGATTTCAGGAGTGCATCCTCAGACAAGGAGAGATTGAGATGGATTTGCTGCAAGTAGTGAATCTGACCAAAGAAAATCCAGCTCCTCATCGCCCTCATAGGAATCTGATTGAGGATTGTCAGATTTGTAGTGAGAGCTTATGAATCACACTCCACAAGAGGGGAACAAATTAAGTGACTGATGTTCTGGATTATATTGGCGAGACTCAAGTGGTGGTGTTAATATGAAACACCCAATTGTGATTTCCAAAAGGGAAATCTTTTTGTAGCTAACATTGTAGCGGCTGAATGTGAGAGGCAATGCGGCCTTTTTGCGGTTCCTATCATTTGTGTTGGTTTATTTGTCAACATACCAAAAAATAATAGACTTGGTCATGTCCCCTTTGAAGTGTAAGCTAAAATGGGCATGTGTTTTTTTTAGTTTTATTGTGTGTAATTAGTTACTTCTTGCTATGGTCATTGGCATCAAAATGGGAAGGAGAATGGTTAATAGAACATGTTTGTCATTGGTGGTTCTTTTTTAATAGGTAATGTTATGATTTTTAACGTCATGCAGTCTCAAGGGAGAGTCCGGTGGAATCAAGTGTGGTACTTTTTCCTCTCATGGTACATAATTTGAATAGATGGACCCCTATTTGAAGTTTATTTAAGAAAGTGACTTATGGGAGATTTTGTCTTTATCGGTGGGGTGGTAAATTCTGGAAAAACGGCAATTCAATTTTGTTTTTTCCAAAATGTGTTGCGCTGTGCTTAAAATTGGCAATTCGATTTAGTTTTTTTCAAAACGTGTTGCGCCGTGCCTTCAGGCACGGCCATTTGCTAGTGTTAGTATAAGGGAAAGACACTAATTACACCTCACTCCACTTGCAAATAAAAAAGATAAATCAGTAACAATATACAATTGTTTACGCAACTTGTTTGGGGACAATTTTTTTAAAACTTTTTTCTTGGACTCATATCTTGCAAGCATTCACCCAAGCGACATATGAGCAATTAAGTAGTTTAAAATTCAGTATCCGAACTTTTGTAGTTTACAAATTAGTATATTAGTTTTTTGTATCTTTGTTTTTTTTTTTCTTTCTAAAAGATGGAATATTAAACACTACTATAGAATGTATCATCTGTTTCTTATTTCAACATTTCAATTTGAGGTAATTTCCAATATATATATATACACACACATATTTTATTTATTTATGCGTCTCTAAAATATATATTTTCTCAGTATTTGTAAAACATACATAAAAAAGAGGAGAGTTAATAAAAAATATCACATGAAAGAGAGAAACAATGCAAAAGAGAGAAACAATGCAGGGTCTTCTAATTTAAAAAGGAAACAACAAAGCTATATCAGGGCTCAATCTAGAACCAAATATAAGTAATTATTTTTAAATCAGTACTTTTTTTTATAATTTTTAAGCTAAAAAATAATGAGTTTATTGAAATCTAAAAATATGCAATATAAATCTTGTTTGATCATCTTTTAAACGATGCAAAAAAAATTTAAAAATTATTTTCTTAAACTCATTATTTTTAAGCTTGTAAATTAAAAATAAGTACTTACTATTTAATTAAGAAAGTTTCTGAAACGGTCTCTTAATAGGAAAATGATTTTCGCATTTCTTTTCTTATCATTATTCACATTCAAATACTAAACTATCCTCACATCTGCATACACTTTTTACGTATATGAAGGGTTATTTGTAACTTTTACTTCTTAATTCACTTTTACATATGGAATATTATTTGATACCAATGATGCTACAACTCACACAAATATTTATAAATATATATACACTCACAAATGAGGTTATACAATTATTTTATTTGATACTACTTTTACTCGAAGAAGTACAAATAAGATGAAAGACGGTGTTAACATAATTTTCATACTAGTATATAAAATTCAATAATGCTACGGACATACCTAAGAGTCACTCCCCGATCACTCTCTCTTACATATTTGTGGGGCTCATTCCATAATTAAATGTGTGGAGCTAGAACATATGTGAGAGATGAGTAATCCGGGAGCGATTGGTAAGAGTCTACGTATAATGCTATGGACACGCCTAACAGTCGCTCTCCGATTACTCTCTCTTACATATCTGTGAGGTTCATTCTATAATTAAATGTGTGGAGCTGAAATATATATGAGAGATGAGTAATCGGAGAGTTATCGGTAAGAGCCTACGTATCATTGTTGATAAAATTTTTGAGTTTCATGCCTTTCAAAAAAACTAATTTTGAGTTTCATTTTCATTTGAATTAAGAAAATCGATACTCCTACCAGATTTCCAAGTCCCACCTAGAAAAACAATTTAACATTAAAATAAATAAACACCGAATAAGTACTATCCCAAACCTCGGCTCCCAACCCCATCCGTGGTTAGGTGTGTCGTATCGATATATATATATAGAGAGAGAGACAGAGAAGCCAGAAAGCCCAACTCTCTCTCTTCTCTGTATACATACACTCGTACGTATATCACACCGGCGATCGAATCCGCCACCACCGCGCCGCCGCCGTCGATTCCTTCTCTATCCTCGCGATTCGAAACACTCAACTTTCTCTCACTACAATAAAACTTCCCCTCATCTGTCCATTCAAAAGTAAGTCTCTCTCTCTCTCTCTCTCTCTCTCTCTCTCTCTCTAAACAACACGCATGTCAATCGTATTACCGTAGAACAACAGCAGATGCGTTGATGGGGAACAAGAAGCGAAACCTCACAACTACTCGTTCCAAAACGACGCCGTCGGGTGCGCCTCCCTCCTCATCCGATGGCGCCGTCCCGAGCTCACTGGATAACAACACCACCGAGCAAAACCTAAATCCGAACAACAATAATTACTCGTTAATCGAGAGTAAGATGGAAGCGCTCGTCGAGCCGGACGCTTCGTCTTACTCCGGAATCAAGCTCGAATGCGAGCGAGCCCTAACGGCGCTCCGCCGCGGGAACCACACCAAAGCCCTAAGGCTCATGAGGGACATGTGCGCCAAACACGAGACCTCAGCCCACTCGGCCTTGATTCATCGTGTCCAGGGGACTGTCTGCGTCAAGGTCGCCTCGATTATCGATGACCTGAACGCGAAGCAGCGGCATTTGAAGAATGCCGTCGAGTCTGCTAGGAAAGCAGTCGCCTTATCCCCCACCTCCGTTGAGTTCTCCCATTTTTACGCAAATTTGTTGTATGAGGCCGCGAATGAGGGGAAAGAGTACGAGGAGGTAGTGCAGGAGTGTGAAAGGGCATTGGCAATTGAGAATCCGGTTGATCCGGCTAAGGAGAGTTTGCAGGATGAGAGCCAGCAGAAGATATCGACCGCGGATGCGAGGATTGGGCATGTGCAGAGCGAGCTTCGATCCCTAATTCAAAAATCGAACATAGCGTCGATTTCGTCTTGGATGAAGAATCTTGGGAACGGGGAGGAGAAGTTTAGGTTGATTCCTATTAGGAGGGTTTCAGAGGATCCGATGGAATTAAGATTGGTGCCACAAACAAGGCGACCGAATGAGATCAAGAAGGCGACTAAGACTCCTGAAGAGAGAAGGAAGGAGATTGAAGTACGGGTGGCTGCTGCGAGGCTGCTGCAGCAAAAGTCAGAGTCGCCACAAGCACCGAACGATGATAGCAGCAATGTAGACTCCTCGTCTGGGTCTGGTCAGAGAGGCGAGAGGCGGAAGTCTGGAAGTACGAGGAAGAATGCATCTTCCGCGGAGAAAAGGGACTGGGTAAAGTCATATTGGAATTCAACGAGTTTGGATAGGAAGAAAGACTTGCTGAGGATTTTGATTTCAGAACTTAAGGCCCATTTTAGTTCGCTGAAGGATACGTCAGCAAATGATGTCCTAGCTGAGGCTATATCATTTGCAGAAGCAAATAGGACTTGGAAGTTCTGGATGTGCTGCCGCTGCAGCGAGAGGTTTTCTGACTCTGAATCCCACATGCAGCATGTTTTGCAGGAGCACATGGGGAATCTCTTGCCCAAAATGCAGTCTATTTTGCCCCAAAATGTCGAGAATGAATGGATTGAGATGCTTCTTAACTGTTCTTGGAAACCACTAGATGTCAATGCTGCTGTTAAAATGCTGGAAACCCAATTGAAATCCCAAGGCTCTGAGCTTCTCAGTGAATCTTACCCAAGAAGCAATATGGAAGAGTTCAAAGACTGCATGGCTGATGATTTTTGTTCAGAAGATGCATGGAATTTGCCCTCTGAAAGGGTGAAATTTGGGGATGATTGTAATGGGGATACTGTGGATTGCAAAAGCTATGACAAAGTTTGTGACGTTAGATGGCATGATTTTGATAGGAATCAGGGTGATAAGTCGTATTTCCTGCCTGAAAGCTGGCCATTGTCGGATGACACTGAGCGTGCAAAGCTTCTTGAGAAAATTCATGCTATATTCCAGGTGCTCATTAGTCATAAATACCTTGCTGCAAGTCATGTCCATAAGGTTATACAATATACTGTTGATGAGCTACAGGGTCTTGCTTGTGGTTCGCAGCTTCTCAACTACAGTGTTGATCAAACACCCATGTGCATCTGCTTTCTGGGAGCTTCTGAGCTAAAGAAAGTCCTGAAATATCTGCAGGAGTTATCTCATTCTTGTGGCATTGGTAGATATTCTGAGAAGAGCAGTGTTATTGATGATTCAAACACTGGCGCTCAGGGGGCTGAAATCACTGAGAAGATAGTTCTAAGTGAAGATGCATTGTATCTCCTTTTTGATGAGCATTTCTTGCCTGGCAAGCTTATTTCACTAACTGAACCTGATGCCACCGCGGATGATGCAGCTGGACCAACCTCCTCTAGTACGGGATATGGAAATCGGGTTCTATTCGATGCTGATGCTTTGTTGTCATGGATGTTCACTGGCCCCACGAACGGAGAACAATTGGCATTGTGGATGCGGACGAGAGAAGAGAAAGCACAGCAGGGGATGGATATTCTCCAAACACTTGAGAAGGAATTTTACCACCTACAGACCATGCATGAGAGAAAATGTGAGCATTTGAGTTATGAGGAAGCCGTCCAAGCAGTGGAGGATCTTTGTCTTGAAGAAGGAAAGAAAAGGGAGCATGGAACAGAATTTGTCCGTCGTAGTTACCAGTCTGTTTTAAGAAAACGGCGAGAGGAGCTTATTGAAAATGACAGTGATGTTATGTTTATTAGCAGTAGGTTTGAATTGGATGCCCTATCAAATATTCTGAAAGAAGCAGAAAATCTGAATGTCAATCAGTTTGGGTTTGAGGAAACTTATAGCAGTGCGACGTCTCATCTTTGTGACTTGGAATCTGGTGAAGATGATGATTGGAGAACGAAGGACTATCTGCATCAAGTGGACTCTTGTATTGAAGTTGCCATCCAGAGGCAAAAAGAGCAGTTGGCCACAGAGGTTGGTTATGATTAGTGCAAGAGGTTTTTTTCGCCCTATAGTTACAAAAGAAAGTTAAAAACTATGTGAGGCCTCCTTACTGCACCATCTCACTTTTTCTGCCCTGCAGCTCAGCAAACTTGATGCGAGAATGATGCGAAATCTTAGTGGAATGCAGCAATTGGAAATTAAGCTTGAACACATATCTGCCCATGATTATCGATCAGTACTATTACCTCTTGTGAAGTCATTTGTGCGGGTCCGTATTAAACTTGTATTCCTTTGTATATTTGTGGCAGTTTAATTGCTCATTATTTCATGATAAATACGTTACAGACTTGACTTTGTGTTTCTGTGTAAATCTCTCCTTTCCAGGCACGCTTGGAGGATCTGGCTGAAAAAGATGCTACTGAGAAATCTGATGCTGTAAGAGAAGCATTTTTAGCAGAACTTGCACTTGACTCTAGAAAGGGCAATGGGGGAGGAAGTGATAATTCGAAACATGCGCATGAGAAGACGAAGGAGAAGAAGAAGAACAAGGAGCACAAAAAAACAAAGGATTCAAAGGTTAGACTTTGCTGTCGGGCTATTTGTTTCTTCGTCTTCATCTTCCTTTGCTGGTGTTTGGTTTTGCTTCCATGGGTTGATACAGAAATGCAGGCTTTAGGGCTAATAATTTTTTAGTTTTTGCAGGCTATTGGTGCTGATGAGCTTATGCTTCTCCATGAAACTGCAGAACAAGTGTACGTCTTTTGTACTCCCATAATGATCATAACATTCTGTTTTTCCAAGGCATCCTTTTGGCGTTTGATAAACTATAATGTGGACAATTGGTGTTGTTCATATGTAATGTCCCTTAAATGTCTGTATGCTGCAGCTCCTCTCCAGTTCTATCTGATGGAGATCATCCAGATTCTGAAAATGTTGTATCTGTATACGGTGATGCCTTACAACAAGAGGAAGAGGAATTGAGACGTAGGATTGAGCTCGAAGCTGAGGAAAGAAAGCTTGAAGAAACTCTGGAGTATCAGAGACGAATTGAAGAGGAAGCTAAACAGAAGCACCTTGCGGAACAGCATAAGAGAACTCCAAGAACAATTCCTGAGAAGCACAGCGATGATGATGAAGATGTACACAAGCAATTAGAGTACTGTAAGCAGGTGAACATTCTTCTGTTAAGGTCCTCTCTAGTTGGAATCGTGTACAAGCTAATCTTCCCTATTTGTTATATGTTTTCTCTGCATAATTTGATTGAATAAACTAGCCTGTTTAGTGGTTAGTATCTTAAGGTAAACGCCTGCAGCTTAATTTATGGTAATGATAATTCCATTTAGATACCTTTTAGATATCATGGAGAACTCTCTGTACTTGCAATTTTCTAGGAACCCTTGGCCCAGCAAAATGGATTTCCAAATGGTTTAGAAGGTGTACCTGTGGCTGCAGTCACTTCTGATAGAGCTGCACAAAGGACTGGTAGTACCGTCACTTTCCATGATCTGAAAGTTAACCAAGGTTCGCAATTGTATTGGAAGGCTTCAGAGTTGGATGGGAAAAATATTTTATGGGGTTCTTTATCATTCCTTTTCTTGGTGCAGGTTTAGTTAATGGAACAATTCCAGAGGATGGTGTTTTGTCTGGCGAGCGGCGGACAGGAAGGAAAAGTAGACGTCAGAAGAGTTCTGCCAAGTTAGTCAACACTAACTCTCAGTTTGTGTCTTCTGAGAAGGAGAATATTGACAATGGACAAGTTAGAGTGAAGGACGGTCTGCATGGTGACAGCTGTAAGTTTTACTTTGATTTTGGCGGGAGAACCAATCTTGTTTTTTTATGGTTCTCCTTAATCAATTTAAAGCTTGTCGGCGGCAGTTGGTGTTGCTCATATGTGACCTTCTATGTAGATTTTGATCTATGGTTGTCTAACAGAGTTCAGGGTGCACTCTCAAGGAGTGCTTAATGTAACGACCTGGATCCTCAAGTACCACTTAAATCATCTTATTCCAAAAGAATTATATTTACAACCGAGGTTAAAATGAATAAAACAACTAGGTGGACTAAACTCGAAACGCCCATCTCGAGCTGCCGCCCTCGCATCCCCAACCCACCTGCAACATAAACCCCCAGGAAGTATACAATACGACAAGAATAGATATGCTCAACAATAAACGAGACCAACCAATTATAGGAGTCAAACAACAATCCACATAATACGACCTTATATCAGGTCCTCCTCAGTATATGACCAGTGACCGGCCTCACCTAGCCTACTCTTTGGCTTCTCGGGCTATTAGCACGGTAGGCAAATTCACTCAGTCACATACTAAACAGTTCCACGGCACCCATCACATTACACGACTCCAGCAAAGAATTCAAAGAGTTCAATGAATTGCACAGCTTATTCAAAAGGAATGCGAAACAGGACCAAAGGAAAATACTCCGGAGATTTAGAGCGTATTATATACTTCCTGGCCTGGGTACCTTAATTTTAAGACTGTGACCGTAGAGAGTGTTCATGCTATAGCCAAACACCACACCTTCGAATTTCCCATCTGATATAGACCCATCACTTTATTCATATGAACATGAACCAGTATAATCTTCCCCACTGCTTCACGGCTCCCTCTCTCTAAAGCCCTTTGTATTTATTTTGTTTTGTTTCTCGTTTAAACTTGACTGATCTATATAAAATCAAAGACCAGGTGTGCAAGCACATGACTTCTCTTACTGGAACTTGAAACATGCTCTATAAAGATGACTAATCAACACATATACACGTGTCCACTTTACCATTTTGTTTTATTATCAAAGTCTATATTTACCTTAAGAATTCAACATATGAAATCATTCCTCACATGCACACATGCACGTGTACTCTTTGTCCGTATAGTAAGAATTAATATATCAAATATGACATCTAAAAATACTGGAAAAATACATGTCGGGATATTACACTTACCCTGTTCATCAGCATCAAATAAGCAGCAGACGAGTCAAACACTTGTTGTTTAGATTTGGTTCTATGGTTGCTAGAAGAGTTCAGGGCGCACTCTCAGAAGTGCTTACCCTTTAAATTAGTGTCAAATAAACGGCAGAAGGGTTCTCCAAATAAAAAGAAAAAAACAACAGCAGCAGATGAGTCAAACATTTATTGCTCTACCAATCTTTAGTTTTTGGTATCAAGGATGAAAAGAAAATTGTATATAACATCAGGTGCGCGTGGTCAATGTGGAGAGATTGATGATAACTCCACTAGTTCCATTCTTAGAGAGTTAAGAGTCTTATAATTCACATAGCCAGGTGCGCGTGGTCAATTTGTAATTCTTGTTTGGAAGGACCACTGATGATTTTGCTTATATCAATCGTTTCCTATCCCTTTGAGTGAATCAGAACGGAAGTTTAGTTTGACCTAATATGTTCACATAATCACATGATGTGCCTCAATTAATCTTTTTGGAGTATGGAACCTATCAAGGCTTACTTTTCTTAATTATTTTGTTCTTATGTGGTAGGCAATGGAACAAAGACTTTAAGGCAACTACATGCAGAAGAGGATGATGAGGAAAGGTTCCAAGCTGAACTCAAAAAAGCTGTACGCCAAAGCCTTGGTAAATACTGCCATCTATTAATGTCTACGTCAGTGTAGTATGATTTTGTAGATTTTCTGTAGTCAGATGTGGCGGAAACCTGTAGATCTCCAATAAACCCCCATCTGTTTCCTTGGTATTTTAATGCGTGGGCACCTATTACTACTATCTTGTTTCCAACTTGTTATGGATGGTATCGGGAGGCTGGAGCCTCTAATTTTGTTCTGCATATTTCTGGGGCCACGTTTATTTGCTTCTTTTGTAATCGCAAATAGGGAACTCCTGTCAACAGAGGTTCATTTTTTAGGTGACTGTGCCCTGGGGCCACATTTATTTGCTTCTTTTGTAATCGCAAATAGGGAACTCCTGTCAACAGAGGTTGATTTTTTAGGCGACTGTGCAGTCACCTACCATATTTACCTCCATCATTTGTGAAGAAGAAAGAGGTGAAGAAACTACTAGTGATTGTCTCTTAGATTCGGTCCATCATCCGTCGAATGTGTCAGAGATCATATTTGTGGGGAGAGGCTTCGGAACTCACAGCTTATTGAAATTGACTTTTAGGAACCTTTTTTAAGTTTACCATTCTAGTTAGATATCTGGGTTCACCCATATCTTTTTAAGTTTACCACTCTAGTTAGATATCTGGGTTCATCCATATCTTTGATTTTGTTCTACTTGCTTTGCAATCATCAATTCTGCTGCTTTCTTGGCTATATTGAAGTTTTCAAGCTGATAAGTTGCTTTTATTTGTGCAAGCTTTTGCACTAATGTCTTGTTTATGTTTATAAAATTCCTAATCCACTTTCCCATCTGAAAGGGAAGGATGACACTGTGGAAACTTAAACCTATGGATTATGCGGTTTGCTATCAAAGTTTTTGCCTGCGTGATAATGGAATAGTTCTGCATTGAACAACAATTAATTGCTTTGAGCATACTAGGGACAGGATATTCTGTTTTGGTCAACGGGAAAGCCATTGTCCCACCCTTTCTTTCCTACTGCAGGCAGTTTCCCGGGTAGTGTTTTAGGGCTTAGCAAAGGGTTTCTTAAACGTCAAAGTGGGTGTTCTTGATTATTATTGGCTTTAGATGGGGCACTTTATCTCTTAGTTGCTTTGGTCTAGTAACTGCTTTATTTTTGTGGAGTTGTCCATTAAGGTTTTTCCTCTGGATTTTTCCTTTACCATAATATGCTTTGTAATATTCAAAACACTGTTATTGAAATTTGTTTCCACATGCTGCTTCCCACTTTGAGATCTCCAGTCAGCATACCACCACCAATTAATCATCCTTGAGTTAGTTTCTCAGTATGGCTATATGCGTGCATGCCAAGTAATTTAGTCACTTTGATGCAAGTTGCACAAACTGATCCACATGTGAGGAGGGATGTGACTATTCAAAGGATTTTTTTGGAGCTCTCGAGCTGAAAAATCCATGCTTAGGATCAGACAACTCATGTTTATTGGAGCAAAGCATTGTTTCAGTGAATTGGGACACTTAGCAGACAGACGGGTGTAAACAATCTTGTGTGGTAAAAAATGAATTTGATGACAGATGGATGACTCATGGTAGTTGATTGAACTGTGAAACCACTAGCTATGTGTTTAAGGCTGAGCAAGAGAAAAGTTGGCCAATATGTATTGACTTTACTGAGCATGCCTAGAGCCCGCAAGGGTGGGGTGAATGGCAAATGCCCTGTGATATGCATGCTACTATGGTGTCTTATGCAAAATTTCTTAAATCCTCTTTCCAATGGGGTTGTTTCCTGTCTGATTGATAAATAAAAGACAATGTTGCTACATCTGGATATGCCCCCATTGAGGTAGAGATATCCATGATATGAAACTGGATGCTCTAGAAACTCTTGCAGTTGGGCTATCTATCTAATTGACTTATTTCAGGACACATACATTAGTAAACATGTGGCTGTAGTTTGGTTTACAAAGATTTGTCTTTCTCTCCGTGGTAGGAAAGAGCACGAGCAAATAATCTGGGTGTACATTGATTTATCTCTGCTGTAGCTGCCCTTTGTTCCTTAAGTTACTAACAGTAGTCTTCCGTTGTCTTGTTGCACAGACACATTTCAGGCACAGCAAAGGGTGCCCTTGATCTCAAGTTCAAGGACATCACAAAGGACATATTCTGAAGTGGATGGCCCAGATGTTTTAGTTAATGAAATCACAACTGAAATCTTGAACGGAGCTGATGGATATGGCACTGGCCTGAAGAATGAAGTTGGTGAATACAATTGTTTTCTAAATGTTATCATACAGGTTGGTTTTGGAAAATAATTTTTTTCTCACACATGTCTTCTCTGGACTAAGATTGATATTTGGGTGTCAAATTTCAGTCGTTGTGGCACTTAAGACGGTTTCGAGATGAATTCTTGAGGAGATCAACATCAGATCATGTCCATGTTGGAGATCCTTGTGTTACCTGTGCACTTTATGATATTTTTGCTGCCCTGAGCATGGCATTTACAGACATGCGAAGAGAACCAGTGGCCCCTACTTCTCTGAGGATTGCTCTGAGCAATTTGTACCCAGATAGTAATTTCTTTCAGGAGGTAACACAACTTTTTTACCTTGTACCTCTTTTTGGTCGTGACTAATGCTGCAAAGTTTCATACTATATTCATGTGCATATAAATCGTGCATTGCGATGCAGTTTATTGCTATGGAAAGTTCTAACAACATGGCTTCAACTTGCAGGCTCAGATGAATGATGCTTCTGAAGTGTTGGGAGTAATATTTGATTGCCTCCATCGTTCATTTACCTCCGGTTTGGAGGTTTCTGATACTGAGTCAGTAGAAAGCAATTGCAAAGGCTCTTGGGATTGTGCAAACACTGCTTGTATTGCACACTCTCTTTTTGGAATGGATGTTTTTGAAAGGATGAATTGTTACAACTGTGGTTTGGAGTCCAGACACCTGAAGTACACTTCTTTCTTTCACAACATTAATGCTAGTGCCCTCCGAACAATGAAGGCATGTCTTATTGAAGGGCTCTTTTATGCGATTTCTCATTTTGCTTTGGTGAAGTGATTTAGAACATTAAGTTTTGTCTTGGGATGCATTCATGTCAATTGATTTAAATGTTCTTTATGTATTCTTCAGGTAATGTGTGCAGAAAACTCATTCGATGAGCTTCTAAACCTTGTAGAGATGAATCACCAGCTAGCTTGTGACCCAGAGGCTGGTGGCTGTGGGAAGCTTAACTATATCCATCATATTCTTTCGTCTCCGCCACATGTTTTTGCAACAGGTGGCTGCGAAGTTTTTAGAGAGATTTGTCACTCTGTTAATATAAAGTAGTGCATGTTGTAAAAGTTCTACAAGTACTTATGGTCCCTATCTTGCAGTCCTGGGCTGGCAGAATACGTGTGAGAGTGCTGAGGACATATCAGCAACATTGGCATCTCTAGCCACGGAAATTGATATTGGCGTCCTTTATCGTGGACTTGATCCAAAGAATAGACATTGCTTGGTCTCAGTGGTATGCATTTCTACAATGAAACTTAATACACGAGTTTCCAATTTGTACCTGATATTCAAGTTTTTTCCGTGATTGAATTTAAGAAAAAGAAAGATGTGGGGTTTATAATTCCTTAACAGAAAGGGGAAGTTTCCCAAGTCAACATAGGTAGGACATGTTCATAGCGTATCCCTCTAGAGTTTCCTATTCAAACTAAGAACGTAAAAACACGGATGTGTTTTGGTGATGGAGAAATTAGTTGATAAAGGAGAGATGCTTCTGTACTGGTTCTGCTTGTGTAAAAAGCAATAGAAATAGCACCTACCACCTTCTGCGCTGATTCTGTGGGTAAATGCTCGGGTATTTTGGGAAATTGTGTTTGTCCTTCAATGTAAATTGGGTTTTTTCAAGTTAGGTTTATGGAAACACTTGAGGGGATAGGGTGTGGTTGCATGGTTTTGAGAGCTGCGCTGCCTAGCGTCACGTGGTGCATTTGGGAGGAAAGGATCGGTGCAACTGGAATATATTATGCCTTCTTGTTTTGTCCAGATATTAGCTGGATTGTTAATCTTTAAATAATTTACTGAGTGGTGTCTGATACTGGTTACACCTCTGTCTAACTGTCTTCGTACTTTTATTGGTACTCTTAGGTTTGCTATTATGGGCAACATTATCATTGCTTTGCTTACAGTCACGAGAATGAGCAGTGGGTGATGTATGATGACAAAACTGTAAAGGTACAATTTCACTTCACCGGCTAGTTATTGCATTGTATACGTTCATTTTTTTCATCCTGGTACAAACATCCGTTTACTGATTCATACACTGAGAAGCGCACACACAGACACAGGACACGGGCACCGTGTAATATGGTCATGCGGACACTTTATTTTATGTAAGTTAGGATATGGACATGTTGGGAACATGATGAATATGTAGGTATATCTCATGGATTCATATAACGATCTAATTATTTCTGTCAAATTCCGACAAAATACATACAGAGGATATCAAACCTAAGAAGATAGTAATCAACAGTCTCTAATTAAGTATTCATGAATAAGCATCCATGATAATTTTGATTCTAACCCAACTTTATAAATGGCATCATGGCCTAATGGGTCCATAAAGTGTTCCCAGCATGCCCTAACCTGTCCTAGTATAGCCTAGTATGGTCAATGTCTTCATGAAATAAGCGTCCATGATAATTTTGTTTCTAGCCCAACTTTAGAAATGGCATCATGGCCTCTTATTGGTGGGTCCATAAAGTGTTCCTGGCGTGCCGTAATGTGTCCTAGTATAGCCTAGTCTGAAAACATAGAATAAAAAATCAGACACATGTTTGAGCGTGTCAGAAATGTCCTTGGCGGGTTGTGTCAGTGTTGGGCGCAGATATGTGAGGTCGCTAGAAGTATCCGTGCATTGTAGATTAAGGACAATTTTCTATTTTAGTTTGACACATTTTATATCCAGGTAATTGGTGGCTGGGATGATGTTCTTTCCATGTGTGAGAGAGGACATCTGCAACCTCAGGTTCTCTTATTTGAAGCTGTAAACTAGAATTATGTGTATTCATCACATTTTTGGGTGCATTTCGAGCTTTGAGCATAGTCTCAGCATTCTTTATCACTCAACGGATGACTTGCTGCCTGCGCCATACCGTTCTGCAAGTAAGGTCGGTATACAGTTTTGAAATTAACTGAACATGGTGATACATATAAACCTGGAGTTTTATCATAGAGGTTTAGCAGGAGCAACTGGTGTTTTCAGAGGGAGAAAATGTTGAAAAAAAGTTTTGTTTGAGAATGAAGAACCCGGGTGATTGAAGAGCCAAAAATGTAGAATATTTTTGTTTTGGGTGCTGTTTACCTCCAAATACTATATCAGTGTCCGTCCATGGAATTTTCTTGCCATTTCTCAGATATTTCAAATAAGGTGGTTTGGTTGAAGAGCGGTAACCACCAGATAACTTAGCCATAAAAGCAAAGCACCGGAGCATCTGATGCCGACTTTTCTCTACTGGGAGTATGCAGTAGGTGTACACAAGCAATACTAGCTATTTTTAGAAGTCTGGTAGTTTGTTTTTGCAATGTAAAGAGGGTTTGTATAGATTGCGTCATGGCCCCTTTGTTCGCCGTACTGGAACTTCTTGTATTGCTTCTCTCTCTCTCTCTCTCTCTCTCTCTCTCTCTCTTATGAGTAGGTTTTGTTGTTAGGACTCCTGGTATGCCAAGGTAATGCTAATGGAAGAAATGAATTTTTGGCTCTTTATTCTTTCCCTTTTATTTGGCTGTTTTAATTTCACCATTTTGCGATGCTTGTAACCTTTTGTTTGCGAAAGCCCCTTAGCGTATCAAGCGCTTGCATATAATTCAGCACACAGTTGTATGAGAGCGGTCCATTGCAAAATGAAAATGGTTTGTGTAGGTCATACGATGTGGTTCGGACGTTGGATTGGTGGACACAATATGATCCAACGGTTGGAAGGCCACATTGTATTATGCAATGTGCTCATGTGAAGTCTGGTATTGTAAGAGCAAGTTTATCAGTCATTAGGTTAAAAAAATGGTGAATAGTACACATTTTTCATTTTATCTACTCATATTTTTTTCAACACTACACCAATACTCTTTATTTTATTGATCCTTGAATATAATATTATTAGTTCATTATGTGGTGAAGTAGAGGAAATAAGAGTAACCAATTAGAGAAGAGAAAGAAAGTGCAAAAGGACCACAAAAAGAATAAAATAATCAAAACCTAGTGAATAGTTCTTCGGTATTTATGCCTAAGCATTGTAGCTAAATTTATTTTACTTGGACTTGTACCTAAGTTGCTGCAGGGGTGTTTGTGTGTTTTGACACTCTAAAATGCCTAAAAATGCATTTTGCCTACTTTGATCTACTTGCTCTAATGCCATAAACATGAAAAAGTCCGCGCGTGTCATTTTTCCCGTGGCAAATTGTTGTATTTGAGAGTGTTTTCGGTAGTGAAAAATTTATCGATTTTTATTCGTGATTGAATAGTTGTTAGGGGTTTCTGGCAGTGAATAAGTCGTAGAAAAATGTAAAGTTGTTTCCGGCGGTGAATAAGTTGATGGGTTTGTGAGTAGAGTTATTGTAGCAAAAAAAGTTTGTTAGGGGTTTCTGGTAGTGAATAAGTTGTTGAGAAATGTCAAGTTATTGATGGATTTGTGAGTATAGTTATTGTAGTAAAAAAAGTTTTTGTTGACAATGTATTTCTTAGTAGAAATGAGATGGTAAAATGCTGAAACTTTTTTACTAGTGAAAACGAGATGGTAAAATGTGTTAAGTTTTTTGTAATTTTTGTTAATAGAAACACCCCCTAAGAGAGAGAGAGAGAGAGAGGGAGAATTTGATTCAGTGTTAGTACCTCAAAATAGAGAGAATGGGGGCTGGTAGGGATTGACCATTAGATACTCTGGTGGGGGCTTGTACAGACAAGACTCAAGAGAGGCAGAGGAGATCGAGTCGTCACTATTTTTTGTTAATGAGTTATGTTCATGACTTTTTGGGTCATTTAAGTTGATCCAATTGATACCGAATTGAGATTCATTAATAGATGCGTTGAGACTCATTCTAACCCAACTATTCTAACCCAACTTATAAATAGATTAGATTGGGTTTATTTTTCAATTGATGGGTTTGAGTTCAATTTGCCACCTTTACTTTCAAGTAACATTTGTCGGCCTCCGGACTTCCGTATCCAAGTGTATAGTATTACTTTGATGTTCTTGCATGCACACCCACCCCCAAAGAAAGTGACCACTACGTCGTGTATAATGTCAGATTTGAGTCGCACTGTTGCAAAAATTACCCTAATCCAAAATGTGTGCGGACCCCAAGTGTTTTTAATATTGGCCCCCACTTGTACTAAGTTTGAATTCATAACATTACTTATACTTTCTAGGTGAAAATTCTAGGCAAACTAATATTATTGGTTATGCTTTCTAAAGCTCAGTTTGAGCAAAAAGTTCACTAAATGTTGATACCGTGACATTATTTACAAGCGACGACGTCACCACACTTGGTCTTTATCCGTCTTTCATAAATCTCTAGAGGTTAGTTCTTTTTTTGAAAGCGACTTTTAAAAATTACGAACGGATAATATTGGTCTCTAAAATGAACTCACATCTCTTCTTCCTTCTAATTCCCCTCTAGTTTCGATGGTAGCCTTATTTTTATATTTTGTAAAAGATGCCTTTTTCGGCAGGCATGATCAACTTATTATTCACCGTTATTGGATCTCCAAAGTCCCATCAATTGTGAATCCGATTCTTACAAATATTCAAAGCAAAAAATATATATATGTTTACACAATATTCATTTTTAATGGATAATTGGGACAACTTCAATACTTTTGTAGGGTACTTTGAGTTGAGACAATACAACTTTAGTCATACGTCATGTTAAAAAAGTTCAAAACCATGGCTCAAACTCGCAAATGGACGGTGGGATTGGGCCCCCAGAATTAGTCAATGTGCACGTAAACAAAAGTTTCAAACGTATACCACCATGGGGAGCTTACAAATTTGGTGGGGGTAAAAAAGGAATGGGAGGGGCTGTAGTGCACCCGCCGCACTGCACGGTCGATCCGACCGTCCATCTCGGTGCGAACGGCTGGAATTTAATCCGAGCTCTTATAAATCCTAGCCGTTCATTATTGGGATAAAAATCTGAACCGTTCATTGCCAAGATGGACGGTCCGGTGAAAAATTGTCAGAGTCTATCTGAGTTCACATTCTTCTCCTCACTCACATTGGAAAGTGGGAAGATTTTAGACTAGCTTTAACCTCACATGTGGAGAGACTATTTTTGTGTTTAGAACGCACGAGTCGGCTCGACACCCCAAGTCACAGTGGAGCAACCTATTGTCACAGTATAGTAATATATTTTGATGTAAAAAATATATACTCCTGCTATGGCTCCGGATAAGAGGGGAGCCAAAAGAGAATTTTTGGGGTGCCGGTAGTAGGATATCGTCCACGTGGTACCCATCGACAATCTGGACCGTCCATTCGTGTTTTGGACGGTCCAGATTTAAGAAAGAGAGTGGTGGAGCGAGGGGAGAGAGAGGGATTTAAGGAGAGAGAAGGATAGAAAGAGAGAGTGGTGGGATGAGAGGAGAGAAAGATTTAAGGGGAGAGAAAGGGATTAAAGCAGGACCGTCCAAAACATGATTGGACGGTCCGGATCACCAAAGGATATACCGCCACGTGATATCCGCTCGGCACCCAAAAGCTTCTCCAAAACCTAACAATGTACCAACTTTGTTATTAAAAGGATATGACAATAAACTGCTTCAAAAATCAAACTACAAAAACTCAAAAAGGAACAAACCATGAACTAACTAACTAAATACGGGTACACTGAGGACCTAGTTGTGTCCACAGGTGCCCCCAAAAATCAGGACTCTCCCTTCAAAATTCCATCATTTGTCCCTAACGGTCACATACTCAAAAAAAATTAAAAACAAAAAAAACCATCTCCACTAATATCGCTTCTCTCTTCAATCCTTTCTGTTTACTCAGTCTCCACTCCCCAGCATATCCGCTCTTAATACCAGACCCCTTCCCAAATCAATCCTTCCACATGGCCTTCTCCTTTTGGCCTCCCCAACGAGAACACACTCTCTCTCCTCCCTTCTCTCTCCTCTTTCTACAAGTTCTTCACCACCTTCCTCATCTCCATTTTTTCCTTATTCACATTGCCATACCACTGGTACTGTTATTCTCTCGAGACAAATATGACCCTGAAGGGCGGCACGAGCCAGGCTTGCGCCGCATGTAGGTTCCAGAGGAGGAAGTGCACGGACGAGTGTCAGCTCAAGCCTTACTTCCCTGCTGACAACCCCAAGATATTCCAGAATGCGCACAAATTGTTCGGCGTGTGCAACATAGTGAAGATTCTAAAGAAGCTCGACCAGGTACAAAAGATGGAGGCCATGAGGTCCATCATATTCCAAGCTGAGATCCGTGAAAAGTACCCTGTCCACGGGTGCTGCGGCGTAATTTCCCAACTCCAGTACCAGATACGCCACGTGGAGGAAGAACTCTACGCCGTCCTCGCACAAATTGCATTTTTCCGACAACAGAGTAACCAGCAGAACGAGATCGAATCGGTCCATGATTCTACATCGCAGATACAAGCGCTGTCTCTCTTCCACCAGGAGGCTGCTCCACCCCAGCAGCAGCCTCCTGTCAATGCATTGCCCATGGCATCACATCAGGGTTACCCAAATTGCAACAATGTGGTTGCTTATAATAACTCTGGGTACCTTGATAAGGACAACGTAGTCAATTCCCTTTGGGTCCAGAATCCATATAGTGGGGATAACAACAGCATCAACAATCCAATGGTAATGCAATCTCAATTAGTACCCTCATCACAGTTAAATATCCAACAAGAGCCTGCCCAAGAGTATGATGAGATGCATCCATTCTTTGACACCATCGATGACAGACAATCCTACATAGATTCCAAGGACGCTTATGATTCAAGGTATATTACTGTACATTTAATATGATGATAATTAAAATAACATTTAGATTTGTACGAAGCAAGATTGGTCATGATAAAAATATAAAACAGCCATCTGCATATTAGATTGCAGCAAACGCAAAATCCTCTGCATATTGTGCTGAATTCTCTCGAAGGTAGCTCCTAAATAATTTTTGTCATTTGGCATAACATAGTGATTTCACCAAGTGAAGTGAGTTGTTGAAGGCTCTGATACATATAATAAGCACTATCTAATTACAACATACTGCATGCTAAAATGAATCCATGAGAAGTGAAGAGTCCAGAAACTAAAACTACAATTTATCCTGAGTCATGCAATTACATCTTCTCATACTGATATATGTCAATTCATGTGCAGCTCTGACTCATCGTTGAAAGATACAACACAGTCCGTTGACCATGTCGCTGACAACGAGCTAAAGAGTGCCGCTGCATGCTTCCGCCTTACCAGTGTCAACTGATGAAATACCCAGGAAAAAAAGATTACGGAGATGAGTAGCAGACTGGCCTTACTCCTATTCTGATTCAATTTTGTTTTCCTGTTTTCAAATTGATTTCCCAGACTTAATTTCCAAATTTTTAGTGCTTATTCCGTTCTATTCTAGTCGTCTTTGTTTTTTTCGTATCCTTTAGTATTGCAGAGTTGAGTCACTTACATATATTTCTTTTTGTTTCGAACACCTGCAATTTATAGTTTGAAAGAGTTCAATATCTTAATATGACATGCAATATAATGCTGCATTTTAATGTTTGTGTGAAGTATGTTGCATTATATTTTGTTCTGTGAATTTTGAATCATTGGTGCTTTCCTTAGTGGAAATGAAGATTTTAGCTCAACCTATCGAAAGTTACACCTTGTCTTGTAACTGTCAGCTACCAAAAATTTCATCATCTTTGAAAAAAATTGCAACTGACCGTTATCTAGTTTCGTGTATGTGTTTCCACATAGAGTGCTGATTCCCATCGTACAACAATTGGGGCTGGGAGTGGCCGACGAACAATAATGAAAATTTAACTCAGAAAGTTACTGATCTCAACCTGGATGTCTCTAGCAACACATTGGAATACAAAGACTTTCATAATATCTACGTGCTCACCAATGGAAACCATTCTTCCATTGTTTTTGAAAGGCACCATTCTTCCATTGTTAGTTCCCTTTCATCATTTATGAGGTTTTCAATTAGCATACAACTTAAAACAGTATATTGGCCTCCGAAAAATGGAACTTCTTATTCGGAATACAAAGAAAAGATGCAGATTACCACTCTATTGGGGATTCTCAGTCTGCACAATTTTGAATCTATACCTACCACATATTGAAAATATGTTTCGAAGATAATGTCCCTCAACTGAAAATGAACTGCAAAAATTTCGGACAAGAAAATTTAAAACATATATGAATAAGAGACTGAAGACCTTCTGATGGAAAGCAAGAATATAAGATTAGATTTAAGCATCTTATTCATGAGTTAACCAATGCGTTTCCATAAATTGTATTTAGTTACCATCTGTACTGGACAATTTTAATTCTAAAACAATTCATTTGAAAGAAAAGTTGGATTTCCATGTATCGTTACGAACAAAACTATATTGGTTAAAGGAATAGAGATAGTTGTAACTTGTTTCACCCAATCACAAGTTTTCGGAACAAGATCAAGATCATTCTTATATGAAACTAGGTAATGAGACCTGTAAACTCACAAAGGCTGCAGGTCATAGAAGCCTGGTGTTGTATGAACCACAATGAGGGCATTTGTGATAAAGCCAGTGGAACGAAGCAGTTCCTCTCTTCTCACAATCATTGCATAGTATTATCTGAAAATTGCTCAAAGTGGCGAAATACAAAATGTTAGCATGTAAACACCAAGCGTGGATCATATATAAGAATCATAAGAAAGGAAAGAACAGTGTCAACCTGAGTCTGGCCAGAATACTCATCTGGAATCTTCTCTTCTGCCAAATGTGCATCTAACATACCAAAATACACCTGATGTGCAACATTTAAGAAATTGTGAAATGGCAATACCAAAACATACACTGAAAGATGATGCAACTTGATAAAGTAACTGAAGTAGATAAACATAAAATTTTTGGGCACTTGGCCTGTGCATGATTTTTCCAAGAGTTGGCAGAACCTCATGTTTTTCTCTAGTTATTTTTTTTCCTAAATTGAAATCTGCAGAATCAACTGAGTAGCAATACTGCAGCAAAAGTAATTTTGCAATACCCTAAACTGATGGTGTTTTAACATGTGGAAAATGTTTCAGCCCCTTCAGGCATCCTGAGAAACTGAAACCATCCATCAGAAAAGTATAGACAGAGTTCCATCTAGGGTGACAAACTATTTATGCGGCAATTTTTATTATCAATTGAAAACACAACACTTAATTTCAATACGAAAAGAAAGGTTAAATTGGACAGATAGTAGTGTGGGAGAATAAATTGTGGCTGACCTGCATGTCCCCAAGTGATTTGCTACATATTGGGCAGGTGTAGTGAGTACAAGTGTAGTCCTAATAGCAGCATGAGAGAGAATGTCTTAATTAGCTTGAAATAAGAAATTTACAAAAAGAAAAATATATACACTCGTTGAGGGAGTTACACATTAACCAAATACCTGAAAGCAAGCTGAGTGCATCAAATGTCCACATGCAAGGGCCTTAACTGGAGAGCTAGATGTGAAAATATACTCGTTGCATATCGGGCAGTTGTCCTCGAAACACTTCTCTCTGCATTTATGCACTGAAAGAGACCTTGACATGCAAGCATTACATGTCATGCAGTGAAAATAGTCGATGCCAAGTCCTTTCCCAACTCGGCAGAGGTTACAGTAAGGGCAGTGGTAGATATCCCTGCTCAAAACTTTCCATGTCAGAAATCTATTTAAATCTGACCAAGACCATAGCCGTCTTTTGGACTAGAGTGAAACCATCAAACGTCAAAGGTTGGAAGTATCAAGGCAGTACAATAATAGAACAAATCATTTACCTTGTGGAATTCTCGTTCATGTTGACTCACCCACGTGAATATTTTAAGATTTTCTCAAGACTGAGTCAGTGGAATGAATATTTATTAAACTTATAGTAACTGATGGTTTCCTTTATATTTACAGCATTTTCCCTTCACCCGAATCATTTCCAGTCAGAATGTTACATGGAGTCTTGTTTCCTGTAAGCACATTACTGTTTCTGGCCCCAACTTTGAGATACATACTCCAACATCCTTGAAATAAGGTTTAGCGAAGTCTGAAAACACAGCTTAAAGGGTACTCAGGTTCCTAACAAGTCCAACCTATTACCAGAGACAAAGAATAAAGAGACACAAGCAGCCTATATTCATTGCCCAAGTGGACATACTGACTTCACGGTGATGTCTGATAGATCTAGATAAGAATACACTTGCTCCAGTCTCTAGCCAAGCAGAAGCCTCTGTTGTATTAAATTTCTTCTTGAATTGCATACTAAGACATCTATTTAAACATAATTAACTGGAACAATAAAGTTGGTCAATTTGGGCACATTACCTCTCGTCATCAAACAATTTGCAGATCCTGCAGTAGTATTTTGCCATGGATAAGTTGTGGCAAGCAGCAGTTGAGCATGTGGGGCCTATTGGCTGAATCACCAAGCATTCCATACACATCATCTTAGCAGTAGCTTTCCTGCATACATATTTTAAGCAGCAGAAAAATGTTAAGAAAAGGAGCTGAAAACTTCAAAATGAGCAAGTGCAGAAGCAGGAAACATAAAAAAGCAGGGTCTATATACCTATCCATAGTGTGATCAGCCACATCATCATGACAACGTCTGCATGTGTAAAGACGGTTACAACAAGCAGCAACTAGCTTACAGTTCCTCTTGTAGTGTCCACAGCCAAAAACTAATTTGATTGGGTCCTTATAAGATGGGCACTGTCCTCGTGCTTCTTCCTCATTACTTGATACAGGAACTTCTATATGAGATTCCCGTTGTGTTGTAATCCAGCGGCTGAAGCACCAGAAAAGGTTTGGTCAGATTCAATATAGGCATTTTATGGACTTAACTTTCAGGCATCATGAAGAAAAAGAAACCAAAATTGGGGGGGCCATGCATAATGATTTCTATTAAATTATCAAAGCGGCCTTTATGATGGATAGGATCCAGGAATTAGTAGGGACGTATATTCACCGCTCGATTATGAAAACGTTAGCCAATTTTCTTCAGTTCAGTGATAGGTAATCTATCTACTCTGAAAGACATTTTATTACTGGATTCATGGATATGTGCCACATGACGGCCTTGTGGATGAGACACGGCATGTGTGGCACTAGACAAACTCCTTTGCTAGCCTGCCAAATTCAAGCCAACTGGTGTTTGCAATGCAAGCAAGCAAGATCAAGTAAGTATTCCGGCCACAACGTTAAACACAACCAGTAACGAAACCAAGTAACAAGCTTTAAATAAGCAACACACTTAGCACAACACTTGAATGGAATTAGCAAACGGTTGTATTGATTACTAGAATAATGAGTACAAGTAGGAAGTTGAACTCACCTTAAGGTCCCCCTTATACATTTTGAGACTTTACACTTGTGGCAGGAAGAAACATGGGGTATGGTTGAGGAGTCATAATGAAAATACAAGGACCAAAAGTGTAATAAAAAACTATTTACAACACTTTTACATGACTCAAGCTACATTGATTGACCCTCCAAAAATTACACAAGTGACCCTCCAAATTAAGCCTTGAAGTTGCTTGTTGTTGGCATGGACGGTATATTGAAAGACAGCAACTCCAATGGCATGCATGGATTGCTCGAAAGGGGCAAATGTGTATGGTGCCATGAGTCATGACTCATCCAATTTTGTGTCATGTTTTAGTTGAACTTGAAAGGAATGAGTTGGTTAGATAGAGAGGATCATCTTGATTATGCATTATGCTAGGGAAATTGCTAGGTACAAAGCACATAAGCAAATTAAGGATGTCCAACTGTCATGCTGTTGATAGTCTGGTAGAATTCCTTATGTGGAACTCAATATTTCCTATGACAACAGAAAACACTAATAAAGATGAGAGTATTTACCACCCACCTCATAAGAAGGTTCTGGAGGACGTATGATTTCTTTTGAGGATCCATAGTGGAGTCACGTGATATTCTTCGAATTGTAGCCTCCAGTTCTTCCTGCCTCACTGCAGGAAGATGCTCCTGATGACTGACTTGAACATGTTGGCTTGGTTTATCACTTTGTTTGATCTCTGCTGGTTCCTTGCATTTCTTCCTTTCAACCCCACCAGAAAATGCAGAAAGATCTGAAAACTGGTGATTAGTCTTGCCAGTGGAGACCTGTCCTTTATCCAACACATCGAGAGTTGCACTTTTTTCACGCACTGTTGGGTCTCGATCATCAAAGCCTTTGTTCAAAAGATACGAGGACACAATTTTCAGTGGGTCTGCACTCCAAGATGGAGAAATATCTTTTGGCTCGTCTTCCACATTAGCTATATCATACCTCTTCATACCTCCCCACCATTCTTTTAACCAATCATCGAACATTGTATTCCTAGTAGCTCTACGCCATAAGGACATCATTGCCTGCTGTTCTTCTGTTGTCAAAGATGCCATGAGCCATGGTATCATTTCCTGAAGAATTTCAGCCCTTGTTCTTCCAAGCATACATCCTATAATCTTTTCTTGCTCTTCGGTGGAAAGACATTCCCTAAATAAGGGCCAAAGTTCAACATCTTCACGGTTGATGTGGTCGCAGACTACTTTATTCATTGATTTACAGATATCATGGAGCTTCAAACAAAGCTGCTGGTAGTTTAGCATTCTCTGATCCAGTACATCCATTTCAATTCCATAAACTGAAACGTGCAACCCAGAGATCTCATCTAAGATGAGTGAAATCTTACTGAAGAGGTCAACTTCCAGTTTGTGGTCAATGGTATAGGATTGGCTAATATTTGTGGCCTTTCCCTTTGCCTCCAGAGCTGGAAAAGCAATCTCATCCTCTGAGTCACTGTGAATTTGGTATAGAAATCGGACAAGTCTGAAGCGCCTACAGAAATCCGCAAGGTCCCCGACATTTTCACCTAACTTAGCTGAAACATCGACAAGGTACTCCAAATCTTTCTTGAGAGCTTTGTGGAAGAAAAATATGTGGTCCACTGGTCTTGGCTCAAGATTGAAAATGGAACTAGTTCCGCTTCTTTCATAAGAAATTTTGGGGAAAGGCAATAAAATCATTGATGTTTGAGGGGAGAAAATATGTATATTGATGATATTAGAATATGGTGTGCCATATTTCTGAGGAGGGCTACTGTTAGAAGACGAAGAATTTGACGTCCATTCCTTGGCCTTGATGGCTGTGTGTGGTTTTGGTGCTCCAGGTTTAGAGCTATTACAAGGGTTTATATTCGAAACTTGGGTCGAAAATGTGTCATCTTCCTTGGCATGCTCGGTGAGAAAAAAGCTTCTGCTCTTGAACATCTCTAACAACTCTTTTCTGAATTGGTCAATAGAGGTTTTACCTGAGTAGCCTCTGCGTATCCACTCACACAATAGAAATGTGAAATTTTTATTGTCAGCTAGGGGACCTTCTGTCTTTAAGTTATGCAGAATGGAGTTGCATTCGTCCTCAGACAAATGAGCTGAGAACCAAGTAACCATGCACTTCAGCAGCCCAAGTGGCATAGAACGAACACTTGTGTATAGGAGCAATTGCTGGAATTCATGAGCGAATTTCTTGCTAATGAACGGGAAAACCTGATAGAAACTGAAAATGCCCGTGACTAAAATAAAAGGTGAACTTCTTGTTGACAAATGACAAACGATGAGAGTTACAAATGCATCCTCCATTTGGATAGATTTGGATTTCAAATGAAAGGGGTTTAGCAATACTATCAAAATGACAGCAGCTTAAATTTAGATTTGATAGCTCACACTGCAATATCTTAACATGAAAGCTTTCTAATTGACGCATTAAGTAAATATTTCGAATTCACTAGACTAAAGCTCTCAAACTCAATGTCACCAAAGGATAGCAACAAAATATTCCTGGTCATTTTTTTGCCGATTTCTCGCAGGTACCCTTAAAATCATGTTTTGATCACATTGAGCGGCTTAATTTGATCGGGATTTTTTTGCCGATTTCTCGTGGGTACCCTTAAAATCATGTTTTGATCAGATTGAGCGACTTGGATCATCAAAATTTGATCGGGAAATGAGAGGTGCGGACCGTAAGGGGGTGTGGACTTGAAAATTTCTGTGTGTGTGTGTGTGTGTCTATATATATATATATATATATATATATATATATATATATATATATAGATTTTATATAACTCCACATTAGAATCCACATCTATCGAAACGAATCCTAAAAGGTTTTTAAGGAAATTTTACAGTTGCAACTGGCAGTAATATCAGCGTCAATAATGGATAGAGTCAAAAACTATTCTTAAAGTGCAAGTTTGAAAGGGTTAATGTCCCCCTTCATAATTATTATCAACCTCATGCACTGAAAGAACTATGACGTAAAGAACAGTGTACCTCTTTTTCTAATGAAGACAAGTGTTCGCTGATTCCTGTTGCAAAAAACTCCAGTTCCCCACAAAGCTTCTCCACATAGTTGCACAAATGCATCCCATTTTGGTCATTATGGTAAAGCAACCTCTGTAATCCTTCTATTTGACTATCAACTTGGAATCTTTCAAGGTATTGAGATAGAATGCCATCGGCAAGTTCATTCACTACAGGGTTAAACGTTTTATCCCATGCCGTGCTGAAGAAGAAAAAAGAAAATGGAAGACTCAACAGAAGGATGTAAAAATACAGTGGAATATGGTCTCCATGACACCTCATTCAAGAAGGACGGCCTTAACTAAATTAAGTGCTTCTTTGCTTCTTCTTCTTCTTCTTCTTTTTTATTTTTTATTTTTATAGTAAAAAAAGGGTAACTGCTTCTGAAGAGCCCTGGAAAGTACCTGTAGAAGAGAAGGACATCTGTGAAAAACTTTAGCAGGACAATTGCCGAATCTAAGGTTGAAAATTCTTGTGATCTCCTTATCTGATGTAGGTCCTTCAAAATGCCTTTCAAATCGTTTCTGATCGCACTATGCCAAATACGAAGACCATCAATAGGATAGTGTTGAACAGTTGTCTCGCAATAAGCTTTCTTCAACCACCATTTTTCTCCATGAAAGCTCTTAGACGCACACACTTTAATCAGATGATTCAGATCCTTCGAACTTGCTAGTGAATTAGGAAGATCAGCTCCCTTCCCAAATTCATTGTAAGCCACATAGGAAAATGACTTCTTGTTATGAAGCCAGGAAATTACAACCTTCAAGGTAGAGTTTAACTCATTAAAACCAGATGTTAATCAAAATAGAGAAAGGATCTAGGTCAACATATACCTCTTGCAGTAGTTTTTCCTCAGGTACGATTTCTTTGATACAATGCAGAATATCCTCTTGTTCAAGTGGGGAAAGAAAAGAAGTCAACCAAGGCAAAAAGTCCTCCAACAGCATAATAGGAACATTACAAAGAAACTGCCAAATAAGTGAAGCCTGTTCTTTGGTAGAGAATTGCTGCATCAGCAAAGGGAAAACCTGCACATGAATTGGAATACAGTAATGAGACAGGTGTAATCTTGAATTCTCGATAAAGTGATAAAAAAGAAGAAAAATAAAGGGAATGAAGAAGAGTAAACAAAGGTACCTGCTTTTCTTCTTTCAGCATATGCTGGTGAATGAGAGCCTGGATCGTCCCAATACAAAAGACAAGTTCTTGAAGTTGATTAGAAGTACTTTCCTCTTTCTCCATTAAAACATTCAAGCAATCAGAAATAGAGTTGAAAAGGTCATCTATGCTTTTATGCTCAAGCGTGTATGTACAGGTCACATTGTTTACGTGGAAATCAAGTGCCATAAAGACAACCTGCAAAAGAGTAATGAGATCAACCAATGAATCCACAATGTGTATGGATGCAAATGACCTTCACATTATATAATCTAGCAAACTAAGATAGATTATTAGGAAGGTTAATCATGCTTCTTGTTGCTAAAACTGTTTATATAGCAGACTAGTGGCTTTATGCATCCCCAGGGTTATGTAAGTGCTAGGCTTTAATAATGAGGAATGGGCCCTAGGTACGCTTCAACTAGAACGGAACCAAAAAATTCCTAAGTTAACTAACAAATGGAATTCTTGGCTCAGAGCCTCAGACACACCAACAGGCTTAGAAAATTACCATGACAAGTGTTAGCATCTATTGTGTGCTAAATTGCAGTAATTCCAAATTCATACCAAATATGAAAAAAATAAATGAATAGATGAATAGATAGAGAGGCAAACTTCTCTTTGACCCCTTGTGGTGTGGATGAGGAGTGGTTTTACCCCCTTTTATTTGGAAACTAGCATATAGCCACGTGAACGAAGGAGCACAATTATCAATTCCGGCCACTTGACAGAATTTGTACAATACACACATATTTTGAGAGTAAAAAAGGGTGGGAAATATTTAAAAAAATACATTTTTGCCCTCATCTTCATCTTCATCTTCATCCTCCTTACCCTAAATAGGGACTCTAAACCTACTCACCCCCAACCACCTCCTCTGCAAAACCCACCACATTAATGCAACGGACAAGGCTGCTAAGGCTGCATGGTCAAATCCATTAATCAAGTTAGACAGAGTACCTCATGAATCTGCCATACTAAACAATGAAATCATCAGCGAATACTTGTTTCTAAGACCATTGGGTCTCCTCTTCGGTGAATACTTCTTTCAAGACAACTGAATACTTTTTCAAGACCAGCAGCTTCAACTGATTTCAGTAGTGGTCAAATCTAAACCAAGGTTCAAAATAAAACTGATCAACCTATGATCTGAACATTGAAGCGGCTCCATGTTCGAATTCATAACTGGGTACAAGGAACCCACCACCATTGAAGCTTTAAGAGCATCTCCATCCATACCTTCATTTTTTCAGAACTATTCTTTGAATCTTAAAAAATAAGAATAAAAACTCTCCAACCACACTTCATTTATATTCTTCAAAAATTAAGAATAAGTTTGATTTTCTGTAGATCGAGACCTAACCATATTTTGAAGAGTCATTCCTCAAAATAAAGGCTTTCAAAATTTCTCTTTCACCATTTTTAACCTTTTAACATGACACTATAATCCTCATTACATCCTTTTGCTTATGATATTCGTATATAAAAACCATAGAACTTTTAGTAATACATAGTTCCAATTATCACAAACTTTGTTCCATTGAAAAGATATGGATACCATCTTCAAAATAAGACCAATATTAAGTATGTTTTATGTAAACATATACGGAGTAATTTAGTAATCTACTGATCTAACTTTCACTGGGAAACTCATTGAAATCTTTGAAAATCCAAATGTGTAAATTTGGAGTAGAAATGAGATTTGAAGAGAAATGGCAAGCGTTTTTGAAAATTGGGATTAAAATGAAGATTCATGATTGGAGTAAGAACAAATAGTAAAATTCTTCAAACATACTCCTTAAATAAAACATACTCCGTATTACTCTGTATCTTGTAACTCTACAAATTGAAGAATTGGGTTGTGATGCTCTAACCTTTTCGTACGTATATGTGTTCAAGTGTTTAACAGTACCCAACAGTACCCACGCCATTGACTGTGGCCTATATATGTCTAAAGGTTCAATTGAACCCATGACAATTCAAATAATAACCTCTACGGAGATAAACACACTTGCATATATAGATGTAGAAAACTGCAACAAAGTCGGAAATTAGGGAAAAAAAGCTTAGATGTTAGGTTAACAAATTAACAAATTATAATTGATTTTTGCTTTAATTAGGTTAGTAAGTGATTTTATTGGTAATTTGGCATAAATATGCGTTTATAATTGTCTACATGTGGTCAGAGGAGGGAGAAGGGAAAGGAAAACAAGAAGACAATAGGGGCATTTGCTGTTTTATGTCATGCATTAACGGATATAACTGTACAATTTAGTCCACACACCATACGATCATGAGCTAATTTTCAAATGAGAGATAAATCTGCACCACGTTCAAACCACAGCAACCGGAGGTCAAACTGAGATTAGCCCTAAAGAGAGATGAATTATTATTGGGTTTGTGAAGCCTGATTCGGTTTGGTTTGCGCTTCACTAGTCTTTGGAATTCGGCGGGTCCGCTTAGGTCGCATGGTTCATGAGTCCGTTCAATTGCACGGAAAGAATGAAAAAATCAACTTTCTTATGGTTAAAGTATGTTCAGCCAGGAAAGTTGTAGGAGTTAAGGGTTCAACTTTACCACCGAAAAAAACAGCAAAATAGGTCTTGCCAAGAAATTTTGGGAGTTTATGTGTTGCGGTTCGATCAATTTATCGACAACGACCAAGACTAACCTCGTCCTCAGCAGTGCAGTGATACTTATAAACAATCTTCAAGAACTCAAACCTCCCACGGAAGTCAACGAGGATGAGGTCGCGGCCGTCGGAGCCCCTCTCCTCCGATGCCTCCACCGCCACCCGCCGGAGCTCCTCCAGCTCCGCCAGCATCGCCTTGTGGAAGAAAACCAGTAACAGAATTGGACAATCGACGAGTTTGACGCCACACAGAGAGTCCTCCTTCGAAAGCGTTGTCGGGGGCGGCGGCGGTTCCAGTTCCTTTTCCGGCACGCATTTTGGTTCGCGGGCGCCCATTGAACGCCGGACCACCACCAACCACCATCAACGGCGAATTAGAGAAAGGGGAAGAAGCTTAGGATTGGAGATTGCAATGAATATAACGACGACTCTGTCTTGGGTTCTGACTCTCTCTCTCTCTCCCTCTCTCTCACTGTTCCTTCGCCTTCGAATTCAGAATTTTTAATGTTGTTGACACGTTGGCAGACTGGGACGTTATACCGAACGGTCAGAGGACAGGATGAGTGTGTTGAGTCCAACCGTTGTGTTTGTGTTTTTTTGTTTATTCATAACCTGATGTTCAAACTAGTTTTGGCGCACCTCAATTAATTCGGAGCCATCTTGTTAATCATCGGACAAACTTTTCAGTGGATTCAAGGTTTGGAATATATAAACTCCGAGAGATTCAAACATGAAATCTCATAGAGGACAAACACTTGTTTGTTTTATCTTACCCACTTGGCCAAGCCTTTGGGGTTACCATTTTGTTTGTGTTTCGGTCATGGATTACTTTCTCTTAATAAAAAAACAAGGATTTCTATGTACCGTCACAACTGAAGTCACATAAAAGGCATGAATATAGCGTTTTTTGTGATAAAAAAACAAAGGATTATTATGTATTGTCACATGAAACGCATGAATACTAACGTTTTTTGGAATTACTATAACTTACTTAAACTTGTGAGAGCCGGGATTTTGGGCGGAAGTGTAGAGCGAGAATAAAAGTGAGGCAGAGAGTCATACCGAAAACTATATGACCTAGGTCACGAGCCTTTGAAGGATTAATTATTGGGTATTCTCAGGCACCGCTTGGGGGAGTATTTTTGGTCAATGAGTTACTTAACAAACCAACACACTACATGGATTACTCATTGTCCCTTAACAATCTAATCCAAGTAAATGCTGATATTGTAATTGTATAGTTTTTCGGTACATGGTTTATAAAAAGTAACACGTGATAACGCCACATGGTACTTTCGGAATGTTGAATAACTAGGGCAACCATTTTTGCACTAATTCCAATTTTACTTTGACCTAGCACACTTGAAACATATATCAACAGAAGAGAAGATCACTATTCAAAAGAAGCGGGATGATGTGGATTACTTCTTGTTTCCTTCTTCTTCTGGCTTTGTAATGTTGATACAAAATCCGGAGAACAATTTGAAATGAAAATCAAGAAAAAAAAAATCCTGATCATAAAAACAGAAATGCATGAATTGCACAAGTCCAGATACCGCTCTGGAAGAGCGAGAACTTAATTAGACGATAAACTCATCGGTAACTCCCACCGAGTACCTGACTGGAGAATGACATTGAAACATGTTTTTAAAGCTCTTGAAGCTACCTTATCTCATGAAATGATTGTAGAATGGTCCGTAAGAATTCATCTTATATTTGTATAAGTTGACCTAGAACACCCTACGTTACCACAAGAGAGAGAACGAGCAACATATTACCACAAATTCTTCAATGCATGTAGAGCGCGTTGGTCCCTAACATAAGTGTGGGATTCACACACCTCATATATACAGAGAAAACAATATTGTGCCAGTGTTTAGGGTCTTGTGGCACAAATATAGACCGAATAATTTTGTTCATCCTCCTTTAAAGAGGGTGGACATTAGTACATTACCTTCTCTATAATTGGTAAAAATTGTGTAAGGTCCATGGAATAAATACACTTTTTCATAATAATGAGTTAATTTATGGTGAGACCTACATAATTTCCAAAGATCCGTTGTGTCTTTCAAGAAAGAAGATTGCGTTGGCTACCCAGTCATGCATGGTGACTCATCTCGTGGTGTTCATTGGCGGAGCTATATTAGGGCCGTCCCTGGTCATAATGGAGCTAGCCATGCAACCTCTCCCAAATCAGAAAGTTTTCATAATGTGAAGTAGTAGTATAATTGTAACGCCCCAATTTTTGAAAATAAAATCGGAGGTTTTAAATACTGATTTCTAAAAATTTATTGAATTAAAATTCAAAATCCAAACCGGATAATACCCTAAAGTTTCGTCTATTACAAATTATCGTAGAAATACTGAAAATAGTCTTTGTGGTAATAAACTAAACAAAATAACAGAGCCATCTTCTAAGTTTGATACGAATCCCAAGCGTATTCTGGCTCAGCTCCCACCTCTGGGTTCTCTTCAGCATAAAACTGTTCACCTTCAGTATTTGGTGTCTCTTCTTGATTATATGCAAAATCTGGCACGGAAGCCAGACAATCCGTACCTAAGTGAACAAGTTCACCCTGAAGTATAATCCAACCCAACTACCCTTCTTACTTTACAGTTAGCATGCAACAGGATAATAATAGTTCGAAAAAGTAACACAGAGTTTGTTCCATATAATCAGTTTATTACTATCCATTAACTTGTCGTGTAATCTAAGATCTCCTCAGCGGGATCTTTCCTCCCCAACCGCTAGCTATGCCCTGTCCCATGAGCTCACTTTCTTTTGTTGTCGCGGATTGCACTTCAGTTATGTACCTAGCGTGTATCCCTCTCATTACAACAAAAGAAAGCTTATCATGTCCGAATCATAACTAGGGTTCGCTTATCTTATATACCACTTCACAATCATCACTGGGCTTACTTTGCCAGTATCAATACATCATTCATCATTGGGCTTACTTTGCCAATCATCATTCATCAATCAACATTGGGCTTACTTTGCCAGTTTCAAACCATCACATTCAACTCATTACATCTCAAAATCCCGCCTGCAGGCATTCTAAAGAAAACAAAACTTTCCAATTCATCCATTACCTAGCATCGTCTAAGTGAACTCTATTCGCATACCAACCCATGTCTCTAGGGTCCAATCTAGCATTCAATTAAACAGTAATGCAATATACAGCAAATCAATAATAATTAAAACAATTAATAAACAATATAATCACGCAACTTATTATGGACGGGCCGTTGCCCTTAATCTTGTATGGTCACAATGTCAACAATAAAGTAAGGATTTTAAAAGAAATTAAAAGAAAAATTTTCTAGGCTTTCATTAATTAATTCTAAGATAATAGATTAATTCAAAACTAATTAAATACATTAATTAGATAAAAATATTGAAATATTTATCATGACCTTAATAAGAGTCCTACAGGTCCTATGCAATCAGTTGAGTGTCAAAAGTTGGGTTCGGAAGGTCACGAGATTTATTTAAATAAAGACGTTTAAATAAAGTGGCTGAAAGTGAAGTAAATAGATAATAAATAATTTATAAATTAAAAATATGTTACTGTTAACAAAATTTCATCTTCAGAATATAGAGAGTCTAGATAAAATTATTCAGGAATTTATAATAAGGTTATAAGGTCGTAAAGAATTTTTGATCGGAAATGCTATAGACATAATAATAAATAGTAAATTAAATAAAAAAAATATTAATTTAACAAGATATCATCTTTGAGATGCAAGGAGTCTAGAAAAAATTAGTTTGGGTGTTAAAACATTGTTTGGGAGGTCGCAAAGATTTTTCGTTTGTAAAACTTGATAGATAACGAATAAATAATTTAATAAATAGATAATTAAATAAAAAAAATATGATCTTAACAAGTTATGGTCTCTGAGATGTGAAAAGTCTAGGAAAATAGTTCAAGGGCCAGAAATAGTGTTCGGGATGTCGAAAAGTCGTTTCGAATCAAAACAGTGGAAACCGCAAGGTTGGACCGGTTTGACCTTGCGGCTGGGAGCTCTGCCGCGAACTCGGCGACTGGTTCTTGCGGTCCGCAGGTTGCGGCCGCAAGGTTCGGGTCAGATTCGATTTTTTTGATTTTTGGTCACGGTTTTGATGCATGGGTTCGTTCGGGCTATTGGGTTACGCATAAAAACAATAAATATACTTAGAGGAGTGTTTGGAAGGGATTATACTACCTTGGTCCGGGCCGAATTGATTTTAAAACGAATTTTGAAACTTTGGAGAAGACAACTTCGGTTTTGGCGATCGGGGAACCTTGGGCTCGAATTGACCGACGTTTGGCGATGCTAGGAGTGGTAGAAACAGATTGGAATGGTCAATTCGGGTTTCGATTGGCTTTGGAATGAAAACCCACTTTTCTCTCTCTTTTTTTTCTCTCTCTAGAACTCCATGGATTGGAGTTCGATTTTTCTTCGATTTCTCTCTCTCTGTGGACTGGTGGGACGTGGAGAATTTTGTGGTATGCCCTATGGTCGGATTAATGGGGTATATATAAGAGATTTTTTTTTATAAAAGTTGATAAAATTGAGTTTAAAGAGGAATCAAACTCTAGGGCCTGAGATGGACGGAAAATAGGGTTAGGGAGGAAGTAGAGATCGAGTAGGAGAGGGAGAGATGGAAGGAATTTCGGAATTATGCATGCACGTAATTTGTAACGAAAGAAATAAAATAAAAACAAGGTAATTAGGATAAATTAATTATAATTGTATATATTTAATAATAAAGAGAATTTTATTATTAAGAATAAAGCTTTTTAAATACTATTATTATTGTTAAAAATTACGAGTTGTTACAATAATTTTGTCTGCTTTCCATATACGGAGTACTCATATTTTAGTCTCTTATAATTTAAACTAGTGCTTGCCCGTGCCTACGGCACTACGCAGCTCGATTGAAATTGAAATTATCCTTTGAATCTTGATAGTGGCTCAAAACATTATTTCAATTTGTAGGTAGTTAAAATTTTTTAGGTAGTTCCAAATTGCTGGAAATTAACTCATTTTTCTTGAATGGCGAAGATTTTTTTTATTGATATAAAAAAAAGGATTACCCCGCGACAATCATCTGCAACTCTGCACAAATTTGATAAAATAAAAAAGGAACAGTACAAAGCAAAAAAGGAAAAGAGTTTTCAGATCACAACCCGACACAGAATGTGTATAAACCCAACTAAGAAATAGGAGAGCACAAACCAACTTGAAGTATTGATCCAAATTAGCCCCTGTCTGCTTGAAGCATGAAAATGCCGAGCACCACCTAGAAATTAGTGCATCAACCAAAATCAGTATTGATCCAAGCTACCAAGGTATTGTCCATAAGCCATAGCAACCAAGCATTTTGGTACTGAATCATGTAAACACCATCAGGTGTCTTAGAGATAAGAAAAGTTCATAAGAGTCTGAGGTACACCGAAATGAGAAGCTAAATAAATATGACAGTTCAAATGTTGGCCTCCAAAAGAAATCACCTCAAGAAGGGAATCATTGAGCTACAATCTCCAAACAAAAGACCAAAAAATTATAAGAAAAAAAACTCACCGAACCACCACATAAGCAACCCACCAAAATAAATAGAATTTGTCAATCTTTCTTGTCAACTCAGGCCAAGAATGTAAGAGCGCTAAAATCATCAAGGAAAGGATTATTGGTAATCATTAAAGCAAAATTGGTCCCCATGCAACAATGTATAGTTCCACAGCATCAACCAAAAGTTATAATGTATAAGAAAGGTGTGAAGATTATTACTCGAAACAGCTGACCTGTCAACTTGTATATGCAAAAATAGGCTTCTTGACCACAATTTAAGGGAACAAAAGGAAAAAGACTATTGGATCAAGTGAATTCGAGCTTTTAGGTCCCTACACTTCCCGCGATTTCTTTCCAAAACTATTTTCTGTTTTTCCTCGGGGCCTATTCTACTTAATTGGCTTAAGAATACTTCTCTTGCACCAGAATTGCCAGTAAAAACTGATCAAAAAAATAATGTTGGTAGGTCTTTTTTCCTTTGAGTTCTTCTTTTCGTCTACAATTTGCTGCTTATTTCATTTCATTTTGTTTTTTTTTATAAAAGGGATGGGGAAAAAGAGCCTATAAGCTGGGGAGTTTTGAATGATATTTGAAATTTGGAGAGCCCATAATTTTTTTTTGCTTTTGTTTCCTTGGCTTTTTTTAAGATGTCTGAATAGAGTTCATTCTATTTCTACCATGCATTTTAACAAACACCTTGAAAGCAAATGTATGCCATGAGTGATTAATAAGAAACCGAAAACCCAGCAATAATTGCAAACTTCAAAACAGAAAAGGGTACTAAACGAATAAAACAATGAACTTACAAAGGAGGGAGAGAGGACGATGGTGATGGAGGTGGTGCCTTGAGAGAGAGAGAGAGAGAGAGAGAGAGAGAGATGTATTCTAGCGTGGGGGTTTCAAAAGACGAAGTACGATGAATACGTTTTGGAATGTGAAGGCGAGGCATGTATGGCAGTTGTGTAATTAGCTTTAAAATGTGGGTTCTTTAATGAAATGGGCTCTTTTATGAGATGAGGAGAATGCCTCTCAGCCATTGGATCAAATCAATCTTAGCCATTCCAACAATTTGTCCCCACACCCTCTTGTTTTATAATAGAGATATCTTGGATTTTTTGATATTATATTTTAAGCTCAGTTCTTGACCGTATTCGTGAACTTTGTGGCATTGAATATTGATAAGAACCTACTACTATTTAAACGTCTGAAAATTTCCAATTACTTAATTAATTAATCTTGTCAAATTATAATATATACTAGTTCCTTTGTTTATTAGCCTTTCAATTCAAAATCGTAGAATATTTGTGCCCGGTTTGAGGCTTTGATGGTTATTCAGGCTAAGGATATACGTATGTGTGAAGCTTCTGCCTTGCTCGTGGTAACCGCTTCCCTCCACGTGCCCCTCCTATGTACTCCATTTCAAGAGTGAAGATTGTCATACGTGGCCCACTGATATTCATGCATGATGATGACTCATCTTGTGGTACTATTCATAGCAGGTTATATAATAGAGCCGGCCTATCCCAAAATCTTAAAGAATTTAGTAGTAATATCAAGTACAATTTTGTACATTCCTAGATCCTCATGCTCAAACATTCATTTATTTATTTTTGGGTTCGAGACAAAATCACACGCTAAGAGATATCCTCATATTTGACTAAGGCCATCCACAGTGGTATAATAAAAAAAGGATAACTAAAAGTTGACACATCAGTTTTTGATTATTCACTCAAGAGGTTGCTAAGCTTAATAATGTTAAGCTTCACTATGGTCACTTCTAGTCCATAATCAAAATATGGGGTCCACTACAATTTCATTCTCTCTCCCCCCTGTTTCCCGTCATTCACTTCCCTCAATTTACGTTTTTTATGAGTTAAAATATATCGATTTCCTTTCTTAATTTTGAAAAAAAAATCGATGACTTCCTTGCCTCCTATTATGATTTTTTTCTTTTTTCTTTTTTTCCAGGAGTGGGTAGTAGAAACGGAAAGAAGAGTGAAACACCTTAATCCGGCGACGATGGATTAAATTGTAGATGATCGAGAAATATGAGTTTCACTTTTAAAGGAAAAGAAAGAGAAATAGTGTGTTGGCGAAGTGAAAAAGATATAGAGTAGCGAAAAAGCATGGCTACATAAAATTTTTATTCTTCAATTTTATTTTTTTAACCAAAAAAAAAAAGAGTGGGCGAAGAAGGGAAGAAGAAAATACTAGTTGAAACATGTGTGTATACAAATTTTGGAACTAGTTAACTTATGTGGTGTAGGATCCACAAATTTTGATTATTGAAAAAGGTTGTTAGTTTTGATTATCCAAAGCTCAAAATTTGATTATTTCTAAGGATGCTGTTAAGTTTGATTATACCATTGTGAGTAATCTTTTGCACCAATATTGTTAACTTTAAAAACAATTGGCGTTTGATTATACCACTGCGGATGGCCTAAGAACATAACTTTTAATTTAGGGTGTTTCCACCGTCCAACAAGTTGTGAACCACAACTTGTTATTTTTGTTCTTATTTAATTTTTTTCGCGTTTGTTAGTTTTATACCAAATTTTCATGTAATATTGGTTTGTCTCGACGAGAGAAATCGAAAAAGTAAAAAAACATGACTTTTACACCAGTTTTTTTTGGAGAATATCTATAGAAAAGCTTAAAAAAAATCTTATAGTCATAGCGACATATTCTCTTTCGCCACCAACAACAGAATTGATGGGTGAACAATCTTTTCCTTGTGCTTATTCTAAATATTTTTTGGATACATGTCAAGAATTAGTTTTCCACAATCGCGCAAGTAGACGGTGAGATTAGTTTTTCAAAATTAGTCGAGATGCATGCAAAACGATCCGAACCCATGAGTTACAAAACAAAAAAGAGGAAAATTATCAAAGTAACCCTAACCTTTCACCAAAATTGCATATCACACAAAGACCTCTACCCTTTACGAAATGTCATAATAAACACTTGTAATATTTAAAAACTCATCAATTTCACCCCCAACCGTAACTCTCTTTCTAAAATCAGATGAAATGGATGACATGGACAAAACCGTGGCATTATTTTGGTGATTGGACAGAAATGTGGTTGCATAATTGCATGGGGGTTATTTGGCTCTTAAAAAATCCCCACCCCTTAAACCTAATAAGTTTTATTAGGATACTAGGAGTGAGACATTTAGGGGTTCCATCGTTTGGACAGGCCTTGTATCTTTACCTTGGATTTGCATCGTCTAGGAGGTACGAAAGACATGTATGGAGCCACAGTTGATGCACAGGTTGTCATCCAAGGAGCTTGAGATGTTCTTGGATGCAAAGGATGCCATGATTGTGCTTCAATGAAAGGGTAAGAGATTTGGGAGAGATTGTTGTGCTTCAAAAAAGGAGCTTTGATGTGTCTTATAAGAGGAGGGGTGGGAATTTGGCGCCTAATTTGACAACATGGGATATCCAAAGCTAAGTAGGATTGCCCTCCAAAAATATTTAGGTTTCCCTCCAAGTCCATGTCATCCATTCCGTATATTTTTAGGCGGCGGAGGGTAACACTAAGAGTGAAATTGATGAGTTTTTAAATAGTACTATGTGTTTATGTGATATTTTATAAAGGTTAGAAATCTCTGTGTGATTTTGGTGAAAAGGCCATGGTTATTTTGAAATTTAAAAAAAAAAAAGAAAAAAAAAGGAAAGAAACATGCAAAATCTAATCGTGGCATGATCAGTATCATAAATGCTTTTCGAAAAAAAAAAACCAGTACCATTAAAAAACACACACATATGTATGGAGCCAGCACATAGGAATCGAAGCAAACCGTATTGATCGCAGGCGAAGCCGATGGCAAAAGGATGGTGATGCTAATTTCTCTGGTCATCGAGGGTGAATGTGAGGGAAGAGTGACACTAATAGGCTTACGAATTTTTTTCAAGTAAACAAAAAAATACAATATAGCAAGTGACACTAATAGACAAAAAAAATTGGGATAGATAGGGTACTACAAAAATACATTACGGGAAGCTAGGTTTCCCAAACACCCCTAAATATTGGACAATCTCAAATTTTGGGTGTTTCTACTAAGCTATGTAGACTAAATTGACTGAAGCTCATGTTTTTACGAATTTTTAGACAAATTATTCTTCTCATATAATTGCATAGATTAGTTAAAATACCATGTAGCAGAAATAACTTGACTATAATTATTTGCGCAAACGAAAAAATACAGCTTAAGCACTTGTTCTTCTCTCTCGGCTCTCGCCACCAACTACAGAATTGATGGGTGAACGATCTTTTCCTTGTGCTTGTTCTAAATATCGTATCATGCATCTTTGTTTAAAAACCCCAATGTGGAATCCCACAATTTCCCTAAACCCTTTTCACACCAAAAAAAATAAAAAAACCCAATGTGGGCCAACTGGCGATTGACCGTTTTTTTTTTTATATGTAAAATAAAATAAAGTTCTAACTAAGAAAGTTCTAACCCTCGGAGTTATAGGCTTAATGATTAAGGTTTGAGGTTTAAAGGTTTGCTCTATTCTAAGGTTTCAGGTTCGAAACCTCTCGGCTATTATCAACTCCTTTGGGGATAGTCCATATAAAGCCATGTTTGCTTCGGCTTCAAGTGCGGTTATCAAGAGTGGACGGTGAATTTATGGTCCTCCAAAACTGAGTCAAAATACGTGTAAACTAACACATACATTTAGTTATGGAAAAGAAGAAGAAGTTGTGCTTATGACATTGTATACGAGAAAGAGGGCCATTTCTATCCACATTGATTGTAAGAATATTATATTGGTTACATACGATTCGATATCAACTTGATTTTTTCATAGAATTTTTACTTGAAAATCTGTTATAATTTTTTTTTTGGGTCAAATGAAAATATAATTCTGTTATAATTTGACAGTACTCACAGTAGTCTTCATTCTTTTTCTCTCATGATAGAATTTCATCTACATTTTGGGGACCCAAATCTTGTAAATGGTCACCACCCAGTTTGGGCTCCCAAATTTTAAGCTGGGCGGCGTTGTTGTTTTCGGCCTTTTCAAACCCATGGAGGGAATTCAAACCCAAGGTGGCTAGGTTTTTTTTTTTTTAAACACCAAAGTTGGTTGGAAAAATAGTAAACTATTACGAGGATCAATTATATACACCGACGGTGTAAACATTTGTTTCCTCCAAACCATTGCCTTTTCTCCAAACCACCATTGCCCAGTCTGTTATTTATACCATTAATTCCTAGGCCATATAGCTACTCAATGCAAACCACTGCCTTACCTACTTGAGTAATAATTTTTTCTCCGGTTGACACTGATGCCTGTTCCGCTAAAGAAAATAAATAGTTATTTCTTAAATTAAACGTGATGTTTTGTGAGAAAATTATCTGTCTTGTAAAGTTGAAAATAAATATTTATAAAATAAGAATCTTAGTGGAACGGGGTCTGATAATAGGAAAAGCACCTCGGTCAATTGGGATATTGTTTGTCCCATTAGTTTCCTTTGTGATTTGCCCACCATTTAGATATCAAGGTTGTGTTTGGAACTTAGGAAAAAATATGGAAAGGAAGAGAGTTCTAAAAATTTTCGTTCCATTGTTTGGTTTCTAGAGAAAGAGAAAGAAAAGTTCAACAAACAAGTTTAATTTTATTTCCAATATCTTCTCAACTTTCCCTCTTTATTATTTCCTCTTATTTTCTATTCCCTTCCCCAAGTTCCAAATAAATATTAACCACGGTTAAATTGGTGAGACCTAGGAATTAAAGACAACCAATAATTGTGAAGATAATGTTCATCCTTATTTAGTAAATTAAGATGAACAAAATCGGACTTGAAAAAATGGAAGATGAGAGTCCTACGTGAGGGACTCGCAGAGAATCATGAAAGTAGTTGTGGCACATGCAAATCTAATATGATCGTGCCAAGTAAGCGATGAGATTAGTTTTCCAAAATTAGTCAAGATGCACGTAAATTGATCCGAACACATGAGTTACAAAAAAAGGAAAATTTTCAAAGTAAGCCTGACCTTTCACCAAAATCACACAAAGACCACTTACTGTTATTAAATGTCACATAAACACCTATAATATTTAAAAACTCAAACAATTTTATCACAATCGTACTCTCTGTCTAAAAGCAAACGAAATGGATGACATGGACAAATGGAAAAAAACGTGGCATTATTGTGGTGACTGGATAGAAACGTGATTGTAATTGCATGGGGTAGGGTTATTTGGCGCTTAAAAAATCCCCACTCCCTGAACCTAATAAATCGTATTAGGATTCCAAGAGTGAGAGATTCAGGGGTTTCATCGTTTGGGCGAGTCTTGAACCTTCAACTTGGATTTGTATCGGTCTAGAAGGTACGAATGACACGTTCGCAGCAGCAATGGATGCACAGGTTGTCCTCCGAGGAGCTTGAACTTGAGATACTCTTGGATGCAAGGGATGCCATAGTTGTATTTCAACTTGGGAGGGATTGTTGTGCGTCAAAAAAGGAGCTTTGATGCGTCCTATAAGAGGAGGGATGGGATTTTGGCGCCTAATTGGACAACAAGGGATGACATTTTCTTTCCAAAGCCAAGTAGGATTACCCTCCAAGATTATTTAGATTTGCCTCCAAGTCCATGTCATCCATTCCCGTGTATTTTATATGATATTTTATAAAGGTTAGAAATCTTTATATGTGATTTTGATGAAAATGTTAGGGTTATTTTGAATTCTTTTTTTAAAAAAAGAAACATGAAAAATCTAAAGCAGCGTTTGGTAATTTTTTTATTTTCAGTTTTTGGTATCAATGATTAGCATTACTCCGTATTTCATTAAAAAAGAAAAAAAAGAAAAAAGAAAAGCACACATATAAGTAGGGTTGTAAATGAATTGAGCCATTCGCAAACTGTTCGAGGCTCGGTTTGGTAAGAGCTCGTTCGAGTTCGATTCGTCTACTAAACGAACTGAACCTGAACCTCAATTCTAGGCTCGTTCCGTAAATGAGCCGAACTTGAGCCTAACGGTATTCGGCTCGGTTAGGTTCGCGAACCTATACTTAAATTTAATTAATAATTCAATAGGGATCTATTTCTAAATGTAAAAAATTTTAAGGTTGTATATATAACTCAATACTTATTTTTCTTCCAAATTCTATACGATCAATGAGAGATTTTGGGTTCGCTTGAGTTTAATGAGCTGAGCCGAATCAAATCTGAGTCTTGACGACCTCAATTCGAGCTTAGATTCGGCTCGGCTCGATTCATTTGAGTTAAACGAGCCAAACTCGAGCCAAGATGTTCAAGTTCGAATCGAACCCGAGTCGAACTCGAGCCAGACTAGTATTTTAACGAACCCAATCGAGCCGAACCCGAGCCTTGAAAAATTTTAACGAGCCGAACTCAAGCAAAGTTGTTCAGGCTCGAATTGAACCCGAACCAAACTTGAACCGAACTCATACTTTAACGAATCCAAGCTAAACTTAACAGAGTTCAGCTCGATTCGATTCGTTTAGAGCTTTACATGTAAGTGTATAGAGCCATCACATAGAACTGATAGGAGTAACCCCAGACAGACGCGAGAGGAAAAATCAGCAAATGGAGAGCAGCAAATGGATAGCCACGGTGGCGAGCATATGGATCCAGTGCAGCTGCGGCGCATCCTACGCCTTCGGAATCTACTCCTCCGTGCTCAAGTCCAGCCAAGGCTACGACCAATCCACCCTCGACACCGTCTCCGTCTTCAAGGACATCGGCGCGAACGCCGGCGTACTCTCCGGCCTCCTCTACGCCGCCGTCGCCGTCCGCCGCGGCCGATCCTGCTTCTCCGTCGGGCCGTGGGTGGTCCAGGTCTGCGGCGCGATCCAGTGCTTCGCGGGCTACTTCCTCATGTGGCTCTCCGTCGTCGGAGTCATACACAGGCCGCCTGTTGCGGCCATGTGCTTGTTCATGTTGATAGCGGCCCACGCGCAGACGTTCTTCAACACCGCGAATGTCGTCACCGCCGTGCATAATTTCCCCGATTATAGTGGGACCAGCGTCGGCATCATGAAGGTAATTACGCTTCGATTGATCAGAAACGTTCGTATTGCTCGACTGTGTTTGTGCTAGGGACGCAATATTTCATCACAATTCCAACCACATTCGTTTACTTGGCACTGCATAATTGGTGGATGCAAACTGGTTATTGTTTTACCATTACCAGTCATTTCATACGGGTGTGGTTGGTGTGAAATGTTATGTCCTAGCATTTTTTTTTCCCTTCTATTCGTTATCGTTTTATTTTGCCTACCTACTTTTTTGATTCCACCCACAACAACCTCTCTATTATTTCTCTGTACTATATTATATTACAAAATATTATACATACATGTGTAAACCGGTGGGTTTGTGAGGGAGAGATAGAAAGGATATCAATCCTGTTTCAACACGTCTCTCGGTCACTCTCTAGATATTCTTTCTCTTACGACCAGTGAAACCTGCAGATGTGTGAAACCCACTACTTTGGGGAGTAATCGAAAGGCGTGTTTCCGACATTTTTGAACGGATATTAAGAAAATAAAACAAGCGGAGGTTGGATGAAACGGATATTAAGAAAATAAGACAAACGGGGGTTGGATGAGAGAGAGAAGATAACACAAAGCGGGTTGGGCTAGATAACACATTTTCTCAACAGATGTTGATTTTGGCGTTCTATTTTTTTACGCAAACGCTTTATTTTGTACATAAAATTATAAATTGAAACATCTGCGCACAAAATTAGAGGTCGAAATTTATTTTTTCTCGACCCACTTTTATATAGGGTGTATGCACTCTATTCAAAATCTGGTAGAAACATTACGTGGTGGTGTGGAAGGAGCATCGATAAAAGGAATAAATTTTGTCAGTGGCATTTACGGCGTCCACGTACCCCATAGAATGAGAATTATATGATCGCTAGCCCATGTGGCTGTGTGTTTTCCGTTGGATACATGTCTCGTATTATTGACCAAAGTAAAGGTTGCGTGATGGGTCGTCCTAATGATGAAAGATTGTGAGTGACTCTTTGGCCTTTATGATGACTGCCATTTTTTGGCTCAACCACTCAATACACGTATTTTTTTTTTAAAAGCGAAACACACTACGGGGACAGACGGAAGAGGGGAACCGATCAATTGTTGGTCCCACTCTAGGATCCCGTGCGAATGATATAGTTGATTGTTTATAGTAATCAGTGCCGGCTCCGACATTTGGGTTGCCCAAGCCTGACCTTCTGCTTGGTTGTCCACTCGAAAATTCTAATCGTAAGGAAGATTTGCAGGAAACCATGCAAGGAAAAATGCGTTTGGACTCATTTCGGGTCTCACAAAAATCTAGAAAAATATCCAAATTTTTTTGAATATTATTTTATGGGGTTCTGTGAAAAATCAGCTCCAATGGATATCGATCGATAAGTATTACTTTTGGATTCGTTGGGGGCGAAATTGTTCAATTCGCCCATATGAATTCAAAAGTAACACTTACTGATGTCCGTTGGAGCTGATTTTTTACAGGGCCCCATAAAATAATATTAAAAAATTTATGGATATTTTTTTAGAGTTTTATGGGACCTGGAATGAGCCCAAACGAGTTTTTCTTTATGTGGTTGTCTGCAAATTTTTATTGCAAATAATAACATGACTCGTTGCCCACTAGTGTTAAGTATAAAAAAAAAGACATACAAGTAACAAAAAAAAAGGACAAAAACAAGATTATATTGTCCATTTAGCTTGAATTACATCATCCGTCCCTTCTCGTTTTGGCTATTGCCTCCATTTTCTTTTTTTTCTTTTTATCTGATAGCACTTCTCATTTTTTCTCTTAATAATTTGCCCTCCTAAATTTTTTTTATCTGTTATTTACCCCAGGTATGTAAAAACCTCTCTTTTACCCTCCTAATTTTCTCAAGTATCATAATTTTTTAAAGTAGGTGGAAATCATACATATTTACTTTTTTTAAAAAAAATTGTACAAAATTTTTTGGATGATGCCCCTAAATATATTTTTTGCTGGATTTCTATTTTTTTTTGTATACATACAAATTTTTTTTTTTTTGTTGCCCCTTGCACGGGGTTGCCCGAGCCGGCCGGCTTGCAGGGCTTACCCCCTGGCCGGCCCTGATAGTAATTGTTTTTTTCTGTTCCAGAAAAATTTCAGGTCAATTGCTTAATCCAATGTTCACTTTTTGTTTCAGAGTTTAGGATATTGAATTCTGAACGAAACATTCTACGTGTGGATCACGTACTTACATTTATCCAAATGACTTGGAAATTTGTTGGAGTTAATAAAAAAAAAAATTTAAAACATAATTAACGGTTTAGATCATTTGCTTGTGTTGGGATTTATTTCCTTAACATCTCCCTCACGTGCAGCCGCGTTTGAGGTCTGTCACGTGTGGCCATTTTTTGGGTCCTATCATCGTGCAGTCTTTTTTTGCTAGTATGTTATCGTGGGGCGTGGATTGTAAATTTTTAAAATGTGGAGTGGAATGGGTTCCGCTCTGAAGTGGGTTTGGACTCAGAAGTGGTCCCAACAGCTTGGACTCAGAAGTGAGCCCTACAATTGGTCTGTTCCTATCGGTTCCCTTTTCCGTAGGTCCCCGTAGAAGGTCTCTTTTTCTTTTTTTAAGAAAACTTTTCCATCTATTTATGGCTATACGTAACTTACAAAGAATTACACCAAAAATGCAAAAATAAAATTAAATAACACTTCTAAAGCACCGAAATGAAACGAATTCCTATATGCTAGACTTGAGACTTTTAATACGGAAAAGCACTGGATGCAGTGGCGGACCGAGGGCTGCAAGCAGGGGCCCAGACCTTTATACACCTCCCAATTATCTCACTAGCTATATGTTTATACCCATTTTTGGCCAAAATTCAGAAAATCAATTTGTTGGTTAGAAGAAGGCCTTGAATGAAGGTCTCAGGTGTTAAAAAGCCTCATGATCGGTCATCCACGAAATTGGGCCGATTTGAACACCATTGATCGAGTTGAGTTTTCAAAGGCCTGGGCCAAATTATGCTTAAGATTTCGTTATCACAAGCCCAAACCCAAGATTGGTCAAAGACTTGGGTTGACCCACTAGATCTGAGTGTTTTATCCAGGCCTAGGCTGGTTCTTAGAAATAATAAGGCCTTCTAAGTGGGCCTAAATCAGTTAAAGCCCAAGTTTTCTTTCCAAACTTGGGCTCGCATGGCTTACAAAGAGAAGAGGTCTATGATGCTCCTCAAGTTCAAGCCCAAGTAATAGATGGGCCTACTTCTTAAAGAAAATGTCACCTATGGCCTTTAGTTGGCAGGGAAAAGGTCTCAAGCTGCTCACAAGCAGCTCAAAGGCCTAAAATGTTCTTGCTGGACAGATTTAGGTAAGCTGCTTGTAGGTCTGAGTCTTTACTATCCTTTAGCATGAAGCAAGGCTTGGGACACGTGGCAACCATGCATGGAGACATCCCAAGCAGCTCACAAGCAGCTTAGGCCTTGACAAGCAGCTCAAAGGCCTCTATCTAACATCACATAAGCTGCTCACAAGCAGCTCAACCAGGCCTGCGTTTTCGGACTTGGTGGGCCCAAATATCCCTTTTTTATGAACATCTATGCTCACAAGCAGCTCAAAGGCCTCAAGTTGCTTACAAGCAGCTCAAAGGCCTCAAGTTGCTTAGAAGCAGCTCAAAGGCCTAGAATGTTCTTGTTTGGCAGATCTAGGTAAGCAGCTTACAAGCAGCTCAAGGTCTGAACTGGTGGGACCCCATTCTTCAGCATGATGCAAGGCCAGGGACAGGTGGCATACATGCAGCCCTTGGAGCTATTGGTGAATGGCTCATGTAGACCTAAGTAAGCTGCACACAAGCAGCTCACTCAGGTCTGGTTAATCTTTTGTTTCTCGATTCTTCTTTCATAAGGAATCAAGATTAGAGGATTTAAGGGCCCACAAGAGATAGATGACCAATAAAATGGTAGGAAGGCTTGGAGAAGTATTGGTCTTCAGCAGTGGTGGGCCCAGAGGATGTCCAATCAAGCAGTAGCTTGAGTGTTGAAGCAGCTCAAAGGCCTGGATGCTGAAATTCCTTTTGCTATTTTACAAAGTTTTATGCAGAAAATGAGGATTTTTCAGGCTTTGGCCATTTTCTTGGAGTGAAGAGCACGTTTTAGTCAAGGAACAACCCCTCATTGGAGCATTTCAAAGCTGCTCAAGCCTAAGCCTCTGCTAGAAGGCCACATGGCAGCCATGCATGAAGGCCTGTGGAAGCAACTCAAGCAGCTCAAGGCCTGGAAGCATTGCTTATAAATACCAAAATTGAAGGCATTGGCAATGGTCCCTGACCATCAAACCCACGGCTTATGCAAATTTATTTTTCAATTATCTTCTATCTTTCGGTCCACGACCATCAAGCCCACGGCTTACCCAATTTAGCTTTCAATTGTTTTTATTTTCCCATTCAATCTAGCACAGACTAGATTTTATTTCCTTTCATTTCCTTGTATCCAAACTTTGTTAAACCGAATAATAAAGTTTATTTTTGTTCCTTCATTACCATTCAGTCCTTTCATTTTCTTTTATCCATTTTCTAACAACGGTTAGGAAATATTTAAGTCCATATCCAGCAAAGGCGAACAACGAACCTCCTCACGGTCTCCACCCTTAGGCCGTGCACTTTCGTTCGATTAGAAGTCAGATTGAGGCTTCCAAGCCTTGATACAAATTCGGGCAGCAATCCTGCCCTGGCACGCCCGCAACATTTGCCAATTCGGTTTTTGCACTTTTTGTGGAGAAACACTATACTATTTTTTTAGGTTAATTTGTAAAAGCTTTATATGATTGGCTCCTGCAAGTCTCTTCAATGAATTTTTTTTGATAAAGTTTATATATATGTGTGTGAAATAACCCCCTAAAAAAAAGTTATCAACCACGTTTCGTTGGTGGTTATAAAATTAAATGTGATTATGTATGTGTACACAATCTCGTCTCCTCAGAACTAGGAAGCACTAATATTTATATTATAGACTGTAGTTTAGTTATAAATGGAAAAATACATGTGATTCGGGCCCCTGTAGAATACAAATCCTGCGCCACTGACTGGATGCACATCTTTTTTCTTTAAGAAAGTAAACTTTTCCATTCATTAATGCGTAGTAGCGGTATTTACAAAGAATTCCACCAAAAATCGCAAACTAAGATTACACAACACTCCTACTAAATGAAACACCGAAATGATCAGAGTAAGAAACTAATTCCTATGTTCCAGACTCAAGGCTTAAGTTCTTAATACTGAAAAGCACTAGATGCACGTTTTTATTTATTTATTTATTTTTCTTTCTTTAAGAAGTAAACTTTTCCATTCATTAATGCCTAGCGGTTTTTACAAAGAATTCCACAAAAAATTTTAAAATAAGATTTCACAACACTTCTGCTAAACAAAACACCGAAATGATCAAAGTAAGAAACTAATTCCTATGTTCCAGAATCGAGGCTCAAGTTCTTAATACTGAAAGCACCAGATGCACGTTTTTTTTTTGGTAAGAAGTAAAATTTTCCATTCATTAATGCCTAGTGGTATTTACGACGAATCCCACCAAAAATCCTAAAATAAGATTATACAACACAGAAACTAAATAAAACGCCGAAATGAAAGTAAGAAACTAATTCCTAAGTTCTAGATCCGAGACTCGTGTGGGTTTCCCCATTTCACTCTTATTAGTGTATTGTCACAAGTGATAAAATGAAAGGGGACTTTAATTGTAAAAGGCATGCTCAAGGAAAACCCAAACCAATTGTTGCAACTTGTGGGACTTAATTTTCAGTGTATGACTAATCAAGTATTGTTTCTTCTAGTAATAGTCATACAAATTCTCCACTTCCTAGTGGGCTGATGACCGCATTTTAGTCTGGATGCCATTGCCAAAGTTCGTTTTTTACCTCGAGCTGTGATCTTTGAGTTGTCAATTCTATATCCTTTACGACTTTAGTGCTAATACTTGTAAAAATACTTTCTTCTTTTGCCTTCTTCTTTGGCCAGGGCTTTCTTGGTTTGAGTGGAGCAGTACTAGTTCAGGTGTATCAAACATTTCTTTATGGCCATCCAAGCTCTTTCATATTGATGCTGGCAGTGTTGCCAACTTTTGTTTCCTTATTGCTTATGTGTATCGTAAGAATCTACCCTGAAAAAGTTAACGGGGATGACAAGAAGCACTTGAATGGTTTCTCAGCAGTTGCTCTTACTGTTGCTGCATATCTTTTGATCTTGATAATCCTGGAAAACGTCTTTACTTTTCCAGTATGGGCTCGTGTTATTACATTTATAGTGCTTCTGCTTCTTCTTGCTTGGCCTCTTAGGATTGCGGTCAATGCCCAAAGAGACGAGTCGGAGACATTACCGCATATACCCTCAGAGGAGAGGAGCCAATTAATAGATCACTCTACAGTACAGGAGTCTGAAATATTCTCGCCACCGGAAGATTCTATCGAGTATCATGAGGTTTCAGCTGATGATGACAATTCAGTTGTTGGGAAAAACACGAATCTATTGCAAGCCGTACGTACCATGAACTTTTGGTTGTTATTTATTGCCATATTATGTGGAATGGGTACCGGATTGGCCACCATTAACAACATAAGCCAAATTGGACAATCTCTCAACTACACAACTGTGGAGATCAACACATTAGTCTCTTTGTGGAGCATATGGAACTTTCTTGGTCGTTTCGGAGCTGGATATATATCTGACATATTCCTTCACACAAGAGGATGGGGGAGGCCACTGTTTATGGTCCTCACTCTAGCCACCATGACTGCTGGCCACGTCATCATTGCCTCTGGTTTTTCTGGGAATTTGTATGTGGGTTCAATACTTGTGGGTATTTGTTATGGTTCACAGTGGTCGTTGATGCCCGTTATCACATCGGACATCTATGGTGTCCTGCACATGGGTACTATTTTCAATACCATTGCGATAGCTAGTCCTGTTGGATCTAGTATATTTTCTGTATTTGTGATTGGCAATATCTATGATGAAGAAGCATCGGGTGCGGGGAATTCTTGTTACGGCACCAAGTGCTTCATGTTATCGTTCTTTATCTTGGCAGCCGTTAGTCTTTGTGGCTCTCTAGTTTCCTTGATATTGTTTTTCCGGACAAGGAGATTCTACATGCAGATTTTACTTAGACGCCTGCGGCATTTGACCAGACAGTGAGAAGGAAAAAATTCCATTTCTTTTCCTTTTGTTGGGTTTTCCTTTCGTGAGCGAATTTTGAGTTGCACTGAGGAAGTAAAGCAAAACATTAGGCATTTCTTGTTTTGTGCTTGTAAGTAGGCCATATGGTTGTATTTGAGATGGTTGGAGGCATTTGGGATTCTTTTGTGTAAATTGTCAATAAAAGGTTTCCTTGTTTTCTTACAAGATGTCAACCTGCCAAAAGTTTCTGTGCTTTATGAAGTTGAATCTACTCTTCTGTTCTCATAATATTCATGGACGATGGTAAGTTGAGCCTTGATAAGTACTCCCTCCGTTCCAAAATCTTTGGTATTTTTCAATATTAGTGCCGTAGATTTTGGGACGGAGGGAGTACTTGAAGAAGCAAAGGGTAGGTCATGTTGTTCAAATCTCGTGAACGCTTGACCTCTTAGTCGACATCTTACTCGGACAGAGGATCCGAGTCCGTGAAGGAACTGGAGATTCAATTTGCAGAGAACACAAGGGACACATATCATTACCAAAAACAAGGATACCTCTGCTGCACACAACACAAATGGATCTTCTTGCTATTCTATTTTGGACTGCTTTTGTGAAACAACTTCAATTTTTGGGGGACGGTAAGTTCCAAACCACACTAAGCCACCCATTTTGGTTCGGTAAATGGTTTTGCATTTCTGCATAGGCTGAGCTTACTGAGAAAGTTCTGCTGGAGCTCCACTTCCATTCCATAATGTCGTCTCTGGACCTGTCCATCAGGTGTCTCTGAAGTTTTAGTAGCACCCTCGGTTTCTACTCTTCTTCCCACCTAAACAAACGCCTTCTGACCCCCGATAGTATGCAAACTTAAAACAATGCTGGAGGTGTTAGTCTACACAGACTTAAAAGCGTGCACCCCGACAAACTACAGACTACAGTAGGGGGCCGTATTTTAGGCGAAAGCTAGATGAAAGACTGTTAATTATAAGACATTAAATTCCATTCAATTAGGGGTGAGAAGGTGGAGGAGAAATGCATAAACCGATAAAATACCCTCTCTAAATGTTAGCAGCAACGAATTTTCAAATTCAATGATCACCTACCGGAAATATTATACAAATAAATAACTGATCAATCGAGCACAACAAGATGCTTGTATTTCTCTCCAGATATGGCCCATCTCATTACATCCTCCGGTCTCATTCTTTCACCTTCCTCCAAGAAGTATTTCATCAGTATCTTCGAATGCCCGTTCAGAATAGTAACCCCCTTCTTCATGCTCAGCATGGGATAGTGCCTCTGAACCCCCTTCTTCATGCTCAGCATGGGATAGTGCCGCAAACCAGAGATTCTCCAAAACACTAACTCTGGCAGAATATACCCTTTCTCTTAGTACTTGTTTCTCATAACTTCGTAGTCCTTTTCCCAACTGCCTCCGCCCCATACCAAATCATTGTATCCGAATGCTTCACCAAAGTACGAAGCACAGAATACAAAAAGCCTTTTTATCATTTTATCTTGGCTCAATTTATTCTCAATGGCGAATTGTAAGATCACATTGGCAATCTTACGAAAATCTCCAGTTTTTTTTGGGAAAGAAAATTTTCAAATATGCACATCTTTCCCAAAGACTGCATAAATAATCAGAGTTGAGAAGTTCAGAGAGCTCAAACTTAACAAGCTCAGGCTCAGAGTTGAATACCAAGATATATTTTCTCCACGGTTCTTCAGCCACGTCTGAAACTAAAAGGCCTAATGAAGCAATAATATCCATCTGCAAATGATTATTTCCTCGGAAGCATACAGCAAGACAACTGCCAAATTTCCCCTTCTTTATGTGGCCTTCAACCATTTCATGCCATTGCCGATCAACTATTTTCGCAAATCGTTCCCAATCCCAGCAGTTAAGGCTGCTGTTGGGGAAACTGAAAAACCCTCCCCTCAACGAGTTTATCCCATGCGTGGCTTATTGGTGGACGACCATTTTTTTTCAGCCACAGTTTCTTGTACGTAAGCAGTGCAACATAGCCAACTTGACTGTAAAAGACCGTATCCTGTATAACGCTCTGTTCTATTTTGGACCTCTTAAAGCTCTCAGGTAGATTTAAGGCCTCGCGAAGTGGAACAAGAACCTGCTTTTGTAGACGATCTCTAACTCTGTAGGCATAATGCGCCCCCTCCATCTCTTCGTACTCGGGATCTGAGTCAAGGGGGAACATCCTTCTAGAAATGCTCTCACAAATTAGGGTTGAGCGGTCGTAAGATGAGCCGAGAGATGGGCACCATTTTGCTGCTAGACTGATTTTACTGATCCCCCCCGCACTTGAGAAGTTCCATATCAGACTTTAGAAGTTTAAATATTGCCATTTATCTCGATAATCAAAGGTTCAAGTTTGTTAAAGTATCTTAATACTTTATCAGTTTAAATATTATCCACTCCGTTTCTTTTACATATCTATTACAGTTCCGCGTTAAATTTTTAATTGTCAATATCTCTTAAACGTATATTATTAAACATATACACACTACGAATCTTATTTAATACTAGATCTTAATTATTTATATAGGACAATAATTTAAAAGCATAAACTATTTAAAATAACACGCAGAATCGTAATGAACAACGATAAAGATAGAAACATAAGAATTATTAATAAATCTGAAGACGGTTGCGATCGCTTGAACGGTCATGCGACAAGCCACCATTTTTTTTTCCTAATAAAATAAAAACAGCAGAGGAAGTTGGGGGTAGTGAGATAAGAATGGGCTGGAAATATATACTTATTCAACTCAACGCCCTTTTGGTCTCTCTAGGGTTTCTTTCCGTATTCTCTTCAGACATCCAGATCCGGCCAAATCCAAACCAGCCTCCTAAACCCCTCCTCCTCACACAAATCCATTCTCTCAGAATTAGGGTTTCCAAATCTACACACACACAGCTTTAGAGAGAGAGAGAGAGAGAGAGAGAGAGAGAGGAGACCAGATCACAGTCGAAAATGGAGGAGCAGCCCCCAGTCCCAACATGCGATGGCGGCGGCGGCGGCGGAGCCTCTCTAATAAGAGATTTAGCCTCATGCAACAAAACCACCAGGGACAGGGCCCTCAGGATGGTCCTCAAAACCTGGCTCCCGTCCAACGGCGACCAACTCTCCGATGACGAGATGAAGAAGCTCTGGAAAGGCCTCTTCTACTGCCTCTGGCACGCCGACAAAGCCCCGGTCCAGTCGAACCTCATCGACCGCCTCTCCGCCCTCCTCCTGACCCTCCCCTCCTCCCTCTCCCTCCGCTACCTCTCCGTCTTCTTCCTCACCCTCCGCCGCGAGTGGCCCGGCATCGACTCCCTCAGGTTAGACAAGTTCTACCTCCTCATTCGCCGATTCCTGCATTTTTCTTTCCTCATGCTTAAGAATAACCACGCCTGGGACCTGGACGCCTCTCGCCGCGTAATGGACCTAATTGAAGAGAGAGCGTTATTAGCTGATGATAATAAAGTAGTTACTGGGAATGGGGTTAGTTACCACGTTGCTTCGATTTTTCTCGACGAACTTAAGCCATTCCTTCCGCTTGGGGCCGAAGTGGTTGATGTGGCGTTTAAGCCATTTTTGAGTGTAATGAGCAAGTGCCCTGATAAAGTGTTGATAGGTAAGGTTAAGTCTAGTATATTTGATGTGTTGTTGACAATGGGGAGGAATCTGCTAGAGATTAAGAAATTGGGGGATAAGAACGACTCTGGTGATAACAATGAAGTTGTAGTTTTGGGGACTGTAGGATTGACGATGGGGTTTTCTGCGAAGTTATATGATTTGGGTACGGTGTCTGATTGTGTTCAGGGGAATCGGAAGGTTTTTTTCAGTTTGCACGAGGATTTCTTGAGGTTGGAGAAGGATTTGGCGTCATCTGGAATTGAAGTTTCAATTCCTGATGCTATGGTTGATGATGAGGATGAGGTGCCTAAATTGATCCCTATTGCTACAGAGGTGGAAGGAAGTACTTCTGAGGTGGTTTTGGAGTCGGGCATTAAGAAGAGGAAGAAGAACAGGAAGACCAATACAGCATCTGATGTTCAGTTGGATGGAGCAAATAAGAAGACATCGAAGAAGAAGGAAAAGAATCAAAGGGTTCTTGAACAGTGCTCTACATTAGCGGAGAAAGAGAATGCAACTGTTGCCAATGGGATCGAGAGTTCCGGTAATGAGTCTAATTTGATTTTTAATGAGTCTGTCATTGCAAATCTTCGAATGCAGTTTGAGAAGGTTGCTGAAGAAGTTGCCTTGGGTATTGATGGTGCGGCTTCATTTGATTTGCCTGAGGCTACTATTGGAATTACAGAGTCGAAGAAGAGAAAGAGAGGGAGGAGTATGGCTGCTAAGGACCACCACAATCAGGATGTAAGTGGTGATAAAGATGGATTTGAACATGCTAGTGCTGCAGCGAAGAGTTCTGAAAAGAGTTCGAAGAAGGTGAGGTTTGCAATGAAGAATAATTTGGTGTGGAAGCCACAGACTCCCTTGCCACCCCAGGATCTGAGGTTGCCACCCTCTGCTACTCCTAGAGGCAGTGCACTAAAAAAAGGAGTACCTCCGGGTCCCATAAGGGAGATTTCTCCTGCAACAAAAAAGGTGAAGCCAAAGAAGGGCAGGAAGGGAGTAAAAACAGTCTCCCCGGCCATCAAACGACTCAGGAAGCTAAGAACTCTTTCGGTTTAATACATTCAATCATTTCAACATTTGTGTTTCATATTTGCCGTGGGTGGGGATTTTAATTTCCAGTACTCAGTACTCATTCTTCTCTAAGCCAGCTTGTTCGGATTGTAGTTGTTAACCTCATTGCTTTGAAAAACCTTGAAGAAAGAATTCTTTGAGTGCTTAGTTCTTTTATCAATGGTTTTGTTTGTTTTCCTTATGAAATCTATTTGTGCTCATCAGTGTTGTTATCATTGGTCGCAAATTGGAAAATCTGAGAGGTGAGTGAGACCGTGCCTCTACTGTATTGTAGTTGAACCTGCCACAGCTTGTATGAATACCTTTTCAAGTAAGTACTGGAGTAAGTTGGAAGGGCTTGTCCTTGTAAGAAAACACGATGGGTTCTTGTGTCGTGTATGAAGAGTCTTAAGACACTAGTATTTTGTTGATTATTTATTTGCAATATTAGATGACATTGTGGTCTTTAGCCGTTATGTATATTGTTGTTACAAAGTATTGATGGTCTCTGATATGTATCTGTTACTATAAAACATCCTCTGTACCCTTATGAGCCTTGAAAATAAGTTCACAAAATGTCTAGACCGTATAGCGATCATGTTGATACTTGATGTGTGCTTTTTCCATTATTTCAAGGTTCTTTGAATTATCTTAAAACGTGGAGAGAAACCATTGTTTTCTGTACAAGTACTTGTATTGTATTGTACTCCCACTGTTTTGTTCATTGAGCTTAAGCTGTAAAGCATCATTAGGAACGAACACGCAATTAGCTTGATACGGGTGGGTACACCATGGTTAATACCTTAGGGCTATGTAGCACGGATACCGACATGGACACGGGAATGGGACACGGCAATTCGAAAAAAGGACAAGGACATGGACACGGCAGGGGATACATCAATTTTTTTAAGATAATTCTTTTAGTTATGCAAACTTACTTTGTAACCACTAAATATTTAGATTAGGTCTCCTATTGAATGCATTTGACCAAGGATGCATTCCTAAACACATTCACATTGTTTTATATTACAATATTTGGTCTAATACTTCTGAAGTTTTTATTTCAAAAAAAGCTTTTAAAACACTGTGCCCTTTCCCCATTAAAGACAACCTGCCGTGTCCCCATATATGCCTCCGGAGTGGCCCTGGGGTGTCCCACCAATAAATATATTATAATCTAATAGACAAGCAACATGGCGTGTACCACACGTGTCCTTGCATGTCCCTAGAGCGTTGCTTATCCCTGGAGTGTCCGACCCGGATACACGGGTCTCTAGGAGTGTTAGTGCTTTATAGCCTTAGGGCTTGTTAAAAACTCTGGGAAAATAAAATTTGTATGGCAACCAAAACTGATATGGGGGGAGGTCAATTTTATGTAGGTTAGGGTTGATGAAAACAATGAAAAGATGGGTTCCCAAAATATTGCTTAGATATTTTGAAGAATTCTTTCATCAGACTATATTCTACTTACAAGGAAGAGTGGTTAACAGTATCAAGCTTCACACAGCTATTTTCGATTGAAATCGAAGTCCTGTTTGGTCCTTCAAGATGAGATTGTATATGATTACACGGCACACGGTCGTTTGTTGTTGTTGTTGTTCTCCCTTTGTGAAAACTAGGCTTTGTTTGGGGAGTATCTGAAAATTTTACGATCTCGTTGACCATATGAAATCTGTTGCATGTCCACGTTTGATTGTGTATTATATGGGTTTTGTTGCCTTAGTTGATTGGATGATGGTTAGAAGTGTGGAATCATATCCCTGATGGTCGACTTGTTGAACAACACTCCATTGTTGCACCACTGCAGGCAATTCCATCATGTCAACCATCCTGTCATCTCCATTGACGGCAGCAGCAACCGAGCAGCACAACCACCAGTAAGTGTCCCCACCGCTAATTGCTCCACCTTAGCCACGGTTGTTACCTGCACAAAGAGGTTGGAGTGATCCTTGAAGCAAATAACCTATAACCATGTCCCGACTCACTTTGTTCTTCAAACCCTGCACCGAATAGTAACCCACAAGTTTATAAGAACTTTTTTTTTCATGTAGTTCCGACTTATCTTGTCGAGACGAATTAATAATTCACAAAAACTTGACACAAAACAATCAAATGCAAAAATAAAAAATTGCCAAAAATAAAATAAAATGCCGACTTCCTTACTAGGCCAAACAAGCCCGTGATCTCTTCACATTCAGCTCCTCTCGAGCTTGAATGAGCGACAAGTCGATATTATTAGGTAAATTTATAGTCTCCATATACTGATGAAACTTCAGAAAAACTCTCTTTACCATTCTTAAAGTTCTTCAAACTTAGTTATTGTCAATAAAACTACCAAATTTTTTCAAATAGGGTGAATTAACTACAAAATCTACCATGCTTCAATTTTCACGATTAAAATTCCACAAATAGTATACATCTTTCTGAGTGAAACTTCTTTTAAAAATGTGATGCTTGATATTTCGTATACCCGCGTTTGGTGATGATAAAAAACCTTACCACCCACCATAACTAAAAAAAGAAGGTTAGTCAATTCACCAATAATGATAAATATACAAAACCTTTTAACTTCATCAAAATGATAATCATGGAACAACAAATAGAAGTGAAGAACAATAGAGAACTTTCGTTGGTTGTTGACGAACAGAAAGCATGGGAGAAAGAAATATATGCCCGAAGAAGAGCCCATAGCAAAATGAACTTCTTATAAAAGTCGGTCAAAATGAAAGGTTTTGTCAATTCGAAGACTATAAATTTAGTAAAAGAGAAGTTTCTAGAATATTTCAGATTGAAAAATTGTCACACAGGGTGAGATATGTATCATATTCATGTGAGAGAAGATTAATTTACCCACTTGATGGTCGTAGCCTTTTAATAATCAGGTGTCCGGCCCCATTTGAAGATGATGGTCGTAGTCGGGCGGGGCTTAATCACATAATCCTTGAAAATGTTCTGCACTTTCATTTTCAATCATTGCTCTCGCAATTTCAGTACTTTGAGATATGTTTCGAAGATACTTTCACAATTGCGTTCTTGCTCACACAAGCATGTGATTAAGGGCGGGGTTGCAAATGGGAAGATCTAACAAAGAGGGCTGGGCTCCGTTCCACATTCCAAAATAAGTACTTAAAAAATAATGACTTATTTTCAAACTTAAAAATAATAGGTTTACACAAATAATTTTTTAATTTTTTGTAGGGTTTGATAGATCTCGATGAGATCTATTAAACAAAATCTATATTGCATATTTTTTTGTTTTAGTAAGCCTACTATTTTTAAGCTTGAAAATTACAAATAAGTACTTACTCCCTCCGTCCCTAAATTAGCGTCCGGCACGCAAAATTAGGCTTTACAAAACATACATATTTTTTATTAAAAAATTTAATTTTTTTTCACAATCTAATAGAACTCACTGCTATTTATTGATTTTTGAAAAAAAATTAATTTTTTTAACGAAACAAATGCATCTTTTTGAAGGCATAGTTTTGCGCGCCGGACACTTATTTAGAGACGGAGGAAGTATTTTTTAAGGGAGTAAACCGGAACACTACCTTGATACTTTTAAAGCCCCCAAAAAGGTCAATCAATTGAGAGGGGTCTCAACTCTCACGTGGTGTCGACGCCATAGTCACATTTTAGAGCATCTTCAACCCAATTATCTTAAATAGAGACTCAAAATATACTTTTTTTTATTCAAAAAGCAAGTATAGAGATTTTTACTATTCATTTCAACTCCAATCCTAAATCTCTATTTTCATCTCTATATTGGCTTGGTTGGTGACAATACACAAGTTTTCAAGGGTAAAATGGTGATTTCACCAAGGGAAAAAAAATTTAGAGATCATTCTCTATATGTTTGGAACATCTTTGTATATAGAGAACCAAATTTGCGTCTCTATTTTAGAGACCCACTATAGAGCTTGATTGGAGTAATTTTGTTCCATAAGGACATCTCCAATCCATTTCTATTCCTTCAAAATAGAGGATGGATGTGACACATTGAAGGAAGATTTTGTAATTTATTCCCTTTTTCTTTACTTTTTCTACTTTTTAGGAGAATCTTTGAGGGATCCATCGTTTTATTTAGAGTTTGGAGGGATTTTGTACTCTAAATTTATTTTTGGTTTTCTATTTTTAGAGGACCAAATTTACTTGAGGACCAAACACTAAAAAGGACGGTAGGTCCCTCAAAGATTCTCCCAAAAAGTACAAAAAGGTAAGAAAAAAAGGAATAAATTATAAAATCTTTCCTTAATATATCACATCTATTCTCTATTTTGAAAGAATAGAGGTGGATTGGAGATGCCTTAGGCCTCCATAGATATAGACTTGAGACTACACATCTATGAGAGAGACATCAAGTTGATAGGTTCATCCATTCAATGTGAGAAGTGCATGCTGATTGGTTCGTCCATTCAATGTGAGAAGTGCATATAGGCAGTGGCGACTCCAGAAAGTTATGATTATGGGGTCATTTACAAGCTTAATATTAATGTACTATTTTTGTCTCGTAATAACAAAATTGCAATTCCATGGAATCCAAGTGTTCATTAATTACCATATATTCCCTTTGTCCCAAGTTGTTTGCCCGCTTCAAAGTTGTGTAATTTTTCTCTAAATTTTTTGATTGTCATGCTTAATTTTTTGAAATTCTTGGCACCAAGTTAAATAACACAATGAGTTCTTTAATTTGGTGTAAAAATAAAAATTAGACTGGGAAGTATTCTATAAGTATTCTATCTTTGATTTAAAAATTGCACGATTTTTTGTAGGGAGCTAGCAATTTTACTTCACTTGACTAAAATTTTCTCGAAAATAATTTTCCAGGACCAAACTTTAACAAGAGAATAGTGCCATTGTGGTGTCATTTAAGTACTACTATTCTTGGATGGGTTCATTTGTTGACTAGGGTCTGGAGTGGAGTATTCAACTGAATTTAATTAGAACTTATTTTTCCACTTCCATAGGGTCGGACAACCCCACTAATATGTATGTGCTGTCGCCAGTGCATATAGGTAAAACCAATTTTGGAGAACAAACATTGATGATATGACAGGTTAGAAAAGGGATCTTGGCAGGGATGGACAAAAGGGGCAGATGAGTCCAAGCGACCACTCTACTCGTGTTTCAAATTTCTACTAGATTTATAAGAGTTTTCATCTAAAAAAGTTAAGATCATGCCTATCATCAGCATTGTAAAATTTGACTTTAAAATGAAGAACGATACTCGTCAAATATGGATTATGGGCATTATTGTCTACTAGTAAGATTCACCCTCGAATTCAAGATAGCTTTTTCAAAGCATATTTTGTAAATCTTTCAATGTACTTTGACTTGCATCGATAGACTTTTCATGCATTTTAATGTACCTATTGTTCACATATACCGAGTACTTAATCCGTTCTTTTTTTAAAGTCAAGTATTTTATTTGGGCTGTTTCTTAATAAATGTCCATTTTGTAAAATTTGTGAGTAAAAGTTGATACATTTTCCATTTTACCCCTAAAAGTAGATTCCATTTTGAAAAGTTAGTGAGTAAAAGTGTAATGATGATGTCTCCATAGAGAGTAAGTAGAGAAAGTGGAGGTAAAAGTTAATATGAAAAGTGTAATGATGATATTTTTTTAATAAGTTAGAGTTACAAAGCGAGACACTTAAAAAGAGACGGAGGAAGTAGCATTTAACAAAATTTTCTTTTTAGCTAATAATGTGGTTATTTTTTTCTTCAATACTGTATATATCAAGGAAAAATGACGGTTAAGGACGTGTTTTGATAATTAATATCCGTCAAGGACATTTTCAGCATTAACAAATATTCTTAACATATTATTGGCGGGTATTAATTATCAAAACATGTCCTGAGCCGTCATTTATATCGGGTGGTTAGCGGGGTATTTAGTAGGTTGGTCTATAAGGAATTTCAAAAACTATCCATAACCTTGAATTCCAAACGCCTATGACGGAGCTCGAACCCTAGCCTTTCACATGGGGGGTACCGGGAGATGCCAACTGGGCTAAAGCCCATTGGCGAGTTTTCTGTCGATCTGTCCAAATTGAGCAAACGAATTGGAGGAATGTCCACTTTTTGAAACATTTTGTAAAAATAATCTATCGTGCACATATGAAATGTGTTTTACGGAGCTTGCATGGCAACAAAATCCACGCAAGCAAATAACGCATTTTGAATATGTGGTTTTTTATAAAATATAAAAAAAAAAGAGAGAGAAAAGGACCGCGCATCTTGAAGCGCAAAGTTTCATTAGAAAAAAGGACAGCGCATCTTGAAGATGCGATGCAAAGCTAAGTAGAAAAGTGACCATTAAAAGGCCCATACCTAATGTAGTTGGATTCTTAAAATTTTGGGAAAGTGACAGTCCATGACGTATTTTGATAATTAATACCCGCCAAGGATATGCATATTTAATGTAGTTGGATTCTTAAAATTTTGGGAAAATCCTAGGACGTGTTTTAATAATTAATACCCATGCTCATGTCCTTGGCGGGTATTAATTATCAAAACAAGTCCCTAGCCTTCATTTTCCTAAAATTTTTGCACCGATCATTTCACGCTTTGTATGAGGAAAAATGACGGCCAGGACGTGTTTTGATCCATAAAAATATAATAAGGTCAGCTGTACTCGGATCAGCTTTTGCGCACCTCGATGAATTTCTTTCCGGGCCTAATCAAATGCAAGTTATCTAGGTTGGAACTAGTGAATTCACAGAAAATTACTTTCCCAGAGTCTGACCCAAAGAATCAAACTGTGATTATCAAACCCACCAACCAACCGAAATAGTTGAGTTTTAGATTCTTCTAGTCATGAAAAAATAATAATTCACAAAAAAATCAACAAAAAATTAACAAATGCGAATATTTTTTTTAAATAAGATCAAAAAAATAATCCATTTGGATTATTCCAAAATAGGCCCTAAGCTATCCTTTTGGCCTTTGTGAAGGTAGATTTCCAAGATTGATCGCTTGTTCGTTTTGAGTTTTGAAGGAGGTTTGAGTGAAGAAAGATAGATAGAGAAAATGTATTAGAGACTGTGCGTAGAGACTTTAAAGCCCCCAAATGAACAGACCATTCGATCAGGTATTGAACAGTATTCGATCAATCCCAATTTTCGTATGGTTGCTGAACTTAATGAGATCTACATAATGTATGATTCCGATCAACAATGTTGGCCTAGTATGGGTACGAAAAAAAACATACTAACTGGACGAGAAGCTCCTCTCGGGCCCGATTGGATGCGGTATGAGTTTTGGGTGTATTATTTATGAATGGGGGATAAAATAGTAAGGGGTATTAGTTAATAAGGGAGGACCCACATTGATGTGACATTTATAGAAGGTGTATTAAAAAGTGGATGGTTTGGATGATGTATTAGAGAAGAAGGATAAATTAATACTTGGTTTGGATGAAGGATAAATTTGGTGTATAAGGAAGGGTGTATGATGTAAAAAGCTGTCAAATGACTTATTTGCCCTTGTGCAGTGTATAATTTGATTATTTATTACGTTAAACATATAATTATGAAATCCAACTTTTAATTTAATTTTTTCGCAAATAATCAATAAAAAATTAGTTACGTAATATAATAATATTTAAAAAATCATTTTTAAACATATTATTCGTTTTTTAAATTAGTTAAATACCACCCTCATGTTTTCATTTTTATAATAATATGAAAAATTCGTTTTTAAAATAGGTTATTATATTTTGTTTTATTTCATTATAAATAGCACTCATTATTCTTATCTCATCCCACATATCTCTGTTTAAATATCTAGTTTTACATTTTTGTTTTTTTGCATCATTTGAATGGCACACCGGGCTTGGAGCAAGTAGGAGGAGGAGATGTTGCAATTTTATATACACTCTTGTTTAGCAAAGATTTTTCATATTGTTCATGTATTTTTTTTTGTAGCTAAATCCACGAGTTAGACACATGAGGGACACGCAATTTACCAAAAAAAATCATTTGTCTAAAAAAAGAGTTATAGTAATGATCGAATGAAGAAATTCAAAATTAACAACTCGATTCCATTCAAGAAATAAACAACTCGTGTCCATTCACAAAATTTTGCTCTACATAAGACAATCTTCATTTCGAAATTCTCAAACTTATACTTACACCTTTATTCTGAATCGAAAAAAATGTGCCAACAAATTACAACATATGAAACCTAAGAAAAAATTACAATGCTCCATCCTCTTCTTGGTCTTCCATTGCTTCTTTTTCCTGTAGGACTCGTTGGCGTGCTTAGATACGTGTCGAACAGTTGTTAACATTTGGCTCAGATAATTTGTAAGTTCAAGACCACTTTTTGAAGGACTAGTAGGCTGCAACATTAGTACCCAATTTGACCTTCTAATGTTGCCTCGCCTAAGTCTTTAACACATCTTTGAAATATTTATCATCATAGCCAAAAAAATCTGGATAAGGGCCCAGTTGATACATCAAGCACAATCTTGGACACAGTTTGGAACCCAAAATGCATTCAAACCTTTGTTCTCTTCTCTTCTCAAAAAGAATTTTTCAAAAGATTCCCCCTACTTCCACTATTTTTCTCTCTATCTCTCTCCACTTATTACCCCTATCATTTTTTAAAAAACTTTTCAAAACACAATCCAAACACAGAATTTTTTAAACAAAAAACCTGATTCACACACGATAGTCAGTTTGAACAAAAAATCGGCCATAACAGTAGCAGCACCAGATTTTGTAAAAGGTGTATCCTGTTTGGACAGAACAGCAACACAAACACCTCTTTGGATGCTAAAACCACAAACACACCTACTGGAACACACACACACACACACGTACACCTGTTGCAAATCCCTCAAAAAATTGCACTAAAACAACCTTCAATCTCCATTAAAACTGTAGTTTGGACACACACACACACATAGAGCAGTAGTAGCAGTTGCACTTGCATAGCAATGTGCAGGAAAACTGCATTCAAACCTCAAAATGTTTGAACCAAAAACCTGGTGCACACACAACAATCAATTTGAAAAAAAACCCTGCACACTGCATGCCGAAGTGTAACCAAAAACCTTTCAGAACAGCAGCAACAGTCCGAAAACTTTCAGCAGTCCAAAAACAACAGCAGCAGCAACAACACAACACACACACACAGTAGTCCAAAAACAGGTACCAATGCAGTTTGAAAGCAACCTTAGGCTCAGATCAAATATCATCACTGCCAAACCCACAAAACAGCCTTCTACATTGCAGAAAACAACATGCAGACTAAGAAAACAGGTTTCTAAACCCATAGCTAGATTGGATTGAGCTCAGAAAATTTAATTCGGGAATCATAAGGTACTCATGGCTGCATCTAATGATACCCCGCCATGGTATCTACCTTAATTAATAATAGAATTGATTTATCATTGCCCATAAATAAAGAGAACACACACATTCATGCCCATATACCTATTTTCTGAGTTTAGCATGCTGTTTTCTGAATTTAGCATGTTGTTTTGTGTTCAGTAGCAACCACATATAGCCCTGCTGATGCACACACTCACAACAACAGGACTGTCAAATATATCTAAATCAGAGGGGCAGCCTAAAAACAATCCAAAATCACACCCCAACGGTGCCCGAAAACAGTAGCACACATTGGATGAGGCGCACACACACACACCCATCAGAAAAAGCATGCTCAAATACTTGCTGTACACACAAGCTTGAACCAAAAATCTGCGCTACTGGTTTTAAATCCAAAGTCACTTGAGAAGTGGGATTATGAGATCGGCAGTACCTAACATGTTCTTTTGTGCCTTTTGGCTCAGATTACTTAACATCATAGCCAACTATACAATCTTTTCATAACCCATAAAAACTGCAGAAAAATGCATAACACAAGACTTAAACAGCAGAAAAGTGCATGGTAAATGCAGAAAACAGCACTTAAACAGCAGAAAATTGTATGGTCAATGTAGAAAACATCACTTCATAAGCAGAAAACTGCCCTTCAACAGAACAGAATAGCATGGTAACAGCAGAAAAATGCCCTCAAATAGAACAAAATAACATGGTAACAGCAAAAAACAACATTGCCAATCAAATTTGGCTCAGCTTTTAAAACATCATAGCCACCTGTAACACACACTCACTTAACATAGCAATTGAAACACCAGCAGCGACAGCACAAACAAAAAGCTAAGCTAGTCATAGCCAGACCATATCCACCAATATGTGTCAAATCACTTGTCCTTAGGCTCAGAACAAATATCATCATAGCCAATCCACTAATTTTACCAACTAACCTACTGTTCATGGGGTTTTTTAACCAACAAACCACTGAATTTTCAACCATCAACCAAGACTTAACTTGGACAAAAAATCTGCCCTTTTTTTAACCATAAAACCTGCACTTTTGAACCAAAAACCTGCTGCACACACAACACTTAACTGAGCACACACACACACACACACACACAACCTGCCAATTGCATGGTAAACCCAGAAACAGCACAAAACAACAAGAAAACCCATAAACATAGTCTGCTAAAAGGGTACTCAGAGCTGAAAACTTTTTTGGGCTCAGAAAATATAAATTAGGAATCATAAGAGTACTCATGGCTGCATTTAATTATACCCCGCCAAGATATCTACCTTAATTATTCATTGAATTCATTCATCATTGCCCAGATAAAGGTACTCATGATTGCATGTAGTTGAATTCTGGGTTTGACATGCTGTTTTCTGCAGTTTAGCATTGTGTCTAGTGTTAAGTAAAACCTGTGATACTTGCACTTTGCACTGGACTGCAATCACACACACACATACACACACACACACACACACACACACACTGTTTAGTTGCCAGCAAGCACAACTAAAAAATGGTGAGGGCTCAGCAATTATAAGTTGGGAATGAAAATGGTACTCATGGCTGCATTTAATTATACCCCGCCAAAGTATCTACCTTCATTAACAAGTGAACTCATTCATCATTGCCCATAACCTGTCATGCAAATATTTTTCCCGTTAGAATCTCACATTTACCAAAAGATACACCAAATGCAACAATACATAGCATTGTGATCATCGAACCAAGGTTTAGTGTCAAAAGATTACAAAGTTTAGTGATCACACATTCACCGGCGCTTAATTACACAAAAAATTGGTACCACTAGTTATAAAATTACTTAGTTACAAAAAAAATGCCAACCCTATTTATATCATTTGCAATATTGGCCTCTTCAAAAAATAGGTACCAATATTCTCACTCTTGGCCACTTCAAATTGGTCCATAGATCTCACCATTGAGAATGGCCTCAATATATTCTTGCCTCTCTTCCTTTTTACACCCATAGAAGTTGTCCACCCTCTATTCCTCTTCACAAATAACAGCACTTAACTTGAATTTTTGTGTAAGTGTGATATTAAGCTTCTTGAGCTCGTTCTGAACGTTCTGTTGACGTTCCGATAGGTGTCGTTCATACCCAACTGAGTTCACCATTGCCCCCATATGGCTGGAGGTATCCTTCAGAAAAACATTCATGTTTGCATGGAAGGATTCTTCCTCCTCACCCATTCTTGTCCTCTTTCTCCCCTTCTTAGGAGCAGGATTAGTCGGGGTCGAGGTCGGTCGGGGAGTGGTGGTTGGGAGTGACTTATGCGGTGTGGAGGTCGGAGGTGTGAAGGTCGGAGGTGTGGAGTTCGAACGTGTGGGAATGGAAGGGGTTTCATTGAAGAATGTACCGTCAAATTTTGGACCAAAGTGGGGCATGTAAATATCATCCGATCCACCAAATACATCCTACATTGCCATTTGCACCGGATCCTCCGCACCCTTCCCCGTTGCCTTATCCTTTCCAAAGAGGACAACCCAATCATCAAACATTGGGAATGGCTTCATGTTCATGCCTTTGGCATTTTTTGATTGGGCCTACACAAACATTGTAAGTTATTAGTACGAAATCTCGTGCATGAACTATCAAATAAACCATTGATAGTTACCTTTTCGTACTCCGCCCACACCGTTGGATCATCGACCACAATGCGTTTATTGGTATGGTCCCAACTCATCCCACTAAGACCAGTTATGTCAAGTATCTTATGGTATGTTTGTTTCCAATACCTTACTTTTGAGTCGATGTGGGGGTTGGCCTTAATGTGTGCATCTGGCAACAACTTTGCCAACTCGACCTCCCAGTGTGTGAAGAACCCGAGTCTAAACCCATTTTCAGCAGGCCACTTCCACTTTTCAGAAAGCTCATTGATCATAACCTTGAGTAAGGTATCCTCTTCCACTTGCCTCCAAGTCTTACGGGGCTTTTTGGAAGGACCTTCAATTTCAACAAGTTCGGGTTCTTTGGTAGTCATTGCTGCCAAGTGCATTCAAGTAGTACAAGGTATATAAAAGGAGTATGACATTGAATAATGACTTCGATTAACTAGGAAAGCTGGATGTCGCAATACAAAAGCATTGAAAGTTACACATTGAAAGTTACAAGATCATACCATACAACAATTACTAAGTTCAATTACAAATACTTCAAACACTTATTAATACAAATGTTTCAAATATTTTCCACTAGTCCCCCACCATTGCCTAACCAATTGTTAAACATGGCGGTAGCCAATGCATCCCTCCCCGCAGTTCATTCATTGGAAGCCTTGACGGTACCAATGTTGTCATCAACCTCCATATTATGTAGATTGTCTTGTTCCAATTGCGTATACTCGGCCTCAATAGGATCGTTCGGCATCTCTCTCTTAATGAGGTTATGGACAAGGCAACAAGCTGTCACAATACGACATTGAGTCCTTATGGGGTAATATGAGGCACATTTCAATAGTGCGAATCGCATCTTAAGAACACCAAAGCTTCTCTCAATGACATTCCTAGCTTGGGAGTGCTTCATGTTGAAGTACTCCTCTTTCGTAGCCGGGACGCCACCTTGCCTCCAAATGTTAATGTGATACCGTTGGCCACGGTACGGTGCTAGAAAACCATCCCCGTTTGTGTAGCCACCATCCACAAAGTAGTAATGTCTTGTAACCAATGGAAGTTACGACATTGACTGCGGAAAATGTAATGGACTCAAAGGAAACATGAACTTAGGATTTGAAATGTACCATGCGGGACTTTCAAGCCAGTGGGTCTTGTAATGGCATTGTGAAGAATTTTAGAGTCTGTGGCCGAGCCTTCCCAACCAGACAATACATAGGAGAACTTTTGATCTCGAGTACAAACACCTAAGACATTAGTAGAGATCTCATCCTTCCTCGACCTATACCGTGGCTTGTCAACTGCCGGAGGATTAACTGGCACGTATGTCCCATCCAAAGCCCCAAGACAATTCTAGAAGAAATTATGAAACAAGTGAAGTGAGAACTTATGGGGAAGAGTACATATGGGAGAGTTTATGATTGAAAATGAAAGAAATAGCATTCATTGAACTTGAGTGTACTTGAAACCAACTCCATCTACTGTCGTGGTAGTTAGGAGGAATAGGCTCGGGCTTTTCTAGGAGCATGTTGTAAAGCTGCAAGATGGCTTGAAGCACGGCATTGAAATGCCTGCTTACTGTTTTACCCGATCTCCAAAACTCATATTTCGTACGCCTTTGCTTTGTATGGTGTGAAATGATCCACAAGAAAATGACAACCCTCTCCTCAAGACATACGTAGCGTGAATCACCTAATCCAACACCTCGGACTAAAAAGCACAACCTCATAAACGTATGTCTATTCACCCTCAACTGATCGAAGCAATCACTTTCATTACCCTTCACAAGCTTATGAGGTTATCTACTTGGGTCTGGTAAAAGTTCGGATTAGGAGACAAGTGTGAACATGGACGTCGTTTTGTGGAGGTGATGAAGAAGTAGAGGCGAAACACAGCCAATGTAGAACTAACAAATGCGGATAACGCCATGATTACCTTTTTGTTTCTTCTTCTCTTTATTTGGGTCTTGTTTAATCTTGCCATCCTATCAACCCTAAAGAACAATAGCCATAGAGCAGAGACGTTCAATAGGTGAGAAAGAACTCGCATAAAGTTCTGTCCTAAAATATAGGACGGTCAAATATATCTAAAACACAAACCATCCGAATTTGGGTATGAGATGTGGACATTTTAGTTCAATGAATTATTAGCATAAGCTTGTTTCTATATTCAACTCTCAAACTACCCAAACTAGTTAACCAACTATTTGCATCAACACATAGCTTTGTTTCTTCTCTCCCATCTGTCAGTAAAACAAATATGAACTGTGCAATAGTTGTGCCATTACAGTAATAACGCACGACTATTATTCAAAGATACCCAGTCTAGTATATATTAACATTCCTATCTTTACTTATGAAGCAAAAAAATCTACCAAACAAGTGCTTGACTGATAGACATCTGCTTAAGTCCCCTTAGTAAAACGCTATAAATTTATTGTCAACAGTTGGAGCAACAAGAGTGTCTAGTGTGATATGAAGCAGCTATTGGCAGGTCCGTATTTACAAATATAAGTATTCTCTCCTTTTAGGTAGATCCTATTTACAATGAAGTAGGATTAACATCACGTAAAGATTTCAGCAAGATACAATCACGACACTATTTTAACTTATATATGAAACAACAAATAAGGTGCCCGATTCGATGCAGCCTTAGCAAGGGGGATAAGCTTATCTGCCCGGATAAGCACAGAAACCAAGGTTTGCCGTTTGGCAACCCATTTCAATACCCGAATGAGTTATGCCTGGGACTATTTAATCCATCCAAGGGGGGAATTAATGGGCAACATCAACCTCAGCTAACTCTCTCTCTCTCTCTCTCGTTTGTATGTCGTTAGGCACGTATGCCTCAATATACATAATTAGTAAATACCAATATATGTATACTAGTTCAGAATCTACAGACATGCTTGCACATGTAAAACAGACTCAAGGAGTTACTAAAACATGAAAAGAAGAAAAAAACAATAAAAAGCAAAGGAAAAAAGGAAAAGGAATTGCAGAGCAAGATGAGTGAAAAAAATGCAGTTGATGCTCAATGTGGCTAATGCTCAACTTGTTTCATCAACTATGATCAACTGAAGGCACCAAAACCTCTACCTGTACAATCGAGCTAAAAATGGACCTAAAAAACAAACACATTTTGCCCGAACCAGGCAACCTAATCACAAAAGGACACTACTAACCATATCCAAATTTTTCTTTAATATGTTTTCCAATGCAGAATGTTGCCATTAATAAATACTACTCCCTCCGTCCCTTTTTAAGTGTCCTGCTTCGTAACTCCAACTTATTAAAAATGCATCATCATTACACTTTTCACATCAACTTTTTTCTCCACTTTCCCTACTTACCCATCATCATTACACTTTTACCCACTAATTTTTCAAAATAAAATCTACTTTTAGGGACAAAATAGACAATACACCAACTTTTACTCCTCTAACTTTACAAAATGGACACTTATTAAGGGACAGCCCAAAATGGAATACTGAACACAAAAAAAGGGACGGAGGGAGTAACAATTTTTTTCAAAATGACAGGAAAACTACAATGGGAACCAAGTTATCAGTGATATACATGCAATGCAATGGTGACAGTAAAACTAAGAAATAAGGATTATCTGGTACAAGATTATTGAGATACAAATTTAATTACCAAATTTCAAGGAACACATCTCTTTCTCTCTTCTTTTTTATTTTTTTTTTATTTTTTTTGTAATGAGCACATCTGTTTCTGTTAGTATATATAGAGTCAGACGTATATATTGCAAAACCAGTTGATGCTCAATATCAAGAAATCCAAACCAAAAAATGGCATAATCTACTGTTTTCTGGTTTGCATGTTCTGTATTCAAGTAACAATTGATTTTTTTTGAGGTTTACAGTTGTTCTCTGGGATTAACAGAAGAATACCAACAAATCAGGTTGAAATCAACAAAAACGAAACCATAATCAAGTCCATATACAAGAAATCTAACAGAAATTGAAACCCTAACTACAAATCGAAATCGAAATCAAAATCAAAAACCCTAACCAGAAATCACAAATAACAACAGATCTTTCCAGCTTGTGTAAATCGAAATCAAGAGCAGGTGTATATCTTACCAGAATCGTGCAAGAAATCGCTCAAAATCACCACCAAAATCGCACACAGAATCGCACAACAAAAGATAACTTTTTTGCGTTTTTGTACAGTGTGAAAGGAGATAAAGCGATCGAGGATGAAGAGGGGGATTAGGGAGGGCAGAAAGGTCAGAAAATCACCTGTATACAGCCGGATTATCTATTGCTTGGTCCAGAGGTAGCCATAGTATAGTACATCTTCCACCGTATTGGGGTGAATACGCGAAGAAGGGGGAGAAGCGAATACAGCTGCAAATAGCGATGCCAAAGCATCCTAAACCAGTCCCATCACCCCTTATCCGGGGTTATAAGCGAATACACCCAAGATATACTGGATCCAATCGGCCCCTCTAGTAAGCTACTTCCTATTTGTGTAACTATGAGTAATATGGTGGTGGGTGCACACACAGTTCTTTCTTTTCACCGAGCTGACTTATGTTTCCGGACTGGGGGGAGCTGCTGTCCCTTCAAGGGACAGCAGTGTGCTGTCCCAGTCGAGGGGGCTCCGTTCCAGTCTTGCTCCGATGATCGAAAACGTTCACTTCGTAGAGCTCGTCAAGTTGAACAAGTATGCAAAAAATCAGTTTGATTGGATATCATTAAGTGCCTGATTGTAACACATATAACTTGTCAATAATGGGTTCCAGTAGATTTAATCCAGTGCTTTGGATCCATTCTTTTCAAGACAAAAAGGTTTCGACTAGGCACTTAATGATATCCGATCGAGCTGATTTTTTGCATATTTGTTTAACTCGACAAGCTCTACGAAGTGAACGTTTCTGATCATTGGAGCGAGACCGAAGCACGGCCCCCTTGGCCGAGATAGCAGGTTATGGGACAGCAGCTCCCCCAACTCCTACTTTTAAAGGGACAACAGCTCCCCCAACTCCTACTTTTAAAGGGACAACAGCTCCCCCAACTCCTACGTTTCCTATATATTGAGCCATTTCGAGTCTCCAACACAAATCTTTCTAACTCGCCGAACCCTACAAAATGAACGGAGCCGATTATCCAAGTGTAACATAAAAATGACCAAAAAATTGGAAACGGACCGGAGAGAGATCACTTATCGAGAAACTTTTATAAATTCTAGGCATAGGAGGGGTCTTGGTATCCTCCTCCGGTCCGTTTTTAATTTTTCAGCCACTTTTCAAGCACACTTTGATGATCGGCTTCGTTCATTTTGTAGAGTTCAGTAAGAACATCAATCTTGCCAAAAAATATGATCATTGGATTTTAGTAAATACATGATCGGCACACATGAAGAATGCAAGAAAACAAAAATTGGGTTCCAATTCAGTGTATTTTTTGATCCAATTTTTGTTTTTCTTCATTTTTCACACGTGTTGATTATGTATCTACTAAAGTCCGATGAACATAATTTTCGGCAAGATTATTGTTCTCCCTGAGTTCTATAAAATGAACGGAGCCGATCATCAAAATATGCCGAAAAATTAAAAACGAACCGAAGTAGATACCAAGACCGTGGGAATTGGGATATACATAAGTTTCTCTCAGTTATCTCATTTGGTACGCAATTCGTTAATGGGTAAGGAGATAATGGCTACGATCGATCACCTGTATATTCTTGGAGGAGTAATTGCTTCTGTTTTGGGTTTCATTCTCTTCCTTGCTCTTCTTCTTATACACGCTAATAATAAAAATTGAAGTAGGAAGAGTACTCCGATTGCGGAAAACAGAGGTTCAAAGGAGGTACAGGGTCAGGGGGATAGCGTGGCGGTTTTCGGCCCGAAACGGACGGTAGTACCAATGTCGTTATCGTAAGCCCCGGCATCGCCGGGCTGCTCTTGCTTGTAAATAGAGTTGTAACGAACCGAATCGAGCCGAACCCTGTTAAGTTCGGCTCGGGTTCGTTAAGGTACTAGTTTAGCTCGAGTTTGGCTCGTTAAAATTTTTCAAAGCTTGGGTTTGGCTCGGTTGGGTTCGTTAAGGTACTAGTGTGGCTTGAGTTTGATTCGAACCTGAATGTCTTGGCTCGAATTTGGCTCGTAAAACTCAAACGAACCTAGCCGAGCTGAATCTAAGCTCGAATTGAGCTCGTCAAGACTTTGGTTTGGTTCGGCTCGCCTCATTAAACTCAAGAGAATCCAAACTCTCTCATTGATCGTATAGAATTTGGAATAAAAATAAGTATTGAATTACATATACAATCTTAAAAAAAATTTAATTTTACAAATAGACCCCTATTGAATTATTAATTTAATTTAATTATGGATTCGCGAGCTTAACTGAGCCGAATACTGTTAGGCTCAGGTTCGGCTCATTTACGGAACGAGCCTAGAATTGAGATTCAGGTTCTGTTTGTTTAGCAGATGAATCGAACTCGAACAAGCTCTTGCCGAACCAAGTCTCGAATAGTTTACGAACAACTCAATTCATACAGCCCTTACAAGGAAGGAAAGGAATGAATTTTTTACCTAGCTTTGCATCGCATCTTCAAGGTGCGGTGTCCTTTTTTTTAAAATGAAACTTTGTAACGCATCTCAACTCAAGATGCGCAGTTCCTTTTTGTTAAATTTATAAAAACGCATATTCAGAATGCGTTGCTTGCGTGGATTTTGTTGCCATGCAAGCTTATCATGCATTTTGGTAATGCGCGATGGACTATTTTTACAAAACGTTTTAATAAGTAGACATTCCTCTAATTCATTTGTTTAATTTGGACAGATCGACCAAAAACTTCCCATTGGCTGGTTGTCCTTGGGTAGCCTCTAGAAATCGGACAAGGATTTCAGCGTGGTGGTATAGTGCAGTTTGATAGGCTTCGTTGCAGTTTAATCGGCATGATTTGAATTGTTTATTTAGGGTTGTCTCTAAAATTTTGGGGGCTTGAGGCAAATTTTGTGGTTGGAGCCTCTAATGTTTTTTTGCGAGAAAACAAATAAATAGTAAATCATTTTACGAGGGAATATTCGGAGGACAACCAACGGAGACCTGGCTCGAGATGGGCCGATCTGTACCTGTCCCACCCGCAGCTACTAAACGCCATGCGACCCGACTTGGCGCAAGTTCAGAGCCGGTCAAGGGTAAGCCCCGCAAGCCGGCCGGCTCCTGCAACCCACGGCAAGGGGCAACAAAATTTTTTTTTTTTGTATGTATAAAAAAAAAAAAAAAGAAATCCAGCAAAAAATATATTTAGGGTCATCATCCAAAAAATTTTGTACAAATTTTTTTTAAAAAGTCTATATGTATGGTTTCCACCTACTTTAAAAAATTATGATACTTGAGAAAATTAGGAGGGTAAAAGAGAGGTTTTTACATATCTGGGGTAAATAACAGATAAAAAAATTTAGGAGGACAAATTATTGAGAGAGAAAATTAGGAGGGCTATCAGATAAGAAGAAAAAAAGAAAAGGGACGCTATAGCCAAAACGAGAAGGGACGGATGATGTAATTCAAGCTAAATGGACAATATAATCTTATTTTTGTCCTTTTTTTGTTGTTGCTTGTATGTCTTTTTTTTATACTTAACACTAGTGGGTAACGAGCCCTGTTATTCGCAATAAAGATTTGCAGACAACCATATAAGGAAAAACTCGTTTGGGCCCTTTTCAGGTCTCACAAAAATTTAAAAAAATATTCATAAATTTTTTTAATATTATTTTATGGGGCCCTTGTAAAAAATCAGCTTCAACGGACATCAGTAAGTGTTACTTTTGAATTCATATGGGCGAATTGAGCAGTTTTGCCCCAACGAATCCAAAAGTAATACTTACCGATTGATATCCCTTAGAGCCGATTTTTTACAGGGCCCCATAAAATAATATTCAAATTTTTTTGAATATTTTTCTAGATTTTTGTGAGACCCAAAATGAGCCCAAACGCATTTTTCCTTGCGTGGTTTCCTACAAATCTTCATTGCGATTAGAATTTTCGAGTGGGCAACCAAGCGAAAGGTCGGGCTTGAGCAACCCAAATGTCGGGACCGACACTGCGCAAGTTCGTCACCTGACATCGCCGTCAACCGACAAAAGTGAATTTATGGATTTTGGTACAAGTCGTTGTTGATGTTGGCTTGTGCGGGTCATGGGTTGGTTTAAGGCATAAGTCATAACTGATTGCTGCTGGGGCCTGGGAGTATGAAGGCATAGGGGTAGGGGTTGGGATGTCGATGGTGGCAAAGGAAAGATGAGAGAGAGAGAGAAGGGGTTTTTGGTCATTAGCTTGCCCAAGTTAACGTCCTTAGAGCTTGGATAACGGAGTGGGGGAATTTAGGCCCTGTTAGCTTTTTAAGATTTTTTTCCTATTTTGCTCTTATTTGATTTTTTTTTTCGAATTTGTTAGTTTTGCGCCTAATTTTTGTGGATTATTGGTTTGTATCGACGTTATTTTTTTGCATTTTTTAGTTTTACGCATATGTTATTTTTCACATTTGTCTCGGCATTGTTTTATTGAGAAGATTAAAGGTTAAAAAATGTTAATAATAGCCTAATGGATTATCAATAAAGCAGCAAAACGACAAAAAATGCAGTTTTCTACAAGTTAAAGTGCCTTGAAGAGTGTAAAAATGTTGAAGGCTTTTTTTTTTTTTATAATTCTTTTTACCTTATTGACAGTTCATTGTCAATAGCATAACTGTTAAAATTTTGAGCATGAGATAAAATTGCCCCCATCTTCATGTCTCGTTTCCACACTCTTTCCCCTCTTTTCTCCCCTAACCTCATGGCTCATGTTCTCCAAGATACTCAATACAAGCGTTGTATCCGTTCGATGCATGAGACAAAAAAAATAATTTGTGCGGGCTCAACACTTTATAGTGGAAATCACATAAATGTGTGGTGGAGAGATGAATTGGACCACCACATAAAAATGTCACTGGGACATTGAATAATTTTTCCTTAATTCCCCTAAAATCTCTCTTCCCCTTCTCTCACCCTCCCCTCCCCACGTGTTCTCTCTCTCTCTCTCTCTCTCTCTCTCTCTCTCTCTCTCTCTCTCTCTCTCTCTCTCATTTTTTTAAATTAAAAAAAAGTCAGAACTCTATAAAATTAGGGATGGAAGTTTGAAGTATTGATAAACCTAAACACATTTGCATAGAATATTAATTGATTGATACGGAATTCATTTAACATTAATACGTATGAAAAAGGGCACATAAAATCCAACAAATGCAAATAGATTAAAAACACTCAGCATTCAGCAATGAGCAAATTAACACGTACAATGTTTTCACAAAAACGTGTGTCATACCTAACTTTCCATCCTTAACTGCATTACTACAACAACCAATACTAAAAAATGTTAATACATTTCGGATTTTTTTCTTCAAAATCTCGTTACACCCTACTTCATCAACACGTACGTAGCACTTCCTTTTTAAATTCTCTTCTTGCTTTGCGTTAGAGTACCAATGTGCTCTTTTACGTGAAGGTTTCCGATATCATCAAAACAGCGGAGACCATATGCTAATGCGGCAAGTTGATTGCGAATTTGGCCGTAAAAGTGGGAGTGCGAAGAGGACGATACGATAATTGAAGAGACAAATTGGTTAAAACAAATGCTGACGTGTCTGTCTTCTTTGCCATGTATAATTTGATCGAGGAACTTGCTTTCAAGTATTTAAGACATGGCTTTACTCCTTTGAATACTTCTTCAATCTCTTCATCTACTATAATGTGACGTGCATTCACTCATCCGTTAGGACCATTATATCAAGCATGAACCTCACCTCACATAATAACAGGACTGTACTTTTAATTTGCTAAAAGTCAATCATGCATTGTCAGTATAAGCACCACTTCATCACTTATTAATAAAAGAATGGTATTTCTAATTTAAAAATATTCAAAAGATATAAACAAAATAATATTAAACAGGTAAGGCAACGTGGACTCTCTCCAATTCGAAAATGAGACTGGATGGTCTAATTTGGCATTTTTGGGATATTTTTTTGAGAGTCCATTTTGATTATGATTGGAACCGTTTATTTTCTAAAGCTCGAAAACATCAACTATACAAAAAAATAGGGGAGTGATTTTGCCACTCTCATTTTTGTTAATGCCAAATATTTTGACACGCTAGATCGAAACCATTTTTTTCAAAGATAAATATATTCGAACAGAGATTAAATTCTTTATACCGTCGATGTAAACATTTATTTCCTCCAAATCATCTATATTGCACCACATCGCCATATTTTATTGATTGACTAATATTTTGCAATGTAGCGCAACGTAATTGATTTGAAAAAAATAAATGTTAACATCGACGGTGTAATTTTTTTTTTCTCATTCGAAAATCATATTAACCAATATCTTATCAACGTAATGTATAGTACAATTGATGCTCTCTACGATTTTTCTGAAAAAAGAGCATTGTCTATCACCATGAGTTCGGAAAAAGTCAAACTCAAAATGGTAGTACTATCTAGAAGTTCCTTCCCCGAGTCAGGCTGTGAAGTCTTCTTTTTTTTTTTTTTTTAAAACTGCTGTGTCTTATTCATGGAGGGTCCGCAGAAGAGGTTTCCCATCTGTCCCATCTCACAATTCGTTTCGGTAATTGTCAGGCCAGATTTTAAATAAATTATTCTAGCTTTTTAAAAAAAAAAATAATAATAAACTAAGCTGTGAAGTCTTTGAGGTTGTCTTATTCACGGAGGGTCCGTAAAAGAGGTTTTCGTGCCTCCCCATCTTGCCATTCGTTTTGGTAATCGACGGTCCAAATTTTAAATAAACTATTCGCGCGAATAATTTATTTAAAATCTAGACCGCCAAAACATTTTTGGACGGATGAAATTGTTCGCCTCTCTAAAAATCTTATTTACAGAACCTCCGTAAAGAAGTTTTTCTCGAAATCTTTATAATAGAGATCGGAGAGAGGAGAGAGGAGAGAGGGAGGGATAGGTAGTCATGGATTTCTCAAGTTCTATAGTATGCCTTGTGCTTACTTTGATTCTCATTCTCCTCCTCTATTCATCAATTTTTCGAAGAACCAAAACAAGCCATGCCAAACTTCCACCAGGACCAAACACCATTCCAGTTCTCGGAAACCTCCTTAACCTCGATAACAAACCGCACAAATCACTGGCCAGACTCGCCAAGATCCACGGCCCCGTCATGATCCTAAAACTCGGCTCGGTAACCACGATAGTCATTTCGTCTCCCACCGCGGCGAAAGAAGTCCTCCAGAAGCACGACGTCTCCTTTTCCAACCGCATGATCCCAGACGCTGTCCGCGGTCACAGCCACCACGAGCTCGGAATGCCTTGGATTCCGGTCTCGCCCCTCTGGCGAAGCCTCCGGAAGATTTGCAACTCCCACATGTTCGCCAGTCAAAGTCTCGTCGCCAGGCAAAACATCCGGTCCTTGAAAATACAACAACTGCTTTCGTTCGTTCGCGAGAGCTGTGACAATGGGGTTGCCATCGATATTGGCAAGGCGGCCTTTAGCACTACTCTCAACATGCTATCGAACGCGATTTTCTCGGTCGACATGATCGACCCTAGCTCCGGCTCCGCGAATGAGTTTAAGGAGCTGGTGTGGAATATGATGGAGGAGATGGGAAGATCGAATTTGGCTGATTATTTTCCGGCCCTTAAAATGATCGATCCGCAAGGGAAACGGCGTCGTTTCACGGAGTATGCTGGGAAAATGTTTGGCGTGTTCGATGAACTAATCAAAACGCGGTTACTTGCAAGGAAAACAATAGGTTCGGTCGAGACCGAGGATTTACTGGATACTCTTCTCGGCATTGAAGAGAGCAGTCGCGAGATTGATCGCCGGGATATCGAGCATTTGTTTCTGGTTAGTACTCCGTATACCATAACTCTCTTCTTGAATATTCTCCCATCACTTAAGTAAGGACGGAACCAAGATTTTACCTTACCAGTGGCGAAATGTATACTAAAAAAATTTAGTGGTGGCGAAACTATATAAGTTTGGCATAATTTTTTTTTACATATAATAATTGCATTTTTTAAAATTCTTGTCGTGGCGGTCGCCGCTACTAGACCCCCCTGATCCCATCCTTGCTGACTTAAGGTTGGTGAACGAACCACACAACTTGAGCTTGCCTCGAAAATATTGGACAGGTTCAATCAACCAACGTATCAGCCAAGCTAAATAACTTTTATGTTTGTTTATAAATTCAAACCAATCCTGAGAATATGAGTGTTTGGCTAGATAAGCTCGTGAACATGCATGAGAATCATTTTGTAAATATTGTAATGCTACGGGTAAGTAAATAAATATTTCAAATAGGCCTGTCAAAGGATTGGTTTGAATCCGAATCCGATAGTGATAATCCGAATCTGAATTCGTAAAATTGGATATCCGATCAGAAAATCCGAATGATCGAACCGAAAGCTTTTTTAATTCAAAAATTTTAGTGTATATGTGTGTGTGTGTGTGTGTATATACAGTCCGGATCCAACGAGGGATCCCTTATGGCCTTACGGTGCGGGACTCCCTTTTCCCGATCGAATTGCAACGATCCGAGCTGCTCAAAGTGTGCAGAACGTGATTTTAAAGGTACCCGCGAGAAATCAGCAAAAAAAATGATCGGGAAGGACTTCGTTCGAGCAGTTTTTTACTGAACCGTTCAATAAAAAACTGTTCGGATCAAGCCATTCATGTTCATTTTTTTTGCTGATTTCTCGCGAGTACCCTTAAAATTACGTTCTGATCACTTTGAGCAGCTCAGATCGTCACAATTCGATCAGAAAAGGGGAGTTCCGCACGGTAGCACCGTGCGGGATCCCTTATTGGATCCGGACTCTGTGTGTGTGTGTGTGTGTGTGTGTATATATATATATATATATATATATATATATACGGGACGATTCAAGGGACACTAAAAAAATATCTAAGAAAACACCCAAAATCTCAATCTCATAGTTTCCGATCAAATTTTTATGATCCAAACCGTTCAATATGTGCATAATGTGATTTTAAGGGTACCCGTGAAAAATTAGCAAAAAAAATGGCCGAAAAAAGCTTGATTTGAGCAGTTCAATAAAAAACAGTTCGAAACTGTTTAGATCAAGCTCTTCCTGATCTTTTTTTGCTGATTTCTCACGGGTACTCTTAAAATCATGTTCTGATCACATTAAGCGGCTCAGATCATCAAAATTTGATCGAAAATTATGAGGTGTTTTTTTGGGTGTCCCCGGAACCGATCCGATATATATATTTCAAATAAATACAATTTTTTTCAAAAACAAAATTATTTTTCAAAAAAAATTTTAAAAATTTGAAAATACAAATACAACTTTTTAAACTTTTTTTTTTTTGGAAATAAAAATTTACAGTTTTTTAAAAAAAAATAAAAAATAAAGATTTTTTAAAATAAAGTTCGGATTGGATTGATAACAAATTTTATCCAATCCGATCCGATCTTTATTTGGATTACCGGATTCGGATTATCGGATCGACGTTATCGAATTCGTATTGGATCCGGTCTATTGACAGACCTAATTACAAATATGTGAGGTATCGCCATCCGTTTCCATCTTTTTGCCAATCCAGTAGAAGAAGAAGGTGCTTATGTCAAAATTAACGAGAAATTTCAGGTCGGTCTCATATTTTGTATTGAGTTCCGTGCCAACCCTATTTTGTAGCGCTATCTCACCCAGGCTCTTGTCAAACATGTTGTTACTAATTTGCCCTCACCTCCTTACGCGGATAACGTACATATAAACATGTGGTTGATGAGTTTTTTTCCACGAACATGTGTTTGATGTTGACACATGCTGATGTGAACATATTTATACCTTTTGTCATTTGTTAAACTTAATCTACTCTATCATAATGGATTTGGCAGGGGAGAGCGATGAGTACTTAGGAGAATCGAATCCTGCTCATATGCATGAGAGTATAAGAGAGACACCAACTGACTTCACTCCACTTGATTCTTTCGATGTAATTGAGGGTTTGAATTATTTTATTTTTTATTTAGTAGGTAAAAATGTTGACAATGCCATGTTCAGAACTCAAGAGCTACATGATTAAATAGAAACATCCCAACCACTAGGGACCGATTATAAGAGCATCCACAGTGGATTAAGCAAAAGTGAATAATCAAAACATGCTACATCAAATTTTGATTATCCATTTAGAGGCTGCTAAAGTTAGTAATGTCAAGTCCCACATTGATTATGTTTTACTCATAATCAAAACCAATGGCCCCATTGGTTCATTCCCTGAGTTTTCTCCAAACTTTCCCCCTTTATTTCACGTATATTTTTTGAAAAACTAGTTTTTGAAAAAAATAGTCTATGTTAAAAACAGTTTTTAATAAAAAAAAGTTTTTGAAAAAATAGTTTATGTTAAAAACAGTTTTTAATAAAAAAAACTCTGTTTTTGAAAAAAAAAATCTGTTTTTGAAAAAAAAAAATTTATTAAACAGTTTTTGGAAGAAAAAAATAGTTTAAGTTAAAAACAATTATATAAAAAAATAGGTTATGAAAAAAAATTTGTGTGAAAAAAGAGAGTTTTTATAAATAAAAAAAAGTTCATAAAAACAATTTTTTTTAAAAAAAAATAGTTTATGAAAAAAAAAGTTTTTAAAATTATTTTTTGAAAATATTGTTGAGAGAGAGAGAGAGAGAATGAGAGAGAGAAGATTTTTATGTAATAATGGGTGTACTTGATTGAGAAAATATGAGAATAACTAAATTTTGTTATTAGAAAAATGTTGTTAGTTTTGATTATTTAAATACCAAAATTTGATAAGTTGTTAATAGATTGCTAAGTTTGGTTATTCCAATGTGGCCTTTTTTTTTGAACAAACATTGCTAACTTTAGCAACCTTTTGATTTTGCTTATTTCACCGTAGATGCTATACCTCTTGAGGGTTAAGATGTTGGATCGCCTACAATGTACATTAATTTGTTTATCGAAAATGATATTCACACAACCGTTGTGTGTGTTGTGTAATCAATTCTGACCATTTAGATATGTTTAGACGCTCAATGAAAAGTTTAACTCTTCCAATGAAAAGTTTAACTCTTCCAAGCAAAAGTTTGAACGAATCTTGACCATTTATTACAATAATGAACGGATGAAAATTGATTGTGCTTGATGTTTTGCACAACCGTTATGAATGTAGCATATTTGTTTCTTTATTGCTTGGGAAATACTGATCACATTACCTATTCTATGGTACTGGCACAGGACCTATTTTTGGCAGGAACTGATACAACTTCAAACACTTTAGAATGGGCAATGGCAGAACTACTTCACAACCCTACAATTCTTTCGAAAGCCCAAGAAGAGATGGATCAAATCATCGAAAAAGACCGCCCTGTTGAAGAAGTAGATCTCGCCAGGCTACCTTATTTGCACGCGATAGTAAAGGAGACCTTACGTCTCCACCCGCCGACCCCTCTCCTACTCCCTCGAAAAGCAGAAGAAGACGTAGACCTCTATGGCTTTAGGGTTCCGAAGGGCGCACAAGTGCTCGTGAACGCATGGGCTATCGGGCGAGACCCGGGCACGTGGGACAATCCTGAGTTGTTTTGGCCGGAGCGATTTTTGGGGTCGGCCGTTGATGTGAAGGGTCAGGATTTTGAGCTGATTCCGTTTGGAGCCGGAAGGAGAATATGTCCCGCGATCGGTTTGGCGAGCCGGATGCTTCAATTGATGTTGGCTTCTCTCATTCATTCATTTGAGTGGAAGCTTGAGGATGGGATTGGTGCAGAGGATGTGGATATGGAGGATGAGTCTGGGATTACTCTGCGAAAGGCTCAGCGTTTACATGCTATTCCGGTGCACCGTATAAATTGTTGTTAGATGATAAAAAACGATAAGTGGCAATTTATTTTCTAAGTTTGTAGTTTTAGCAAACTAGTACCAGACACTATAGTAAGCCAAAAAAAAAAAAAGTGCACTGGTACAAACTTGGTTGATTATAGTGCTGCTAAAGAAATTACTACCTTTATTTTCTAAGTTCGACTCTTGTTGTGAAGCTTTTTCTATATTTGTGGAGTTGTATTTGTGATTGCTGGGGGTGATTGTAATGTCTGCGAAATGCGTCATTATACTTTGTTGTCTAGGTCAAGTGTGCAGTTTGATGTCATTACTAGTACATTCGTAATCATCGATCGGTTGCCAAGGGCAAACAGGGAAAGTAAATGACTGAGTTATTTCTAATGAGTTACATTTTGCAAAAAATTTTACATTCGTTTGGAGAAGAGAAGTCAAAACTTGCTAGAGAGAGAAGTAATAGAAGCTGCATTTAGGAGAGAAGTCGTCCGGCAAGAATGACACATTTGTAGTAGGGCTTTATACGAAAATTTCTATTTCTCAAAATTATATATATAATACATTGAAAACATTCGTATTTTAAGCGTGACGAACCTGTAACTTTTATTAATAATAATAACACACGGACATTCTTGGGCTTAGAAAGTTTAAACCTGCACATGTTCCCTATACACAAAATGGGGTAGTGCAACGAAATAGCGTTTCGTCCTGGTATTGAACACAATTTTTTACTCTAAATTAAACAGTATTTTGGCCAACTAGTTAGCAACCGAATAGAATCACTGACTTCTTCGTGAACTTCGTTTACGAATTTGAACGGCGCCCGCGTTATGATAAAAGTACCGATCAAATGACTACCGATGGTCCCGCGGGGCCCACCACGGGATCCTGCCTGAAATCTGAATGAAAATATGGTAGATTGAATCGAGTACCTACACATATTGGATTGAACTAACTTTTCATAGGCCCACTCGAATTTTTTTTAAAATTATTGAAAGGATCAAATCATCCGTATAGGATCCATAATGAGTCCTGCGGGGCTGTCGGTACCCCATCGGTATCAAAACTCGTCGGTACCACTACTAGTCCTCTCAAGAATGAACCATGGGCTTAGGCTAAATGAATAGTTATGGACTTCCATAAGTTTTTCCCCCTCACTTTTTCCTCTTTGCCCTTCTCTCGTACCAACCTATGGGTGTTAAACAGGCCCAGAGGCTTGAAGCCCGTTGAGCCCATTGGGCTGTAGCATAGCCCGAGCTCGAGAAGACTATAATCCCGACAACAAACTGCGGCTTTTTTAACAAAAAAATAAAATAAAATAATCATTCAATATACTATGGCGGCACTTAGAAGAGGATTTCATCACAAACATTCAAAAGAACTCAAATAATCACCCAGAAGGCGAGCCTCATGCTTTATTAACACAAACTACTAAGTAGACTGAAATTGATCGAGTTTGGAGGCAGTGTCAGTCAAAAACTACACGATAATGAACCCATAAATAGAAAGCTCAAGCGATTACTATAACCTTTTGATTATTCAGTCACAAATTATTCGGTGGAGAATTGTTTCGTGCAAGTGTTGATTTAATATGGGTCGACCAAAAGTTTTGGCAAATCATAGAGTGCTTTAATATTGCAGTTGGACTTCAATGAATTCGATGTGGTCCATCCAAGAATTAACTAAGTCCAGGAAAGTCATGTAAAACTCCCAACGGAGTCCAAGACTAGTTTGGGGGCACTGACAAGAGGATTTCATCATCACAAATACTACTAAAAAGAACTCAAATCACTGGCCACCTAGTTGGGGGTTGATGAAAACAATGAAAAGATGGGTTCCCAAAATATTGCTTCGATATTTTGAAGAATTCTTTGCTCAGACTATATTTATTCTTCTTACAAGGAAGAGTGGCTAACAGTATCAAGCTTCACACAGCTATTTTCGATTGAAATCAACTTGCTGCCGAACGGTTGAGTGTTGTCGAACAGATAAAGATTGGTTGTGTGTTGTGTTTTACACAACGATTATATGTATAGCACTTTTGTTGTCAGTATAAGCACCACTTCACTTTATAAAAGAACGGTATTTCTAATTTAAAAATATTCATAAAAAATAACATTAAACTGGCAACGCAGACTCTCTCCAATTCAAAAATAAGACTGGATAGTCTTATTTGGCATTTAAGGGATATTTTTTGAGAGTTCATTTTGATGATTGGAACCATTCATTTTCTAAAACTTGTTGAGAACATCAACTCTTCAAAAAAAAAAAAAAGTTGATTAGATAATGGTTACTGATTTCGAAACACATTTAACAAGGAACAAATAATTTGACACACTAGATCGAAACCACTTTTTCAATGATAAATATATATGTTCGAAAATCATATTAACCAATATCTGATCAATGTAATCTCTTGTATAATTGATGCTTTTGACTAATTCTAAATAGAAGAGCAACGGCAATCATCATAAGCTTGGAAAAAGTCAAATTCAAAATGGTAGAACTAGGAGAAATTTTTTGGTGAATGAGTATATCTCACGTGGTACTCGTCCTGGGCCGTCCAATATATTTTTGGACAGCTCGGATTGAAACCCTCCATTCTCTCACCCCAGCACTTTCTCCCTTCTTTTTCTCTTTCCAAATCTGAGCCATCCAAAAATAAAATAAACGGCTCAAATTCGCCTAGCGGGCACCACATGATTCCCACTAGGCACTGAAAAATTTTCCGTAGTATTACTACCTAGCAGTTCCTTTTCCGAATCAGGTTGTGAAGTCTTTATAAGAGAGAGGAGAGAGGGAGGGATAGCCGGATAGGTGTAGTTATGGATTTCTCAAGTTCTATAGCATGCCTTGTTCTTTCTTTGATTAGATAATGATTACTGATTTCGAAACACATTTAATGAGAAACTTAATAATTTAACACACTAGATCGGAACTATGTTTTTAAAGATAAATATATTCAAAAATCATATTAACCAATATCGGTTCCACGTAATCTCTATTATAGTTGATGCTCTCGACAAATTTTAAAAAAAGGATCAATGTCAATCATTATGAGCTCGGAAAAAGTCAAATTCAAAATGACAGTACTACTATATATGTAGAAGTTCCTTTTCCGAGTGAGGCTGTGAAGTCTTTATAAGAGAGAGGAGAGAGAGGGAGGGATAGCATAGGTAGTCATGGATTTCTCAAGCTCTATAGCATGCCTTGTGCTTACTTCGATTCTCATTGTCCTCCTCTATTCATCCATTTTTCAAAGAACCAAAACCAGCCATGCCAAACTTCCACCAGGACCAAGCCCTATTCCAGTTCTCGGAAACCTCCTTAGCCTCGATAACAAACCACACAAATCACTAGCCAGGCTCGCCAAGATCCACGGCCCCATCATGTCTCTAAAACTCGGCTCGTTAACCACGGTAGTCATCTCATCTCCCGCCGCGGCCAAACAAGTCCTCCAGAAGCACGACGTCCCCTTCTCCAGCCGCACGATCCCAGACGCCGTCCGCGCTCACAGCCACCACGAGCTCGGAATGCCCTGGATACCGGTCTCGCCCCTCTGGCGGAGCCTCCGGAAGATCTGCAACGCCCGTATGTTCGCCGGCCAGAGCCTCGCCGCCGAGCAGAACACCCGGTCCTCGAAAGTACGACAGCTACTCTCGTTCGTTCGCGAAAGCTGTGACAATGGGGTTGCCATCGATATCGGTAAAGCGGCCTTTAGTACTACTCTCAACATGCTATCGAACGCGATTTTCTCGGTCGATATGACCGATCCCGGCTCCGACTCGACAAACGAGTTTAAGGAGCTGGTGTGGAATATGATGGAGGAGATCGGAAAACCGAATCTGGCTGATTATTTTCCGGCCCTTAAAATGATCGATCCGCAAGGGAGACGGCGTCGTTTGACGGGGTATGCTGGGAGGATGATCGGTGTGTTTGATGAACTGATCAAGACACGGTTGCTTGCCAGGAAAACAGCAGCTGGTTCGGTCGAGACGGAGGAGGATTTGCTCGATACTCTTCTCGGCATTGAAGAGAGCAGTCACGAGATTGATCGCCGGCATACCGAGCATTTGTTCTTGGTTAGTACTCACCGTATACCGTTATTCTCTTCTTGAATATTCTAGCGTCAACTCTGAACAAACCAAAAAGCTCGAGCTTAGCTCGATTTTTGGCTTTTTTGAACGAGTTCAAACAATATAGTATAAGCCCAGCTAAGTAATTTTTTATTGTTTGATTAATATAAATTCAAGTCAATCTTGATAATACGAGTGTTTGGCTTAATAAGTTCATGAACATGAGAATCATTTCGTATATTGCCAATCAACAATGCGTGATACGTTATGAGCTTAAAAGCTTAGGTTTGATAGTTCGAAAATTTACGAACATAAGTTCAGGATTGAAAACTCGAGGACTTGTATATTTCATGAGTCGAGCCGAGCTTATCAAATTAAATCACAAAACTTCAATCGTGTGTCGAGCTTGAACACTTAATCTTCAAAAATTCTCAAGCTCGAGCAAATCTTGAACACGTGTAATAAGAATTTGATATACTAAGTTTCATGGATCGGGTAATGTACAATTAAATTTTGGTTTAAAAAGTGTATTGTGGGCTGTTAGATTTGGGTAAGGATGCATGTGATGATCCTTAGGTTCTTTTTTTCTTTTTTTATCGTCAATGATCCTAGGCTCTTACAAGTTAAAATTGCTCACATTTCAGAATTTCGAGTTCGGTTCGGTCATTTTAGGTAAAATATATTCTGATTCCGAGACCAAACCGAAAAACGGAAAGAACTATACATAAAAAAACTGAAACGAGCGAACCCAACTTTGGATCGATGGAACTCGATTTTTTTCGGTTTTTCTCGTAATTTTTCACCCTAGCTTACCGGCATTGTTAATACAAATAAGGTTGAATAAAATTCCATTGACTTGAAAACTTTTAATATATATCTACACGTTACTCGTATATTCCCTTTCAAAAAAGATACTCCTATATAAAAAACAAAAAACCTACAGATAGAAACTTCAAATTTTGGTACCTAATTAGTTAGGCACACCTAATTAATCCTAGTTTGCACGTGCCATTACCTGCGCAAATAAAACACGATTGAGCGAATATTATAATTCAACTCGTTATTATAAAAAGATATACATTATAAAAAACAATAGTTCTAAGGCCATCCACAGTGGCATAATCAAAAATGGATAACCAAAAGTTGACACATCAGCTTTTGATTATCTATTTAAGAGATTGTTAAGCTTAACAATGTTGAGGTTCACAATGGTCACTTCTAGTCCATAACTAAAATAAGAGATACACTACAATTACACACTCTCTCCCCTTGTGTTTTCCACCATTGATCACTTCCCTCCATTACACATTTTTTTTGGCAAAAATATATCAATTTTCTCCTTTAATTTTGGGAAAAAAATTGGTGACTTCTTTCCCTAATATTATGAATTTAGAAAAAAAATCATGTACTCAAAAAAAAAAAAAATGTGTTCTTGAATTTGTAAAAAAATGTAAGGTTTTTTATGTACTCAACTACAGGGAGAGGAACGACAAAAGAATAAAATAAAAACGGAAAAAAAAAGTAAAATACCTTAATGCGGCGACAAATGTTTTCCACCATTGATCAATTTCCTCCATTACGATTTTTTTTTTTTGGCAAAAATATATCGATTTTCTCTCATAATTTTGGAGAAAAAATTGGTGACTTTCTTTCCTCATATTATGAATTTGGAAAAAAAATTATGTACTCAAAAAAAAAAACAGATGTGTTCTTGAATTTGTAAAAGAATGGAAGGTTCTTCATGTACTCAACTACAAGGAGAGGAACGGAAAAAAAAAGGAAAAAAAAATGAAATACCTTAATTCCGTGACAATGAGTTGAATTGTAAATGATTGAAAGATATGAGCTTCACTTTTGGAGGGAAAGAAAAAGAAAGAGTTTGTGGCCGAAGAAAATGAGATATAGAGCACGCGAAGAAAAGAAGAAAATACCATTTGAAGCATGCGTGTACATAAATTTTAGAACTAGTTAACTTATGTAGTGTGATATCCACAAATTTTGATTATTGAAAAAGGTTGCTAGTTTTGATTATCCAAAGCCCAAAATTTGATTATTTATAAGAATGTTGTTAAGTTTGATTATACCATTGTGAGCCATCTTTTACCCCAACATTGTTAACTTTAAAAATAATTTGCTTTTGATTATACTACTGTGGATGGCCTAAGTACCCGACCAATTACCCTGAAAATGCCCAAAAAGAGAAATCTTATTCTAAGAATGACACTCCACAATAAAATAATAAATTTTCTTATGATATAATGTACTCATTTCGTCCCTTTTTAAGTGTCTTGCTTCGTAACTCCAATTTATTAAAAAGACATTATCAATTCATCATTACACCTTTCAGATCAATTTTTTCCTCCATTTTTCATACTTACCCATTATCATTACACTTTTATTCACTAACTTTTCAAAATGAAATATATACTTTTAGGTACAAAATAGATAATGCACCAACTTTTACCCTCCTAACTTTACAAAATAGACACTTATTATGGGACAGCCCAAAATGAAATACTGAACTCTAAATAAGGGACGGAGGAAGTATAATTTTTTGTTTGGCGAATAATATTTTGTCGCCAATCGGTCGTCTTTGGCGACAAAATTTCCTTTGGTAGCCAATGGTAGTCTCTTGTGACAACTTTTTGTCACCGAAGATTTAGAGATATAAAATAAAATAATTAAGTTTAATATGATATGATATACTCCGTATAACTTTTCTCTTCAGCGACCAACAAGCTTTAGTCGCCAATGTGTCTCCTGCCAAAACTATTCCTTGGTGCCAACGATTTCGCGACTAATAAGTCTATGTTTCAGTCACCAAAGGTCCCCATAGTGGGCGACAAGAAAGGTTTTGGTCGCCAAGTTTCTACATTCGATGACTAAAAAATAATTTGGTTGCCAAATGTTCTACAAACGTCGACCAAGAATATTTTGTCGCCAAATGCTTGACAATCGGCGACAAAAGTTGGTTTGGTCGCAGAATTTGGTCACCAAATGTATTTTTTCTTGTAGTGAGCCAAGTCTGAGTAATACTATGTTTGGCTTGTATGGCTTGATTAACACCCCTACCTGTCACCCAACGGAGGTTGTCTCTAACCATGGGGTTTGCTCCCACCCTAGAGAGAGTTCGATTTTTGGGGGTAGGCCAACCAGTTGGGAGGTGAAAATCTATGTGGGATGCCTCATGAGCGCGTCCGGTGGTCCCTCTTCTAGCTACCCCTAGGTTGATTAGTTTCGTCCCATTTGGGTGTGAGGATAACTTCTATTTTGTCCCCCCCAAAAAGGAATATTCTCCGGTCGATAAATCTATGGTTATCATTTTCATATTGTATGCAAGTTCAATAGCTATAGGTAAAAATTAGGGTTTTTTTTCCCAAGCAGTATACATTAGTAAAGATTAGAGGTAGTTAATAAGTTAGTACACATGGGGTTCAAAGACTGTTCACAACTTTGAACCACAAACGCCCATTACGATTACGGGGGCTCAAACCCTGGCCTCCCACACGGAAAGAACCAAGAAATAGAGGTAATAAACAACCCAAACATGTAGTTGATCAATCTTGGTTTGAAAACGTAACGAGCTTCAAAAATATATTTGGGCTTAGCTTGTTTATGAGACGAGCCGGTCTCAAACGTGCTTTAATCAAGTCAAACACGAACTGATCTCAAGTAGCTTGAATTTTTAATGCATAATAACCTGAACGAGCAAAGTAGTGGCTTGTTCCAGCTTAGGTTGAAATCTTAACGAACACTACAAGAAAAATTACATTGGGTGACGAATGAAAATTGCCACAAATTGAATGTTTTTCGTCACAAATAATATAGGTGACGAAAAAAAATTTGTCGACTAAAGGTTGTCGAGGATTCCTACTTGGTGACGAAATCTATTTTTCGTCACCTATAGTGCCTTTTGATAACAAAATATTTCGTCACCAAAAAGTGAATAATTTGTGGCGAAATTTTTTCCCTCGCTTATTGTGCTGTTTGACGACGAAAAAATTCGTCACCGATAGATCACATCGGTGACTAATATAAGAAATCGGTAACGAAATTTTTCAGATGAGAAAAAAATCTTTCTTTCTTGCTCCTATTGGGTTTCAAACCCGAGTCTCTTAAGTTTTTCGCATAAGCCCCGACCAACTGCACCAGACAACCTTTTCAATAAATATTTGAAATATCTAATATATAACATAGATGTTTAACATGAAAATATATTTCGAATGTAATTTTGAACCTTTAAACATTAAAATTAGCAATTTTGATAAACATGAAAGTTGTAGGCAATTGAGTTATTGTTCAAACCCAATTTGAATTATCTCAATCAGAGTTTTTAGTAAAGACTTATGTCCGAAATATAATTAGTGACAAAGCGCAATTCATAAATTTCGTCACGAAAGGTACCCATTTAACGATGAAATATATTTTTCGTCACTGAAAGCGTTAAAATGGTGACAAAATTATTTTTCGTCACCAAATTTAAGCATTCGGTGACAAAAAAAAATATTTCATTACTAAATTGGTCTCATTTGGTGATGAAAAATAATTTCGTCATCTTTTTTAAGTTTTCAATGACGAAAAATGTATTTTGTCACCAAATGGGTACCCTTTGGTGACGAAAATATTTTTTTCGTCGCTAAACAAGTATAATTGGTAACGAAATTATTTTGTCACGGAAGTTGTTAAAACAGTGACAAAATTAAATTTCGTCGCCACTTTTTCGTCTCCCATTTTCATTTTTCTTGTAGTGGAATTTTCAGAAAGTGTTCAAGCTTAGTTTGTTCATGTAACAAACCAAAATGGAACAAACTTTTAATGAACAAACATGAGTTCAAACTCGAGTAGTTTGGTTCATTTAGAAATCCTACCAAAAAATGCCATTGGGCTACAAGACATTTGGCGGTAAAAAATAGTTTACATTTTGAAATTTGTGAAGATATTGTATGTGGATGATACTATGGTGTCTCCCCTTTATTGAGGAGACACGGTATCTCCCGTATAATATAATCATTTGAAAGCATAGAATTAACCAATTGAAGGCATAACACTTTTCAAAATGGCATAACATAACCACTCAAAGGTATAACACTTTTCAAAAAGGGCATAACATTTTTATTATTTTGGTGTCCCCTAAAATTAAAAGGGTTAGAGTATCTCCAACCTTCACTCATTTTTTCTCCCAAATTTCAGTCAAATTTTGGGTAAAACCCATTTTGGGTGGGTGCATCTCCAACCATCAAACTCAAATTCACTCTCCCTCAGACCCAAATCTCTCTCTCGACTCTATCTCTCTTCCTTTTCTGACCGACCACCATCGACCCATCCCCACCACACCCATCCATCTCCCATCGCTCTCCCTCCGACCCACCACCTCTACTACGATGACACTCCAGCGACTCCAATTGCACTCCGACAACGAATTCGACTTTGACACAGTGACGAATCCAAGAAATCAGAGTGAGAAATTGCAGTGAAGGTTCTGTTTCTTTCCTTCTTGTTGAAGTTCAGGAATGTGGGTGAAAGTGATCATCGGAGCAAGAGTTGAGTCGCTGGAAACTATGGCTGCAATGCTAGAAATGGCAGAAAGATAAATAACGAATGAAGTATATAACTGTTGGAAAAATGGGAAAGGGTTTGAGTTGTTCGAGATTTGGGAAAATAAATGGGTAAAATCCAAAATGGAAAAGGGTTTGAGTAAAGGATTGAAGAGAGATTTTTAAGGATTTGCCCAAAATTTAAATTTGGGGAAGGGTTTGGGTCAAGATTAGAGATGCTTTTATGGCATTATTATGGTGCCCCCCTAAAATGACATAACATAACTACTCAAAGGCATGACATTAATCATTCGGAGGCGTAGTTAGGATACCTTAAAGGGGGACACCATAGTTTTTACCATTGTGTCTAGTTGGTCTGCGATTAGGTTACTTTGGGGGGGCCCCCCTCTCTTTCTCTCTCTCTCTTTCCCCCTCCTCGATCTACTGATTGCGATTAGGTTACTTTGGGTGGGGGGGGAGGGGGGAGCCTCCTTTTCCCTCTAAGCGTATCTCTTCTCTCCCCTCCTCTCTTCCTAACCACTTTTTATTCCATGCTCACTATTACACCTTGTGCCGGTTCACCTCCTTTTGGCCTTTGTTGGCTGTATATTTGTCGGATGCCCATCGGTACGTCTTTTGGGAGTATTCGGTTTTGCTTAATAGCAAGGTGTGTCCCAGCGGCTAGGGTTTGGCAAGATTTGCTTCTCTTGCTGGCTATTTCTGCTCGAGAATATCTGGATCTGCTTAAAGACGAATGGAGGTCAGCGGCTGGCGTGGGTTTCTCTGCTCAGGGCAATGAAGATTGGGTGATGTCCTATAGAGGCGTGGAAATATCTAGTGTTGCTCAGAGTGGCATGCGTTTTTGCGGTTCATCTGTGTTTTGTGGAGGCACAATAGAACTTCGATTGACAGTTTCTCGGGCCGTTTATGAGGCTCGAATTAGCGGTTTCTTGGCAATCAGCGATGAGATCTGTTTACTCGTTTGGGTTCGTGGCGACGCGAGTTACCAGTGTCTTCCCTGCTGGTGGTGGTGGTGGTATGCTAGCGGGATGGAGGCGATCGGCGAAAGGGCAGCTGTCGTGGTTGTAGAATAACTTTTGGTTAGGGTTATGTTTTGAGGCTCTCTTTCTCTCTCTCTCTTTCCCCCTCCTCGATCTACTGATTGCGATTAGGTTACTTTGGTTTTGGGTTGGGGGGGGGGGGGGGGGGGGGGGGGGGGGAGCAGCCTCCTCTTCCCTCTAAGCGTATCTCTTCTCTCCCCTCCTCTCTTCCTAACCTCTTTTTATTCCATGCTCACTATTACACCTTGTGCCGGTTCACCTCCTTTTGGCCTTTGTTGGCTGTATGTTTGTCGGATGCCCATCGGTACGTCTTTTGGGAGTATTCGGTTTTGCTTAATAGCAAGGTGTGTCCTAGCGGCTAGGGTTTGGCAAGATTTGCTTCTCTTGCTGGCTATTTCTGCTCGAGAATATCTGGATCTGCTTAAAGACGAATGGAGGTCAGCAGCTGGCGTGGGTTTCTCTGCTCAGGGCAATGAAGATTGGGTGATGCCCTATAGAGGCGTGGAAATATCTAGTGTTGTTCAGAGTGGCAGTGCGTTTTTGCGGTTCATCGGTGTTTTGTGGAGGCACAATAGAACTTCGGTTGACAGTTTCTCGGGCCGTTTATGAGGCTGAATTAGCGGTTTCTTGGCAATCAGCGATGAGATCTGTTTACTCGTTTGGGTTCGTGGCGACGCGAGTTACCAGTGTCTTCCCTGGTGGTGGTGGTGGTGGTATGCTAGCGGGATGGAGGCGATCGGCGAAAGGGTGGCTGTCGTGGTTGTAGAATAACTTTTGGTTAGGGTTATGTTTTGAGGCTTTCTTGGGTTGGGCTTGGCCAATGGTATGGGTGTTGCCCATTTAGGGTTTTGGGGCTTGGGCCATTGGGTGTTTTTTGGGCTTTGTCCCGTTGGTTGTTTTTTGTTTGCATCCAACTCTTGGTTAGATTCTCCTCCTCTCTCCTCGTAGTTGATGTACCCTTGTTAATTTTCTTCAATAAATTTTTTCCGTTTCAAAAAAAAAAAAAAAAGTGATGAAAGACTTAGGTTCCATTTTCTTGACTTTTTTTTTGATTTGTGTGTTTTGTTAATTTGTTTTTCTAAATATTTGTTAGATTTGCTTGATATTTCTTGAATTAATCATTCATGTTGACAATAGAAGTTTAAAAAGTAAAAATTTATGACAAAACAAGAAAAAGTCCTAAAGACAAAAAAAAATGCAAAACAACCGTCTTTATTTTGTCTAAATTGTTTTCTTATGTATAAATTTTTTTCAACGTCGGTCTACACTGTTATACTTTTCTGATTTCTCTCGTCGAGACGAATGATTAATCCCATAAATTACGACGAAAAGCTAAAAAAATGATACAAAAATTGAAAAATCCCCAAAAAAGTTCTAACAAAAATCAAGAAGAATGGAGCGAAGTGACTCTTCATATATGTATGTGTGTGTGTGTGTGTTAGATAAATTTAGTATTGAAATTAATTTGTTATCACCTTTGAAGATTCTCTAAGAAGTTAATATAAGATAAACAATTAATACACCAACTTTATGAAAATTCACCAATTCTAGCTTTCCGGTCCCATGCTCTCAATCATCTCTAATCCTTCTTTCGACGAAATTTAGGGTTTGAATTATTTTAATCTTTTTTATCTACTAGGTAAAAATGTTGACAATGCCATGTTCAGAACTCAAGACCTACATGATTAAACCGAACATCCCGACCACTAGGACGGATTATCAATCTTGAGGGTTAAAATGTTGGTTAGCCTACACATTTCTTTATTGCTTGTGAAATACTACTAATCACATTACCTATTCTCTATGATATTGGCACATGCAGGATCTATTTGTGGCAGGAACTGATACAACTTCAAACACTCTAGAATGGGCAATGGCAGAACTACTTCACAACCCCACAATTCTTTCGAAAGCCCGAGAAGAGATGGATCAGATCATCGGCAAAGGCCGCCCTGTTGAAGAAGTGGATCTCGCCAGGCTACCTTATTTGCACGCGATAATAAAGGAGACCTTCCGTCTCCACCCACCAACCCCTCTCCTACTCCCTCGAAAAGCAGAAGAAGATGTCGACCTCTGTGGCTTCAGAGTTCCGAAGGGCGCACAAGTGCTCGTGAACGCATGGGCTATCGGGCGAGACCCGAGGACGTGGGACAACCCCAAGTTGTTTTGGCCGGAGCGATTTTTGGGGTCGGATGTCGATGTGAAGGGACAAGATTTCGAGCTGATTCCGTTTGGAGCCGGGAGGAGAATATGTCCCGCGGTTGGTTTGGCGAGCCGGATGCTTCAATTGATGTTGGCTTCACTTGTTCATTCGTTTGAGTGGAAGCTTGAGGATGGGATTGGTGCAGAGGATATGAATATGGAGGATGAGTTTGGGATTACTCTACGAAAGGCTCAGCGTCTGCATGCTATTCCGATGCACCGTATAAATTGTTGTTAGATGATAAAAAAAAAATGATTGCAATTTTCTTTTCTAAGTTAGTAGTTTTAGCAAACTAGTACCAGACACTATAGACTATAGTAAGCCCAAAAAAAATGTGCACTGGTACAAACTTGTTTCATTATAGTGCTATAGAAAATTGCTACCCGTATGCCCAAAGCCCTTTACCTTAAAAGTAGGAGGTTCGACTCTTGTAGTGAAGCTTTTTCTATATTTGTGGAGTTGTATTTGTGATTGCTGGGGTGATTGTAATGTCTGCGAAACGCGTCATTATACTATGTTGTCTTGGTCAAGTGTACAATTTGATGTCGTTACTAGTACATTCGTAATCATTGATCGGTTGCCAAGGGCAAACCGGGAAAGTAAATGACTGAGTTATTTCTAATGAGTTACGTTTTGCAAAAATCTTTACATTCATTTGGAGAAGAGAAGTCGAAACTGGTTAGAGAGAGAAGTAACAGAGGCCGCATTTAGGAGAGAAGTTGTCCGGCAAGAATGACACATTTGTAGTAAGGCTTTATACGAAAATTTCTATTTCTCAAGATTTTATACGGGGCGGTTCAATGGACAACTATTTAGACACCTAAAAAAACACCCAAAATCTCAATCACACACTGAAACATTCGCATTTTAAGCAGCGTGGCGGACCTGTAACTTTGATTAATAACACACGGACATTCTTGGGCTTAGAAAGTTTAAACCTGCACATCTTCCCGCATACACAAAATGGGGAGTGCAATGAATAGTGTTTCGTCCTTGTATTGAACACATTTTCACTCTAAATTAAGTGAAATTAAACAGTATTTTGGCCAACTAGTTAGCTACCGAATAGAATCACTGACATTTCGCGAACTTCCATTACTAATTTTCCCCGGAAATGATAAGAGCACCGACCAAATGACTGCCGATGGGGTACCGACGGCTCCGCGGGGCCTATTACGGGTCCCGTACAGATGGAGCCGTTCAATAGTTTAAAAAAATAAATCCGAGTGAGCTAGTGAAAAATCAACTTAATCCGATATGTGTAGGTGCTGAAATCTGAATGAAAAAATGGAATATTGGATTGAGCACCTATACATATCGGATTGAGAATGATTTTTCGCAGGTTCACCCGATTCTTTTTTTAAATTATTGAATTATTGAACGGCTCGAATTATCTGTATGTGATCCAATAAGTCCCGTAGAGCCGTCGGTACCGGTAGCAGTCCTCTCAAGAATGAACCATGGGCTAAATGAATAGTTATGGACTTCCATAAGTTTCAACACCCACCCACCACCACCGCCCACCCACCCCCCACTCTTTCCACTTCGGGAAATTTCTGGCCGGTCCCAAATTTTACATGCGGTTCCATGCAAACCCTTTTTTAAAGTGTTATCCTATCTAGACTCTTTTTTAAAGATGCTTTTACTATTTTGCCTCTATCACTTTTCATGCCCCAGAATTCACCTCCGAGAATTCACATCTCCAAATTCACAACTCCCAGGATTCACACTCCAAAAATTCACACCTCCAAAAATTCACACCTCCCAGAATTCACACTCTAAGAATTCACACCTCCTAGAATTCACATCTCCTAGAATTCACACCTCAAGAATTCATACCCCCGAGAATTCACACCTCCTAAAATTCACACCTTTGCAGAATTCACACCCCTAAAATTCACATCTTTTTTTTTGTAGAATTCACCCCCCATCTGCACTATTCATACCCCCAGAATTCGCATCTCTTTCAAAAATTCACACTCATTTTTCTGAATTCACCCCTAAATGCAGAATTCACAACTCATTTACACAATTCACACCCCATCTGCAATGGAATTTCCCGAAGATTTTTATTATGACCATTCTAATAGATTGGTGTGAAGTCTTAGTGTGAATTCTGAATGAAGTCTGGGTGTGAATTCTTGGTGTAAATTCTGAGTGAAGTCTTGATGTGAATTTTGGGTGTGAATTCTTGGTGTGAATTCCGGGGGAAGCCTTGGTGTGAATTCACACCCCTTTTTCAGAATTCTGCAAAATTCACACTCATCTACACAATTCACAACTCAAAATTTTTGAACGTGTGAATTCTGTATTTTGTGACAGGTGAATTTTGCATTTTGGGACAGAATTTGCATTTACAAATAAAGAATTCACACCTGTTATAAAGACAAATAGTGCCACGTTAAACAAAACAATACAACAGTGAAGAACCACCCCCCCCCCCCCCAAATTAAGCTTGAATTTCACAAATTGCAGACTGTTTTGACTCCTATGGCTACGGTGGTGGATCAAACCATCGCGGAACATGAATTATTCGGCTATAGCACCACCACCACAACGACAGAGGACGAACATAGCTACAACTGGAACAATTGTTCCCCCATGGTCAACTGGGACGCAATTTCCATAGAAATCAGAGGGGCGAGGACCACGATCGCCACAGAAATCTTCCTTCTGTCATAATTCTTCAAATCTGTTTGTGTGTTTCGAACGTCACTCCCTATCTTTGGCGGCGGGCCCATCGACTTGAGTTGTTGACGGATAAGCTACAGTCGAGTCCGGTGTGCGAACGACGGGTCTGGGAACCGTGACAACCGTTACAAGGGGGTGAGGATGAGGAAATGGGGGAAGTGGGTGGCGGAGTTGCGGCAACCGAACAGCCGCGACAGGATCTGGCTAGGGTTGTACCGGACGGCCGCCCAGGCCTACGATGCCACCGCCTTCTGCCTCCGCAGGCCGTCGGCGATGCTAAATTTCTCGGATTGTCCGCCGGTTGTTCCGAACGCGGCCGAACTGTCGCGGTCGCAAATCCAAGTGGCAGCGTCGAGGCACGCGCAAAGGGCGGCAAAGGAGGAAGGGGAGTCGGGTGGTGGTGCGATGGGGACATCGGAGGCGAGTTTTTCGGCGGCGGCGGAGGTTTTTTATGTCAGAGAGTTTAGTGGTGGTTATTTTGGTGGTGGCGAGTTGATGAAGACAAGAGATGAAGAAAGGTTTGTGGGAAGGACAGATGAGAGGAGAGGCGAGGATATTAGGGTATTTTGGGTGCAGAAATGATTCGTGCACAGCAGCTGTGCACAGCGGTCTTTTTCTCCCGTCTCGGGTCGCGCAAAAATGATCGGAACCGCTTATTTTGTTCAAAATATGTCGTTTAAGGTCTCTGTAAAAAATGAGTTTCGTTTGATATCGTCAGAAGCGTTAACAAAACACCCAAGCCGGTTATTAGTACTATAATAATAATTTGAGTGATCTCATAAAAAATGGGCAGTTAACTGTTTTTTTTTTTTCAAGTGGTTTTTTAACTGTGTTTTTTTTTTTTTGCGACTTAAGTGATTAACTTTTAAACCATGAACCTTAGCTCCTCCCCTCCTACGTTACCAATCATTGTGTCAGGTTCACTTTTAATCCCACACAATTGATCCGAACCGGTTATTAGTACTATAATAATAATTTGAGTGATCTCATAAAAAATGAGCTCAATGTGTATGCATTTGTTACGTTGGTATCTTTCATTTTTGTAGGGAAAGTTTTTTGCACATACAGAAATAAGCAAAAGAAGGTTTTTAATTTAATTCCACTAGTCATGGGCAGAACTCTAGTAGTACTATACTGGTATTATACGTTGTTTTGAGTATTATTGGTGCACATTGTATGAAATGGTTCTCTGCCGCCCGTAGGGATAATATGGTAATTTTAATGTACAAGGGTATTTTAGTCATTTAGATGTACAAGGGTAATATGGTCATTTTAGTGTACATGGGTATTTTAGTGTACATGGGTATTTTAATCATTTTAAATTTTAATGGATAAGTAATCGGGTTAATGGGCAGGTTGGGCTTAATTTTAAATAAATGGGTTGGTTTGGGTATGGGTCATTGACCTCATAACTAATGAGTTCTAAATAGGTCAATGGCCTATTAGAGACCCAACCCACTTATAATATACCCAATTTGGTCCAACCCCGTCCATTTGACACCCCTACTTAAAATGTAAGCTAAAAAGTTGAAAATAATGTAGCTTTGAGCTACTTAATTGTGGCTGAATTTTTGCGTACTTGTATTCAATGACCATACCACCACCACTACCACGCTGTCGCTGTCGCTGCCACCACCACCACAACAGCACCATTGCACAACTACCACTCCATCGCCACAACCACCACCACTATTACTCCACCATTACAACCCACCACCACAACGCCACCATTGCACAACCATCATTCATCCATTTCTTTAATTTAGTACTTAATATATTTATCAGACAGCTTTTCAGCTTAAAATATTCAACATTCAGCTTTTAGTATTTAATTTTTTAGCTTTTAGTTTCAGTTTTATCAAATAGCCCCTAAATCTTTTTAAAGAATAAGTACTTATTTATAATTTTCAAGCATAAAATAATGGACTTACCGAAATAATTTTTTGTGCAATATGAATTTTGTTTGATAGATAATAGATCTCGATAAGATCTTTTGAACGGTACAAAAAAAAATTGAATTTTTTTTCATAAATATATTATTCTGAAAGTGTGAAAAATTGCAAATAAGTACTCTCTTTTTTTTAAGAAGGCTTTAGTGGAACCCAAATACTATAACCTTTTTGATTATGATGTCACAAATTATTCAGTGGAGAATTGTTTTGTGCAAGTGTTGATTTAAAATGGTTTAACCAAAAGTTTTGGCAAATCATGGAGTGCTTTAATATTGCCGTTGAACTTTAACGAATGCAACATGTGGTCTATCCAAGAATCAAGTTAGGCCTGTCAATAGGCCGGATCCGATAAGACTCAAATCCGATAGTGGTAATCCGGATCTGAAAAATCCCGATCCGATCCGAAAATCCGAATCCGATCCGGAAACTTTTTTTACTTTAAAAATATTTTTTTCAAAAAAATACAATTTTTTTTTTCAAAAAAAAATTATTTTCCAAAAAAAAATTTAAAAAATTAAAAATAGAAAATAAAAATAAAAATACAACTTCTTAAACATTTTTTTTTTCAAAATAAAAATTTTTTTTTTTTTAAAAAAAAATAAAGTTCGGATTCGGATTGATAACGAATTTAATCCGATCCGATCCGGATCCGTATTGAATTACCGGATTCGAATTATCGGATCGATGTTATCGGATCCGGATCCGGATCGAATTTTTCGGATCGGATTCGGTCCATTGACAGGCCTAAATCAAGTAAGTCCAGGAAGGTCATGTAAAACTCCCAACAACGAAGGCAATTACGGTTCAGTGGAGTCCATGACTAGTTTGGCGACACTTACAAGAGGATTTCATCACAAATACCACTAAAAAATAACTCAAATCACTGGCCACCTAGAAGGCGAGCCTCATGCTCTATTATTAACACAAAATAAAGTAGACTGAAATCGAGTTTGGAGGTGGTGTCTGTCGAAAGTAAAACGATGACGAACCCAGACAATAGAATGCTCAAGTCATTGATCTCCTATGTCTCTCTTACTATAACCTTCTGATTATGATGGCGCAAGAGAATTGTATTGTGCAAGTGTTGATTAAATATTTGTTTGACCAAAAGTTTTGGCAAATCAGACGTTTTATTATTGCAGTTTGACGTTAATGAATGCAATTTTTTTTGCTAAGCAAAAAGATTTTATTAATCTTTGAAGAGATTACATAGATTAAATGGTCACGGGCACACTGGTGAAAAAACGCCAACCGATAACCAAAACCCATAGAAGGGCAAAATTCCAACCGAAAACACCACAAAAAGAGCCAAAACACCCGAAACAAACCACCAACCAAAACCCCCAAAACAACCTAAACAACACCAAGAAATACAAAGGAACAATCCAAATGAAACAAAACCGAAAAAACCTCCAAAACGACGGAATTAAAAAGCCAACAAAAGTGAACCACCTTCCTCGAAATCATTAACTTTCCTCCAGAAAATGAATGCAATTTGCAACATGATCAATCTAAGATTTCATTACGTAAAAGGAAGGTAAGGTAAAACTCCCAACGGCAAAGGCAATTAAGGCCCAGTGGAGTCCGCAACTAGTTTGGCAACAGTACTTTTTACAAGAGGATTCCATCTCATATTGAGAAGAACGATCATCAAATCACCACCTATCCAGAAAGCGAGCCTCATGCTGATCATACTAAAAAGTAAAACGATAGAGAGCCCCAAAAAATAGAAAGCTGAAGCCAGTGATCTCCCACGTCTCTCTTACTATAACCTTTTGATTATGAGGTAACAAATCAATGGAGAATTGTTTTGTGCAAGTGTTGATTTAATATGGGTTGACAAAAAAAATTCGTTAATAATAGAGATGCTTTAATATTGCATTGACTTTAATGAATACAACGTAATTAGTTTTAGCGAATCATAGACATGCTTTAATATTGCTTTGACTTTTAATGAATACAACGTTGTCAATCCAATAATATCCATTACGGACAAAGGAAGGTCATGTATATTATTTACAGGGCAAAGTACGGATTACCTCAATGTGGTTTGACGGTTTTGTAGATGACCTCCTTGTATTTTACTAATGACCACTTTGCCTCTCTATAGGTATAGGTTTGGAGTGAAGTGCAATTCTAACTCTGTTGACGGTAAATGACTGTAGTACCCTTGTGCTTTTTTGGGATAAGGTAGTACTTTTCTTCTTGCATAAAACATATATTGACAGTGCTTTTTTGGGATAAGGTAGTACTTTTCTTCTTGCATAAAACATATATTGACAGAAAAAAAATTCGACCCCGCTTCGGAAAATCATCTGCTCCTTGCATCTTCTTCTCCAATCCAGACACCACGACTGCCGCACCACCGTACCATTCCCTTCCCCCAAGCTTGCCACCGTACCACCTTCACTCTCTAACCACCGTGACCCACTGTCTTCCCGCCCCCACGCCGAAAAACCTCCGTTGAAACTGCCTTCACCTCCACCCTCAATCGATCACCGTTTCCGCATTGCCGTCGTCTCCATAATCACCATTTTTTTCGGCCGGCCGGTGATGATATCGAGTGAGTCAGTGGATTTGCTTGGTAGATTAGAATATAAAAAATTGGCCTAGGGTTCATTATACCACGTTTCAAACCCATTAAGTCCATTGATCAAATTTCTAACCCACTAAGTCCACAAATAGTTATTTGATAAGGCATAAAGTCCGTTTCTTTTAAAAGAGAAATAATCCCTGACTGATTTACCCTTCCATTCAAATCCCTTATGTTTAGCCCATTATCCCCCCCCCCCCCCCCATTATCCCCTGACGTTTGAATCCACGCTTTTTTCGTTAGAATAGAGAGACAGAGAGAAAGAGTGTGAAATCAGAAAGCTAGGGCTTGATCTTGAGATCATCTACTATTACTCATTCGTTTATCACGATTCTTATTTTGGTGTTGGTGATATTCTGTTCCTTCTCCGGTGATCGCGAATATATTCTGTTCCCAGACGATTCATTCCATGAAATCCAGGCCCTAGTCTCGCTTCCCTCCCTCTCTGGTAACTCTATCTCTCTATTGATCTGTTGCTCTTGATTTCGTTTCTGTCATTGAATTTGGTGTATTTGAAGTTGTTATTATACATATAAGAATTGCATGTTATAACTGGATAAGAGTCGTATTTGACATTGTACATAACGTTACTGTTGTTATATAACGTTATATTCTCCTTTTCAGATTCGTTGTATATAACGTTATTGTATTTATATAACGTTATATATTGTGTTTGTAACATTGTATGGTTTTTGATATATAACCACGTTTTTCTATTATTTGATTTTTTTGTTTTGTTGTGTGTTGTTATGTGTGCAGTTGTCATGGATTCAACAATCATGTTTCTTTGTAAGTATGGGTTGCAGATTCTTCCGGTGAGGTTATCGGGTGGTGGTAGGTTGAAGGATGTCTTAAGCAGTATTCGTAATAGGTGGGAAAATCTGTCTGTTGGTGGGTTTTCTGTTTCATATGCTTATGAGGATGGATATTGTGCTCTTCATAATGAATCTGATTTTAAGAACATGCTTTTCTTGTTTAGTAATTGTGATCGCATAAACGCAAAGGTTGATGAGAATAAACATAGTAGCAGGTTAATTGTTGGTAGTACTATTAATGAAGTGGGTGATGTTGATGAAGTGGTTGATGATGAGTTAGAATATGTTGATAGAATGGACCCCGCGGAAAAGTATTGTAAACATGCTGAGCCTACGTATTTGACTGAAGCTTGGGCTCATTTGATAGAGGTTGTTGGACAAGAATTTCCCTTAGGTGTGAAGGAGTTCAGGCAGGATCTAGCTAAATATGCGATTGAGAATGGCTTTATGTACCGTTTGGTGAAAAATGACAATATTAGGGTGACAGCTGTTTGTGTTATTGTAGGGTGTGAATGGTACGTGCATGCTATTTTAAATAAAACCAATGGAGTATTTCATATTACAAAGTGTCATAATGAGCATAATTGTGGTTCAACGTACCGAACCAATAAGCATAAGCGTGTGTCATCCCGTCTGGTTGCGAATGAGATAGCTGGGATTGTCGAGAAAACACCCAAGACTTCACCTATCGACATGATGGATATGTTTACGGACAAGTATGGTCTTGATCTGTGCTATCATAGTGCTTGGTTAGATGTTGAAAAGGCAAGGGGGGGATTATATGGAGATTATGAAGGTTCATTCGATAGGCTTCGGTGGTACGTTGAAGCTGCAAGGGCTACGAATTCGGGGAGCGTTTTGAGGCTTGAATCTGATCCTGTAACCAAGGAGTTTTCGCGACTGTTTGTGTCGTTTGATGCTTGTATCAAGGGGTTCAACTACTGTCGGCCTTTTCTGTGTCTTGATGCGACCCATCTGAAAGGTAGATTCAAAGGATCACTCCTTGCCGCAACAGGGAAATATGCAAATCAATGTATGTTTGTGTTGGTTCTTTATATTTTTACCTTATATATTAGATTTCATTTATACAGTTTTGAATATATAACATTGTATGTTTTATTATGCGAAGCTACACATGACAAAAGTTTGCATATGATGTAATATTTTATCATTCACGTGCAGGTCTATTCCCTATAGCTTATGCAATTTGTGATGCTGAAAATGAAGCTAATTGGACTTGGTTTCTTGGCCTTTTAAGGAGTACATTGTCCACTCGTCCTATTACCTTTATTACTGATCGTAACGCAGGTCTTGTCAACAACATTCCTGTTATGTTCCCCGGTTGTCATCATGCATATTGTCTCTATCACATACAGTTTAACTTGAAGGATCACTTTCCGGGACGGTTTAGAAAAGGTTTTCGGAACAGGCTCGTTGAATTGTTCAACAAATGTGCATATGCTTCATCGGTGTCGGTTTACAAAGCTGCTGAGGAAGATTTTTACCAATTTGGCAGAGATAAAGCTAGGACCTTTATTGCGAGTGTCCCCAAAGAGCATTGGAGTAACGCGTATTTCGAAGGTCAACAGTATGGCGAGATGAGCTCTAGTGCTGTGGAGTCGTTTAATAATTGAATTCTTAAAACTAGGGAAATGCCTGTATTTTATTTAGTTGATGAGCTTCGTCGCAAAATTATGAGGCAAATGGCAGCTAGGAGAGTAAAGTCGATGAAATGGAATTCAGTGATTTGTCCGAAGATGGATAAGAAGTTAGCTCACTTTATCAAAAAAGGAAGGTCGTGGAGGATCATTATGTCAAAGGGTGGTTTGTACGAGGTACGCTGTCGTATCCCGAAGGTAGTATCTGTTGAGAAAAGGACCTGCTCTTGTGGAAATTGGCAATCTACCGATTTCATATGTAGGCATGCTGCAACGGTTATTATAAAAACTTGTGGAGGGGAAGGAAATTTGGTGGACCACATGGATCCAAGCGATATATGAGGCAAAGAGATCAAATATGAGAATAAAGGAGAGATTAGGATGGATAATTGAATTAAGTTGGGGGTTTGTTTGTTTTTTCTTTTTTTCATTATTCATGCTTAAATATTGAAATTGTTTCTTTTGGATTATGGATAAATAAAGAGTTTAATGTTTTGTAGACATGAGTTGTGCACAGTTTGAGATATTAACGTTATATAATATTATATAAAGTTATCCCTTCTCCTTTTCAGGTGCACATCAGTTCTGTACAGTTTGACAGAATAATGTTATATAACGTTATATAACATTTTATATTCTGCTTTCCTGGTACACTGTATATAACGTTGATGTACTTATATAACATTATATATTATCCTTTTATTTTTGAGTTACATATGACATATTCCAAAAAATGGCCATAAATGTTCGTAAAATAGTAAGAGGGAAGGAAACAACGTCTTAAAGACATCAACAAAAGATAACAGAATAACATTAAGCTTGTTCTACTAACACTAGCAACAAAACACTTCAAATACTGGACAGAGGCAGTGTGTGCCATTCTTAGGATCAACTATGTTTGCCATTCTTCCTACCGGCAGCAGTTCTGAACAGCATCAGCTTGTAGCAGAACAGAACATGCAGCATAGCATTGAAGCAAAAGGCATACATCACCAGATTATTGCCGTAGGCAGATTGTATAGTAGAGCCGCCACACATCATACCAAATTCAAGCCGTAGTCACATCATCACGTAGCTAAGACTTAAACCAAAATCACAACATCAGCAGCTGTATAACAATGATATGACAGCCAAAACAACAACATAACAGTCTTAACAGTAGCTGACAGGCGGAAGACAGCTGCACATTCTAACAGCAGCAAAAAAACCAAAGCAGATTTATGCTAGGGACAGCCCCCTAGAAAAGCATGTACACTCTAAGGGACAACCCCCATATGATAAGTCCAAACAAGCTAAAAGCCACTATAACAGCTAATAGACATGAAATAAGGTACTATAAAAAGCAATATAATAGCATGAGTAGTCAAAAACCCACCAACAACAGCTATCTGCTACTCGTACAACAGTAGTCTGCAGTAGCAAATAGCAAACGACAGTAAAATGAGCTACACAGTTGATATATCACAGTTGGAGCCACTACTAATTAAACCAAGGATTCATCATATGCAACACATAACAGCAGCAGTGAAAGGACAGACAATACCCAATAAGGAGCAGAACAGAACAGCAGTAGAAAACAACAGAACAGTAGTGTGCAAAGCAAATCAGAACATTACAACTGCTGCAAGAAACAGAACAGCAGCAACATCTTAATTCCAACAACTTTTATATAACCATATATACGAAGTAAAACATGTCAAAAATCTGATACAGATCTGTGGGAAATATCAGATTGCAGTCGTATAAGTCAAAGTTTGTTCGGAATGAACCATCAGAGAATTTTGTACCATCTCATTCCAAAAAAAAACTTTCATCTATCCTTACAAAAAAATTAAAACCACATTTGTCCCGATGACACCATCTCACTCCCCATATTACAATCTCACCATCATATCACTCTCCATCTCACGAACGGTCATTGCGACCCCTTCCCCATCCTTCTAGCTTCCCATTTCTTTATTGTCCAGCTTCTACCTTCATCGTTCAAAATTCGGGAGACTAAACCAGCTCTAAACTGATCAATTTCTGTCTTCGTCAGTGTTTTTGGGATTGGTTCAAGGTGCGCCAATAGTTCCATGAGCGTGCAGACGATAACCTCACAATCAACCCTACATAGTTTCGAGGCCAATAAGAATGATAAGTTTTATGGAGTTTTTGCAAACTGCTGTATGTACGAGTTTTATGGAGTTTCGAAGCTTACGATGTATTTTCTTGTTGTGGAGCATTTTGAGGTGAGCAGATTGGAGCATCGAAATTTTGTTCTCCAAAGAGTATCTCTGTACCGGTACTTTTGTTCTTCAGCTCAGCATGCCTGTCCTTCATGTAGTTCTCCACGTATTTTTTCTACATTTAGGAAGCACAACATTAGTAGTGTTGATATTGTTCGTGAATGGATTTATGAGTATTTGCATATATGAAATTATTAAGTGTACCACAAAGGTAGCGTCTTTCAGAATTGGATCTCTGCCGTCTCTCTTCTTCAACGAATTGTAGTGCATCCATTTCTTTTTCCTAACATCAAAGAAAAGAATGGTCCAATGGTACGGACAAATTTTTAGCGGTTTGTTCCCGCTGCCATTCATAGGAAATACCAAGTACCAATAATATTTAGTCCCATGTTGCCGAACGTTTTCAAACACACGATGGAGCTTTTCGTCGAGCAGAACTGTTCTCATGTCGCTTTTCTCGTTGTGCAGTATAGTCTGTTGCATTGAAAAAGGTTTTAAGGACATTAGACAGATGATCATATATAACCTTAAATAAGCAGGCAATTACGAAATTAAAATAGATGTTTCTTACCCAGATGGTGCATGGAAAATATGCAACGTTACCATGGTTAAGCGTATCTTTTTCCAGCTGGATTGTTAACGTACGAGCGAGACCGTCGATCATTTGCATTAGTTTCCATATTTAGGAAACAATAGGATCGACCAATATCCAGTTTGATTTGTATATAAGATATGATTGCCATACCCAATTTGAGACGTCCTCTCTTTGCAAGAGTTTCATTACGTCTTCCAGGGGTATAACTTCTCTTGTCACATCACTGGTCCAGACGGTGCAACTGTTATCACACGTGTTCCAAAAAAATTTCAGCAATTACTTGAGATCAGCTCAGAGGAAAAAAAATATGTAATGAAAAAAAAAAGAGAAGTTATATGCCAAAAAAAAAAAAATGTTAATGCAACAAAAAACTTGCATAAGGTTGCTATTGACGAGATTTCATGGAAACATGCAACATGCAACAAAAAATCAATATCATGTATTCATTTGAGAATTCAGTAGTAGCGTTATCATTCAATAGTGGCAGTAGCTTTCTGTTTAGATGAAAGCCTAAAACTGCATCTAGGAATCATCAAAATGTTGATGTCTGCTAATGTGTCTGCACTCCTATATCATGTTTTGCCTTTTCCATTACTAGGATTGGAGAGGAAACATAGTGCACTATGTGAACTAAATTGTGGTACAATAGGAGTATGCTTCTATAGATTACAACAAGTGGTAATTTCAACACCATCATTACTTTTCAGATTATCATAATTATCTTTTTTTCACATATATTCTGTACGTAAATCGTTTGGGTGTTTGGATTTGGCAGTGACTGAAAATTATGTCTACGAAAAAACTGTCAGCACAGAGATAATGTTGTAAACAGCAGCAGAGATCATGTAATGCAATCTTTCCATATGAGGTTATATTATTGTAGTATATTGACTTACTTAAGATCTGCGTCAGAACAGTCAACAATTTGACGCAATAGGTTTGCATCGGTATTCGGGAGCAAGTGAATCAACGGTGCTTCACTCAAATTCCACTTTTGTTTTGATGATTTCTTTGCCCCCTTTTTCAAATCAACGTAGACAAAATCGTCTAATCGCTTCTCCACTCTGGTGAAAGTTTTCTTCACTCCTCTAGTCAGGGACGATGATTTCACTTTTACTTTGGTTTTCACCTTCTTCCTTTTAGGTGTGTTGCATTGTAGTATACTCATGTATGCTTCAATAGTTGTACTGTCCACATCTGCATCTGGCACCATTATGTGCTCTGGCCCACCCTCATTCTGGACAATTTCAAACCGCCCACCTTCTTCTTCTTCTTCTTCTTCTTTGTCCTCATTTTCAACTTCATGTATCTCTCTCCCGGCATCCACTTTTTTAGCTTTGGACTCCTTCTCATCCACATTTTCACCGATCTGCTTTCCAAAAAAAAAACCCAGTTATAATTGTATATATAACTTAATATTTTTAACATAATATATAAAAGTTCATATATAACCTAATATATACAAACATTACCGGGTACGTTTGTGTGACAGTGTGTGTCACAAAATCATCAATGATGTCTCCGACCACTTCTAGTTTTTCTTCAACAATGTCTTTCTCTATGAGCATGCCACCAATCTCTGTCTGTAAAGTAATGTTTTCGTATTCTAGGTGATCTTTATCAAACTGTGCCGAAATGCCTTCAAATCCGAAACCAAGTGTTGTGGATTGTTGATGCTTTGTAATCCTTCTCCTAAGTTCAGCAATTGTGGCAATTTTCTCCTTGTTTTCCCTCTGAAGCTCAGAAATTATCTGGTCATTTTTCGCATTTTCTTCAGTCAACTTTCTGATTATGCCTCGGAGGGCTACCACTTCATCCTGATCATTATCCGTTTCCTCATCGCTTGTATCCTGCAAGACCTCATCGCCCGACTTGTCAACTGCCGTCTTCAACTTAGCATCCTTGACATCAGCCTCGTGTCCGGGGACTGAGGAAAACCTGTACAACTCTTCCTCCTTGTTGTTTGGCTCTAACTCTGAGGATAATACCTTTAAAAATAAATAATAAACAATGATGTTTATAACTCACATCTACCACCAAAACTGTTTCATAATGGATAAACTATGTAACTCAAAAAAACATATAACCATATAAAAAATTTACCGATTGAGGATCAAGAGAGTCCAATTTGTTTGTACGCAGTTTCTTGGTTAGGTCACCAAGCTTCCACTTGATGAACCTTGGTATGATTTGTGGATCTCCTTGTTTAATTAAAGACACATGCTCACAAAGACAATACTGTTTTCGAATATAGGCACAAATTAGATTAAAACATACCAAAAAATTGGAAAAGCTAGGAAAATTATAAACAGTAAAGTCATTGTTACCATAAGTCCCATTACGCATCCTCCGACTTTTGTTGGTTTCGAAGAAGCACTTTTGTTTAGTTCTTGAATGATATCTTCAGTTATGAAGGTTGCCCAATCGTATGTCGTGCTGTTATCCAAAGATTCAATGAACTCCAAGTAACCCCAACTCACTCTGGCTTGTGTATTTGCAAAAAACAGTGTCCCTATTAACAAAAGGCATAGGACAAGCGCCACGTCCTTCGCATCCTCCAAAGTCGAACCTTTAACAGCCTTGGCAAAGAATTCCCTTAGTACCGGAATGGTCAATATCCTTTGGCCTTTGGGACCTGGGCAGAGACGATCCGCAAAATTTGAATTTGGAACCCTTGGAGTTAGATTTAGTACAATCCTCGTAGTACCAGATTGTATCCCAAATATCAGTGTAACCTCTTTGGCTGTTATTCTTACAGACTTGCCACCCAATTTGAATCTCCCACCCGTCCCCTCATATTGCTTTACCAATTTTAATACGTCAGTATCGCTTTTCCTTACGTAGGCCTCATCCAGATTTGCTTCGACAATACCCAACACAAGCTCTGCGAATGGTGTTTGATTGATCTCCTGAATTTGAAGTGGTGTGAATTCCCCGGTAGGAATACTCTTTATCAGTTTTACCACAGTATTTAAAGTTGACCTGCAAAAAATAGACATTGATACAGAATATCATATATAACTATATGTAATTCAGGTTACAACTACATATATAACCTTTCACTGTTAAGTAATTCATATATAACATTATATCAAAGTTTATATGGAACAACTAACATTTGTATGCTGTTGCAATACATTCAGAATGGTACATATTATCATATATAACCATATATATTTCAGATAACATCATATATATGCTTGCACATGTGAATATAATATATATAACATTATATCAAAACAATCATATACATATGATCTGGTGCCATTACCTGTACTGAATGTGCCTCATTACTTTTTGGGGATTATTAGACATCCCGGTTTCCATTTTTTCTTGTTTTCGTATGCCTTTCTTGCCCATGAACCCTTTACTTTTTTGCCATTTCTTCCCCTTTACCTTTTCTTCTTCATCCCCTTCTTCTTCATCCCACTCCTCTTCTTCTTCATCTCCCTTTTCTTTTTTGCTCACCATTGCTTTTATGTCCTTGGAGACTTGAGACCTTGTTTTCCTTTTAAATCTTTTGTCTTCCCTTTCTTCTTGCTCATCTGTTTGTAGATCTTTTACTTTCTTTTTTGTGGCCTTCCGTTTGTCAATCTTTGTTTCTTCATTGTCATTACCTCTTTGGATTTTCTGCACTGCCTCAGAAGATCGTGTCACCCTCTTTGTCGGGGTTTGCAGATCTATAATCACTTCAGCTTCCCTATTAGGCCTTTTCCTCTTTCTCTCATAAACCTTTTCAGTCTTTGTCTTTGTCCCACGGTCTTTGATCTTCATTTTTGACATGGTAACCTTTTTAATTGGGGTTGGGGAGGAAGTATGGACAGTTTTCTCTACAGCAGCTACTTTTGATGCTTTTCTCTTCATTGTGGGCACCTGTTTCGCGGGGGAGGGGGATGAAGACTTGACTACCTCAATCTTATCATAATTGTCTGCCTTTTTTTCTTGTGGTTGGGGAACTCTGGATAGTTGGTGTTTCAGCAGCTACTACTGGTCCTTTACTCTTTCTTTCTGCCACTTTTTTCCGGGGGGTGGTAGAGGTAGACTTGACGACCTCGGTATTATCGTCATTGTCCTCAATATTTATGCTAGTTGGGTCTAGTGTTCGCTTTCTTGGTGTCTTCTTCTGCCTCATCTGTTTTTGTGGGTCAATCATTGCTAATGGACGAGCTTCTGCTGCATACGCCACAGGTACCAACTCTTTCCCTGTTTTTTTAGGATTTGTCATTGCTGCACATACACTGAAAAAATTTAACATATGGAAACAAACATCTTTACATGTTTGCAAAAGGATTCGAGAAATTGATATTACCATATATGTTCCATGATATCAACGGGTCAAATGAAAACCTAAACGTTATATAACCTAAATGTTATAAGTCTCATTATACACTATACCAGCAAAATATATAACCATATGTATCTTATATACAGAGGGAAAAACATATATTCGTTGATTTTGGTTATAGCTATTAAACCAATTAAATTAGATTATTGAAATGGTCCGCGCAGCAGCCTAATTGATCCCAATATATATCCAACATTGATATAACCATATATACTCGCAATCAAAACCCTAACATTACCTGGCCAAACAATTTATATAACCATATATACATAGGGAAAACCATATATTCGTTGAATTTGGTTATAACAATTAAACCAATTAATTTAGTTTATTGAAATGGTCCGCGCAGCGGCCTAATTGGTCCGAATATATAGCCAACATTGATATAACCATATGTACTCACAATCAAAATCGTAACATTACTTGGCCAAACAATTTACATAACCATATATATACGAATAGAAGCATAAATTGGACTGCTAAGAGATTGATATAACAATATATACTTGCAACCAAAACCTTAACTTAACATAACCAAACCAGTTATATAAGCATATAAACTGGACTGCTCAAACAAAAGCATAAAGCGTTCAGAAATTTTTCCGAATAACTTGTTTGAACAAGGAATCAAAGTGGTCAACAAACAATTATCGAAAAATCATCTAATTTGTGATATAACAATATAGATACTCGCACTACAAAACCCTAACTAAAATTAGCAAAACCATTTATATAACCATATATACGAAGGGTAACATACCTAGTGTATCGATTGCGTCGTATGATTTGACGGCAATATGAGGGCGAAGCACGGCGACTAGAACGGGCAAATCACGGCGACTAGAATAGGCGAATATCGGGCGACGAACGGAGAAGAAGTTCCGACTGAAACTAGGGCGACGAACGGAGGAGAATAACGTACGACTGAAAAAATGGCGACGAACGGCGACGAAGAAGGCCGATGGCGATGTATTGTTTTTCTCGAAATGTCTGTATCGTCTTTCTGAGAAGGGGGGGAAGGGGGGGAGGGGGGGTGGGTTTTGTAATGGATGTTGAGTTTTTTTCGGAATAGGTTTAATTTTGAATGGACATTTTTGAAATGGATGAAAAAACGGGGTAAATTGTTTTTTTAAAAACAGGGGTATATTAGACTAAACAAGGCTATTATATCCTTACTAATAGGTTAGTGGACTTGGGGGGTTTTTGAATTTAGAAATGGACTTAGTAGGTTTAAAAAGTGCTATAATGGACTTTTGAAAAATTCTCCCATTAGAATACTAGTGATGATTTTTTTTTTTGAAGGAAAATGAAATTAGTGGCCGGAATTAGTGGATGGTGATGGCAGAATTGGATCCCCCTTCTGCGATCGTATACGTATAGATATATGCGCAAGAAAGTTGTGATATCATCGAATATGGTTTAAAAAGTGCTATAATGGACTTTTGAAAAATTCTCCCATTAGAATACTAGTGATGAATTTTTTTTTTGAAGGAAAATGAAATTAGTGGCCGGAATTAGTGGATGGTGATGGCAGAATTGGATCCCCCTTCTGCGATCGTATACGTATAGATATATGTGCAAGAAAGTTGTGATATCATCGAATATGGTTTCATAGGAGTTTGGGGAAGAAAAAGAACCCCAAGGGTGTTATAATTTGTCTTTTCATCACCTAACTTTTGGGGGAAAATCCAATTTTTCAAGTCATAAATGCAATGGGGCACGTGAGTGATACCCACTGTTAGTTTGGACGGAATATCCAACTATTAGTATTTTACTCCAAAATCATAAGGAGGTGAAGTAGTCATTAGTAAAACACAGAAAGGCCATCTGCAAAACGACTAACCATAAGAAGATAATTCGTATTTTCCCTTATGTATAACTCTCCATGGCGGAGGCACCCAGTGGAGCCCGGCCGTGGCCCTACTGGAATTTCAGTGTTTTTTTGGTGTGGCTTTTTGTTTGACATATAAAGTAGCCTCTTTAGAGCAAATATACTAGATGATCTTAAATACATTTTTTGCTAATTTACCTAAGATAAACATAAAAAAAATAGTCTACACCAGATGAGCTAAAAGATGAGCTAAAATACATTTATGAATAGTTGTTCTCTATTTTTACCTATGCACTATTCATACTCCTTTCTTTTTTTATTATTTCTTTCTTTCTCTCTCCTCCCTCATTTCTCATCTCTTTAAACAATAAAGATAATTAAAAATGAGTGAAAAATATATTTTTTAATTGGAATTAGGTAAAATAGATAGTATTGATGTAGTGTTGAGAGAGATATGAGTAGGTAAAATAAAAAAAGTGCATTGTTGATCAGCATTTTTACATTTTCATTGGCGTACATGCTCTTAGATCGTATTGATCTCAAATTCTCAGCACAACACATGCAGTACTCCATCAAGTTACTAAAAAATAATGGGAAAATAACGGCTCAGGACGTATTTTGATAATTAATACATTTTAAGGACATGCTAAGAACATTTATTAATGAACAAAATGTTCTTGACGGGTATTAATTATCAAAACACATCATTGACCGTCATTTTCCAAAAATAATTTATTTTGGTTGTGAATAGTTATGAAAATTGCTAGATTTGTATGAAACATACTACATATATTGGATTGGAAATTTGTTTCTTGGAAGCTAATTGAGACTTGCTAAAAGTGCAATAAAAGTAGAATTGGGGATGGAGCTGTGCAGTGGTGTGCGCAGCATGATTGGAAATTTGTTTATTAGAAGCTAATTGAGACTTGCTAAAAGTGCAATAAAAGTAGAATTGGGGATGGTGCTATGTAGTAGTGTGCGCAGCACCATACTGTGCACCTCCGAGCCATCGTGCATCCGACGGCTTGGATCTCATCTCGGTAATGAACGGCTCTCGATCGTTGGTTGTCGAGATGAGATCCGAATTGTTGAATCGTGTCGGAGATGCGCAGTACGATGCAGTGCACCTCACAGCACCAATCCGAAGTCCATAAAAGTAAGTGGGGTAGTCAACTAACTTTTTCTGTTTACATGAACATTAAAATACTTCAAATTAGCAAATTGTATGTGAAAAAAATCCTGAAAAAAAGAGGGGAAAAAATTGTTTCTCAAAACGATGTAACGTGTGTAAATGTTGCCCTCGCTGATATCAATTTCTGACTACGCCACTCGGCCACTGAAAACTCATATAGTCGAACTTCTTGTCTATAGAAACGATGAAATAGAATGCAATAAAAACAAAGACAGAGAAGCGACTCTTAATGTTCAAAGTTACTCTAGGAATAATCAGTGGCGGACTTAGGATTTGCCTCACGTGAGGGGCACATTATACTAATAACCTTAAGTGAAAATCAAAATTAAGTGCAGAGGCACAAACTATGAAAAATTGAATTTTAAATTCCATTCATTGGGTAAAAACCAAATAAAGAAATGACCTAATTTTCCCAAACAATCAAGATATATATTACGAACCTTAAAAGAAAAGAATAAAAAGTCCTAAATTTTGTAACCCCAAATTAAAAGTCCTTTCAATATAATGTTACTTTTGCCGTGTAGCCCCAAATTTAATTGATGATTGGTGAGGAAAACAATGAGGTGACGGGTGACGACCACAAAGACGAGCGACTGGCAATGACAAAGTAAATCAAGCGTTGAGCGAGTTCACCCCGTCGAGTTTTTTGCGTGGGTTTCTCATTCTCCCACTCATTTTTTCCAAAAAAAAAAAACTCATTTTGCATAAAAATAAACTATAAATTAAAAAAAAAAGAAGGGGGATGGGGTGGGGCGGGGGCACGTGACCCCACGTGCCCCTTACTCGGTCCGCCCCTGGGAATAACAGGCTGATCTTCCCCAAGAGCTCACATCGACTGGAAGGTTGGACATATTATCTATATCATTTTCTCAATTTTAGTTTTTGTTAACAGGTTCTAATTATTATTATTTTTTGCTGAACTGGATTCCAATTTTAGTTGAGAAATAATGTCTGCACTCCCTTTTTTAAATATCTATGCTTTGACATTAACATAAGCCAAACGAGATAAGTCACAAATTGTTCAACCTTATTTTAATAACTTAATGATTTTTAAAAATCTATTCAAGCTTGATATTTTACCTACCAAGCTAGCGATCTCAAATGAGATTGAATTGACCGATCACGAGTAACTTTAATTTTTCTAGACATTACAAATGGAACAAGCTAGCCCGACTCGTAACTTGTCTAATCTTGGTTTGAAAACTTTAGCAACTTAAAAAATACATTCAAATTTGGGCTCCACTTATTTGGGCGTAAAAATATTTTTTTGCAAAATATTTTACTTATTTTTTGGTGTTTGGTTTTGCGAAAAACAAGAAAATATTTTACGAGGTTACGAGGTAAAACATTTTACTTTGTATGGCTAAAAATGTTTTTTTCTTGAAAAGGTGGTAAGTCATTTTCCAAACTTCACTTTGTTGCTCGACAAATAATTACGTTACTTTACTAAGCTCCCCGTAGCCCCAATCTTATCCACTTATGATCTATCTATGTGCTTTCTCATCAAAGACACAAAAATTTTGTATGTAATACATACATGCATACATATATATACATATATGCATACATGATGTTAATTACAATTATCAACCAAACACTAGAAAATAGAAACGAAACTTTTATTTTCTGCAAAATCATTTTATATGAAAAGTAATTTACATCGAAAAATGCTTTACTTTGAAACAAACGGAGTCTTGGTTTGTTTACGTAACAAGTCAATTGTGAGAACCCATTGTCCCACATCGGGGAAATGGGAGAAATATTTGATGTGAAATATAAGGATTCGTCCACCAATTACTGTATGACTTGATGTTAATCTTTTGAGCCACGTGGTTAGGTAAATGGTTAGAATGTCAGCTGGGGTGGGTCGTTTCAAGTGTTATCAGAGCTTGCACCAACTGGAAGTGTGAGATGGGTCCCACTAGGAGACATGCTTGGGTGGGCCCGACAAGAGAGGAGCTTGTCGTGCTTGGACGGGTCCCACATGAGACGAGCTTGAGGTGCTTGTCATGCTTAAGTGAATACTTGTCTCACATCGCTTGGTGAGTTGTGATGGACCATGTGGTGCACCAGGGGCATGGAAGATTGTGAAAACCCATTGTCCCACGTCGGGGAAACGGGAGAATTTCATAAGGATTCACCCACCAGTTACTGTAAAACTTGAGGTTAATCTTTTGAGTCACGTGGTTAGGCAAATAGTTAAAAGGTCAGTTGAGACAAATCATTACATCAATTTTGAACGAGCTTTTATCGAGCGAACTCAAGTTTAACTTCAAATAGCTTGGTTCATTTTTAACTCCTGATTTTCGGTGTAATACCAAATACTAAAGTAACGAAATTTAGAATCCATACTTAAACAAACATTAGTAGAGTGTGAGGAATCATCTTTCAATTTTGTTAAGCCAACAATGTGAGGGGACTTTAATTTAGAACTCCTTGTTGACTCTTAAAAACAAAATTTGTTTGGGGTCGTGGACCGGCAATTCCTACGGAACAAATAACAATACAGCTCAATAGGAATGGTTGACCAACCAAGAATCTGAGATCCCGATTTATCACTGTTTGGGTTCAAGTGGATAATATACAAATGCCATAGGTTATACATATAATATTTTTTGATAGAATTATTCGCTTCCGCTATTAATTTATGCTTTATATATGCTCCGTTGGTACGTACTCCTTGTTTTCGAAAAATTTATTTTAGAATTTTTCTTCGAAAGACACTGTCACGCTCTCATTTTCACTCGCACTCGGGTGTAACTTAGTACATGGATAAACATAGCTTACGTAAAGAGAGCCCTGACTTTAGCTTAATTGTTCTTTTTTTTTTTCTGAAGGAATGTCTCTACAGAACACGACTACTCACTATAACACTTAATAGTAAAATTTTGGAGATGAGCAATTTGAACTTGTGGAGGAAAAGAAAGGACAACCAAGTTTAATTCTTTTTGTTTTGGTAAAGATTTTGAGGGAGATTTTTTGAGTAATAAATGATGAGAGATAGAAGTAAAAAAATTGAGGAAAAACTTATTAAAAACTGTGTTAAAAAAGAAAGAAGGATTCTGAGACCGTGAACAAAGTCCACTCTGGCCCAACTAATCTTGGAAAATGTGCCACCTCTTTTCTTACATATATATACAAGGTATTAATGAATTTTAATCCTCGCAAAAGGATGTTCAGAGACAAAAAAAGACTCCACAAAATAAAGAGAGTACCCTTCTATGTCCTTTGTGAAGTTGGAAAGGAATTTACGAAAGTCTTGAGAATTCAAGATTTGACGATCATGCAAGAATATGATAAACGTGGTGATTTGACAAGTAGTTCAGTTCTTAGGACTCGTAATGATGCCACACATAGGAAGAATAATTGTAAATCATACAATGGTTTTGGTTCATAATTCATTCCCGCTCGTGATTTATGCCCATTTATGGATTTTCCATGTATACCTTTTGTCTCGTGTGTTTATCAGGTTTTGGTATGCGATTGAAGTAATCTAGTATTCCTAGCATCACTCAGTAAATTCCATTGGAATGTCACCGCGAGGTGTTTCAACGCACCAGTCATATACTCCATATTATATATATAGCACTACATTACGTGACGGTGGTTTAGGAGTATTTTTGTCAGGACATCAGCAAAAGTTAATTCGGCCAGCCAATGAGTAACTAGCCGCAATATTTTGCCCCAACGTCGCTTCCGGACGTATGCAGAAAATAGTAAACAATCAAGGGATCCGATTAATAATATCAGAAAGGCAAGGGATCTTTTAGGAATCTACTGTACTAATCAAAACCAAATAGATCAACATCAACGGCATTTACTTCGACCGGCCCAAAGGGGTTACTCATGAGGTAAGCTGGCCTGAGGAGGAGAATATATAATCGAGCTGATCCGAACACCTTAGTTATAAAGAAGGCGTTTACTTACATGGGACGACCTAGCCAAACTTTTGGCGTGAGCATATTTTCAACCAATACAAGACAGGAGAGCGTAAAGAAATTAGCAAAAGTCGTACCCAATAAAGAAATTAGGAAAAGTCGTACCCAGTATTTAATGCCTAAAACGAAGTGATTTTTCTTCACCGCTCAAACTTCATTCGATTATTTGAGCTTACCTCTGGAAATTCTATCCTGACTGGTAATCTGCAATATTAATGTTTATTGGTTGAGCAATGGGCAGAGATGGAGTAAGAATTTAAACTTCAAAAGATAAGTAGGAAAGGTAATATTTTGAATGACGATGTCTGAAAGTTAACTTTGATTTTTCGAGTTCATAAGTTAACAAATTGTTGACGGTATGAAAATGTGATTGTAAACAACCATGTGTGCACATAAAATCCTACTAACCTTACTATACACTAGTACAATTGAGCAATGGGATAATATATAGCACAATGGCAAAAAATTAGCACCATGTTATCTTGAGTTTGAGCCCAAGGAGAGTAAATATGATTGATCAGCGCTCGGATCCAAAAAAAAAAAATGATTGATCAATGTACTTTTAGATAAACTTTACTATATCGCAATACTAATGCTTCGAATTGTGAGGTAGTATGGAGGTAATGAGTGAATCAGGTCTCAAGACATGTTCTCTCTAATATTTCTTCCAATTTTAATTGGTGTTTTCCGCAGCTCATCGTCCTATCGCATTGAGTTAGGATAGTCCGATAGTTAGGATGATGAGTTGGTCGAAAGCCGCCCGTTTGGAATGCATCCCAGTAATCAATCAGTAGAGAGGATTTTCGACAGTTTCGAGTTCTCTCCATACAAGTACTTATAAAAGAGGATTTTTGGGTGTGTTTTGAGTGTTGTAGACCTTGGGTTCTCTCTTACTCGGCCGAAAAATTCAATTCAGTTCTCCTTCTCTCGAACACAAGGCTTGTATTTATCGAATTTTAGAGGTATAACTCACCAGCCTCCTAGTGGATGTGCTTCGTGTCTAGGTTTTAGTAGTTTTGGTTCTTGCCTGTATTATCTGATGAAATCGTTGTAGCCTTCGGGTTTTTACCTTCGGGTATTGTGAAATGAAGTTGAATTGACTGATCAAAAAATAAATAAATAAACTCACCCATATCACGAGCCAGGGGCAGACTTAGTAAGAGGCACGTGGGGTCACGTGCCCCCACACCCTCTCATACTAATTTTTTCAACTAAGGTTTTCTCTTGTTTGATTTAGAAGTGCAAAGTATATCTCACACAATTATGGATCTTTTTTCAATGATCCAAGACGTGTATAACTTAGAGACTGTCAAATAATTTGCCCACACAAAAAATCAAGTTGATCGGGCACTGATAACAACTTGATAAGAACATTTCATTTATGCAAAAAATGGTTAGATTGTATATTTTCTATGACTATGAGTATTTCGATGGAGTTCTTTCAATTTAAAGTCTAATCGACATAAATTTTTAAATGGACAATTTACACGACGAGACCTATCATATGAACGGTTCGGATTGACGGGAGATATACTTGTGGACAAATTGCACTTGTATGGAATCTGAATCATTTTACTAAGTTAGGAAAGAAAAATAAAGTGCTTAAGAAGAACGGAACATTAAAACAAAATTTTGGAAAACTTATTTCGCCGCCTCACCCCTCAAATCAAAAAACTCTAGCAGAGAATACACGTGTGCATACGTTTTAAAAACTTTTGGAATGGTGAATAATTATAGTTACGGTGAACTTCTCTAAGGTTAGAAATGATTGTGTGCCCCACTATAAATAATTCATGAATCCGCCATTGTCACGAGCCATTGGGAATTACATGGATATCTTATTCTTTTTTTCAGCTTAATACCTCTGCCAATGATGAATAGAACATTATCTGAGTAATATGTCTACTTGCTTCATTTCCTCTGTTGTTCTACTACCTTCCAAGATAAAAACACCCTAGAGCTCCCCCTTCCTTTTGTGCCCTTAATTTAGCCCAAAAAAAACAGCCTCGATCTTCCCGGTCATATGGAATCAAAACCAGTATTGACTTAAGGAAGAAGAAGAATCAAAGAATAAGATGAGGGCATATTGAACTTTTAATCATTTTCGTTAATGGTGCAAACATTATTTCCATTAATTGGGTGCGACTACACAAATTCATAAATTATAAGGGGTGCGGATGCAACAAAGTGAAACTGAACCTTTTTTTCCGCTGTGGTATAAATGAACTTTGCCCTATTCAAATATCAATGTTGCCGTTGGAGTTGAATTTGCCGCTGTGGTTTTCGAGCTTTTTCTTTTCTGGTGTTGTTAAATTCAAGTGGGTTAATTTCCCATCATTTTGGGAAACTGGCATGTTGTTTATCAGGTGTAAAGTAAGATTGTGCACTTCAAGACTTGAGGGAGTAAAGGATCATCAGTCAGAAACATTGAACCCGAACCAGATACAGCTAAGTTTTTCTATACAAAAATTGGGTGTCTTCTACACAGCTAAGGTGTTCGATTAAAGAATTCCCATCAAAGTCAACCCTTCAGACTGCCCACTTGTTGCCTCAAAATGTCAAATACTATGTGTGTGTGTGTGTGTGTGTGAGAGAGAGAGAGAGAGAGAGACATTTTTATTTTTATTTTGTGGTGGATGATTGGGGCAAGAATGTCAAACCCACAAGGATATATGAGAGTTTGAAGTGGGTGGATGCCTATAAGAGTTCATGGAGTAGAGAGAAGCAAGTCTGGAGTGCAGTGAAGCTTTTCTGTTTCCATTTTGATCAGTCGGGCGTTATGGGTGGGTTCAGTCTCATTGTTCTCCTCTTGGGAAACCTGCTGCTGCTTCTTAAACCCTGCTCCACACTTCCTTTATGTACTGATTTAAGTAAGTTTTTCTAAGACCCAAATTCGATGGATTTATTCCCTTATTTGCAGCTCAGTCATCAATTTTTTCGGCCCGTTTGGAACTTGAGGAAAAGAAAAGAAAGGAAAGAAAAAGAAAACTGTTAGATCTTGTCCCACATTGGTTAAATGTATGAGCATGCTCCACTCATTGCCAATTGCTTTTGAGTTGAATGTTTTAACGTTGTATCAGAGCTAGGCTTTTGGACAAGTCTCTATGTCGTTGATGGTTTGTTCCCGTTTTGTTTGTCGTATGTGTTGAATCGTTTGTTTGCCTCACCACGTGCAATCTTGTCGCACATTGGTTAAATATAACCTCCAAACCTATATGAGCCTGGATGGCCTCTCTAATCATTGCGGGAAAATTCACTGTGCTTAATTCTTCGTTTTGTTATTTTTCTCTATTTCCTCTGAAACCAAACAAGAGAAATTAATTTTCCTTTCCTTCCTTTATTTCAATAGGTTCCAAACAAAATTTGTTTTAGCTGATTTTTGCATTTTTGCACAGCGGGAGCCTTCAAGCCCAACACTACTCTAACATTCTGTACCTCCTACACTGGAAAAACCTGCTGCGACTCCGCGGAGGATTCGGCTTTGCAGCAACAATTTCAAGCAATGAATATCACTGATCCAGGCTGTGCTGCTGTTGTGACTTCCATTCTTTGTGCGGTAAGAGTTTACTTGTTAATCCCCCAAATCTAGAAAGAAGTTGCTTCCATGACATAGAATTGGGTGCTTGATGGTGAGTTCAGAGTCCCTGTGTTATATGGATCCTTCTAATTTACTGATATATCCATGTCGGATACTCGACACTTGGATAAAGGGATGGAGTCCATGTTCGATTTATTTAGTAGGACATTTACCTAGCAAGCGTACGAACTATGACTGGACCTGCTATAAGGCATGAAATGCCCCGAGGCACTTTGTAGAAACCATTTATCTGCGAAAAACAATGCAAATGTGTCCTTGGATGCAAATTAGATGACTCTGACACTTGGATACCTACCTGCACATGACACTCATACCCGAGTACATGTAACATAGATGGGAATGTAATTTTTGCTTTTTTTAATTCAAATTCACGTTTGATTTTAGTATCATCCTTAACTGACCTTTTCCTATTCAGGATATTCTGTATTTTTGTTCTGGCCCACTGTGATTAAAATCATCATGTACATCTAGGGCTTAAAAATTTCTATTGCAATTTGCAAATAAATGCATGTGGCAATAACTTCTGATTTATATGGTCATCCAAATTCACTGCTTCATGTAATCCTCTTGATTCTTTTGCTAACAAACCGACGAGGTAAAAGATTTACTGCCTTGTGAAGGGTCTTTTAGCTATCATCTTTCTTGTTGGCTAACCAGAATATTTTTCCTCAGATTTCTTTATACTAATGGAAATTAATAGAAATTTTTGCCTGTATTTGAACCTGCTTGCTACCAAACTTTTAAGTCCCAAACTATTAGTACAGTAACAACCAACTGCTATTAGATTAAGTTTTTGCACGAAACATTTATCTTCCTTTCTCCTCATAGTTCTTGCCAAAGTTGGAGTGGACTTGATACAATAAAGATCTGAAACCAAGGCATAACTAAACGCTTGCATATTAGAAATGATCTACTCCAAAGCCCCAAGCAGTGGTGGTGATGTTAAATGCATTCTGTATCTAACCCATTCAACGGAAGTTTACCATGTTTTAACTTTGGCATCTTGCTAATTTGCAGAAATGCGATCCGTTCTCAGCAGAGCTATTTAGAGTCAAAACCAGTGCTAGGTCTGTCCCTGTACTCTGCAACTCAACAGTTTCAGCAAATTCCACTCAATCTACCCAGGCAAGTGCCAACTTTTGTTCACAAGTATGGGGCCAATGTTCGAACATCTCCATTGTGAATTCACCTTTTGCCGCTTCACTACAAGGCCAAGCTGGAACAACAAGCACTTCCAATTCCACCAAAATAACACAATATTGGCAGTCACAAAGCAACTTTTGCTCTGCGTTTGGTGGGGCTTCCCTTGATGACTCAGTATGTTTTGATGGAACACCAGTTACGTTCAACAGTTCAGCAACATTAAGTTTTCCAAGTGGAATGTGTCTAGAGCAAATAGGAAATGGTTCATACATCAATATGGTTGCTCATCCGGATGGGTCCTCCCGTGCCTTTTTCTCCAACCAACAAGGTCACATTTGGTTGGCTATCCTTCCTGCGCAGGGATCTGGAAAAATGATGCAGGTTGATGTATCAAGTCCGTTT